>NC_133171.1:32664632-33270187 GCF_040802235.1 Manis javanica | reverse complement strand
GGACATAACAAAATCTTAGAATTCTGACTTTCTACCATGCCTTTTCCATTTCTGATGCTTTCCCTTTCATACTAAGTACTGCTTATGTGGCATTCACTGTTTTCTCCTTTGCTCAGTCTTAATGGAATTTTACATTCTGTATTGGAAGTAAACCTGCCTTGATTTGGAGATGGTGGCAAAAATAGAAATACAAAGAATAAGAATATGATAAAGTGAACATTTATTATACACCAGGCGTTAGTCAAAGGGCTTTATGTGTTTTAACTCACTGACTCCACTAAGAGGCCCTGTGAGTCAGGTACTAACTCAGGTATTATCATCTCCACTGGAAGAAATGGTAGCAAGCAAGGTGATACGACAGAAGACCATGGAGTTGGGACTGGATCCAGGCAGCCTGCTGTCAGCCCTCACACACCACTGCCTACTCCTCTAATTAAGTTCTAGCCTTTCTTTTTAGTGATCAGAATTTTTATTGAGGAGAAGGGAATGTACATAGAATTGTACACAGAGGATGTATTCTAAAGATATCAGGATTGTGTTCATGGAGAAGAAAGAGAAGGTTGCAACACTAAATGTAGGAATGCCCAGTTAGTTTTCTGCCACACTATTTGGAAATCATTAACCTGTTACTAAAGCGTTTATAGTTTTGAGGAGCAGATTGCACCAAGCGTGGTGAGCAGAGCCCTTCGTGGCTTCCTGCCCGCTCAGGGTAAGAACACACTGGGAAGGAGGCATTATTAATTATGAACGTCTGCAGTGCAGAGAAGAGCTGACTCCTTCCTTTCTCTGTTTCTCCTCTCTTCACTCTTTGGTCAGGAAAACTTAAGGTTTGATGGAGATTAGAAAGAATTCTTTGCTCTCCTAGCTTTAATCACTCACACTGATTCCACGGATTTTTCTGCATACCTCCTGTTGACCAGGCTCTGTACGAGGCTTGGGGGTTAAGTGGCAAAGCCCACTGTGGAGAAGAAAATCTGTGGAGGAAAAGAGAAAATGGAAACATAAGACACACATACATGTCGGCTTACACATATGAGTGATTTTGTATATATTATTTATACAGCTACATAAATACACTTTATATCTACAGCATATTTTACATATTTGCATAAATTTGACCTCCTTATTTATTTTATGTGCTTATTTTACATATACTTTCCATGATATGTTCATAGTTAGAAAATACCCCAGTGTTATGAAAGAAATGAACAATCAGTAATTGTCAGTGGTGGGAACTCCCAGAAGGGCCACACTGAGTCCCCCTTCTTACCCCTAATGCCCCGCAGAGCGTGTCCTGTGTGTGCGACCAAATATCCCTGGGTCCAACCAGAGTGAGCACAGCAATATGTTCATTTGCTGACACAAACAATCCTAGCACAGACATTGGTGAAATCCGGAGGACATTTAGCTCACAAAACTCTGTTGTGAACATGCTGTGAGGAGATATAAAAGAAAAAGGACCTCTCACTGCAAAACTCTTGTGTCTAATTGGGTAGAATAAACAGATGCATGAGAAATGACACTGGAGGCAATGGACTGAAATGTGCAAAGAGAGCCACGGTACGTGGAATAAACAGAGCATGGGTGGGCGCATCCTTTTCAAAAGAAGTGAGGAAGACACAGGGCATTTACTTAATTGTTGGTGGAGGCAGTGGGAATCTATTTGCATGGACATTACAAATAAGGGCTTCTATTTAGGAAGACTAACCCAGAAAGAGGATGCAACTTCTAATGAAGGAGAATAAACAAAAAATGAATATTTAAGGAGCTTTGTGCTCAACCCGTTGAAGTCTCACTGCTCCTCTTGTGTGGCTGTTTTCCTATTTATCAATGTTGTTCAACAAAATACAAGTACTTCTATGTGAGGGGCACAAAGACTAGACATTTTGTGAATTAACCAGTGTATGTTACATGTTTCTTAGTAAAATATCCCCAGTACAGAAAGAAAAACAAAAACAAAAAAACAAACCCTACATTCCATAATTCTAATATCATTTTTTGTTCATTAAGAGAGGCCTTGGCACTTTCAGAGTGTTTTTAGAAACAGTTCAACAAATGTATTTTGAACGATTCCTCTGTGCCGAGGAAGTTATGGAGCTCCAGGATGAAAACCTGCAAAGATGAAACCTAGTTCTTTCCTTTTGGGGCTTCAAGGATAACGTGAGACAGAGAGAGACATATTTCAACTGTGCGGTATGGGGGCATGGACAGGGGACAAGTGGTGGCATCCAGATAAAGAGTAGAGAAGTTCAGAGAACGCTCCTGGAGAGATGGTTATTTGATTGATTCATAACCTAACAAAAAAAAAAAAAACAGAGGGAGAAAGAGGATCATTTCAGGAAGGGCGAGCACCATGGGTAACTAACTGCAGTGGGCTAGAGGGCAGGAAACATGTGATAAGCATTTATAAAATATTATTGTTTGAAACTCAGCATCAATGTGTGTTTCCATGTTCGAAGTCCGAAGTAAGTTTAACAATTGCATGGGATGTACAACCCTAGTTTTATATTTTTGGTTTAAGAGTGTATTTATAGCACTAAGTAAAATTCTTTAACACTGTTTTAAGATATGGAGTTGTTTTGTGGCCCAAATTTCCTACCTTGGAAAGAAAACAGGGATAGAATTTTAGAATGGTAACAGCTCACAGATCCCTATTCCAATCGTGTCATTCACATATGTGGGAATCGTCTACGGAACAGATCAGATCAGATCATCTGCTGTCGTCCATTGACTTCCAGGAAGAGTATTCACACTGGACAGAACCACCACTTGTAAGGATTTGAGGGGTGTGGCCTGCAGAAGGGGTCACGCTTGGCTAACAACCAAGTGTAAAGGCTGAGAGTCTTGTGACACTAGCGTCAGTAGAAACAAAGAAAAATGCTTTTTTTCCCCCAGCCTTCGTCTCAGGGACACAGCACAGAGGAAGAATCATCATTTAACTAGACGGAACAGCGGCGAAGGGGACCGCGGTTGCAGGAGTTCGCGCTCCGGAAGGACCTCTGAGAGCGCATGATGAGGACAGAGGAATGGCCCTTCCAACAGGGTCACTTACCTACGAATCCAGCTGCGCAGGTGGCCTGTGTTGGATCTTGGGTCATTTAAGGTCAATCCAGAATTCACCTGGAATACCTAAAGGGAGGACTCCAACGCAGGGCATTGATCACAGCACAGCACGGGCGAGGAAAGAGAAGCGAGGCATCCCAGATTTAGCAACAGGAGCAAGCTATACCCAACCCCAGACTGGAGGGCCCCGAGGGCAGAGAGGAGCTGCTGTAGCCCAGGAGCCTTGGGGAACCAGGGGAGCCCCGGAACCGCGGCAGCCCTCGGGGTCCGGAGGTGGAGCACGGAAGAGGCGGAGCTGCTGCCTGGCACCGCGCAGGAGACAAACTGCAAGTTGGGAGAAATGCATGCCCGGCTCCTTCCTTGACCTCATCTCACGTCTTCTGCCAGTGCCCCTCCCAAACCGCCACGGTGGGAAGCCAGCTGTAAGGCAACTGACGCAGCTTCGGGGAAGGGAAGGCTCAGGGGTCAGGATTTCCTCTCCCGATGGAGCCAGGGTAGGGCAACGAATGGACGCAAGGGCAAAGCCCAGCTTCAGAGAGTTAAGTTACAGAACCGGCACAGGTTACAGTCACAGGATATCTTGCTGAAAACGGAGGCCTGCATTCCGAAGACAGGATTCTTACAAGGTTTGAGTGTAAGAAAATTCACTTTAAATGTTTTCCCTCTTTCTCTGCTTTGTGTGGCCAGGTCAGCGTAAAACGGGAACATCTGCATGCACACCCCCAGAATTAGTTTTAATTTGGCTGGAAACGCTCATCAGAATGGACAAACCTATTGTTTTTTTCTAAAAGAAAATACATTTAAATATCCTATTTTGTAAAATTTAGCCTACACGTCCGATTTTCTGTTTGTTGTGCCTGTGCATTCTATGAATCAGGAAATCCTTGCATTATCAAACAAAGGCTTATTTGCCTAAATTTCTATGCTGGCCTGACCCTGAGATGTGGGGTGTGTTTTGAGTCTTTGTACATTTAGTGACCTGCAGTATTTTGATAAATGCCATTGCCTAAAACTATTCAGTAGGAGGTTTGGGCACCATCTGTGTTTGTTTCTGTAGGAGCAGTAACTGCCTAGAGAAAAATCTGATGCTCATTTCAAAGATGCAGTATAAACAAAATTCAAGATGATGCCTTGAATATAATTATTCCACCTTTCATTTACATAGTGCGTTATGCATTTCAAAAAGTGATTTGATGTGCTTTCATTTAATGGATCTTCACAGAACTTGTGGAAGTTGAGTATGGGCTTCTAGAAGATGTAAAAGCTCAACAAGTAAAATAACACTGAAATCAGGCAGTCTTTTAGGAGAAGACTGTAAAAAAAAAAAGAAAAAACCCATATAGTCTCATCTGTTGCTAGTAATAGAAAATACTTAATTGAGCACTTTCCCTTTGCCAGGTTTTTCAAGCGTATCACTTGAAGGAACTCAGTTAATCATCAGAATAATATAGTGAAGTAAGTATTATTATACTCTATTTTAAGGACAGGGAGACTAAGGGAGAGAGGAAGGTTAACTGACAGCCACTAAGAGATTTGAGCCTAATCAGTCTAATAAAATATCACCTCTCTTAAGCAGTGTCTTCTTTAAATATTTACCCAGGAAGCAATGGTCTTAATTGGAGAGACTTACATTTTCATTGGGTCTCTTCTAAGGTGCATGTAACTTGGTGCGCTGGTAAACTGGCTCACCAGCTCTCTGCAAAAGAACAAAAGAAGCCCTTGTTTGTACCACGCTCTGGTCTGAATGTGTGTGTGTTCCCCCTAAATTCACACACTGGAAGCCCTGGGCCCAGGTGATGGTGTTAGTAGGTGGGGACTTTGGGAGGTGACCGGGTCCCGAAGGTGGAGACCTCATGAATGGGATCACTGTCCTTACAATAGATTCCACAGAGCTCCCTCACCCTTCCACCATGTGAGGACACGGGGAGGTCTGTGGCCCGGGAGAGGGCCCTCCCCAACCATTCTGGCCCCTTATCTCAGACTTGCAGCCTGACATACATTTCTTTTGTTAACAAGCCACCCAGTCTGTATTTTTTTTTCTTTTTAATATAGCAACCGGAAGGGACTGGACTAAAATGTAGCATCTGACAATTTCCATGGTATAAATAGTCCCCACTGGAGTCCACTTCAAGCCACAAAATGAAAGCCATGAATGCTTCGTTGAGAAGAGATGCATGCATATGGATCTTGTGAGCCTGTGGGGCCAGCACATCACTCTTGCATTCAAGATGACACGTATGCCATGGATGCAATGACCCACTCTTGAAATATTCCAAAAACCCAAATTCGTTTTGTTTTCAGCTGCATATGAAACTCAGTGTGAATTAAATTGTCTTAGATATGTTCATGCTCAATCACTGTTTATGAAGAATAAAGTAACCCTGTTCATTTTGGTGTGTTTTTTGCTGATGGTAGCCAGGCTCTCCCGGCTGAGGTGGTCACGCAACAGGGGAAAGAGAGGGGAGGTCACCGAAGGGCAGCAGCTCATACGATGGCCAGTAGATGTGCCTTGAGCCAGGTACCAGAAACTTCCCAACCAGAGTCACTTAGGTTATTTCCCAGCCAATACTAAGATTCCAGTTAGCAATTTGGAGGTCTTGGGTTTGGGTCCAAGTAGGAATTCCATGTGTCTGTTAAAGAATGTAGTCACCTCAAGAGTTCATTCAGTAGTCTTCTAAGCAGTCATTGTGTAGTCCCTCTCTCCGAGAGCCATGTTAACTGATCCGGAAACAGTGGGGACAGACCACTGGGCCTTCCCTAGAGCGGCCCCAAGGCTGAGCTCACAGGCTTCCATTACTCTAACTGTTACTTCTGCCCAGCAACCTCTTCTGGGTCCCACCTTCCCCTTCTCTACTGCCAAAATAAATGTCTGTCTTTGTTATCACAGCTGTCTCACACTAAAACTGGTTTATAAATAATGTCCACAAACACTATACGGTGCCTTCCACTTCCTCTTTTATTCTCCCAAACACAGAATAATACATTTGAAGATTTCTGTGGTCAGCCCCCCATACACTTTGCACACCTATGTTTTGTTTTCTGTGTATTCTCTGTATTCTTTTTTCTTCTGATTATTTCCCCTTATGAAACTGTTTACACAGCACTATAAAATTCCACTAGAGGAATCTATCTGCTGACATTTTTTTCCACTACAACAAAATGCTGAGGAAGCTTCCCTTGATTGGTACTGGGGAGATGTAGTAAGACTTCTTGGCAGTCATGTCTTTTAAAACTCTGTTAACCATCCAAACCGAAACACGGGCCAAACAGCCCTGTTCTGTAAAAAAACCCTGTCAGTGGAAGGAGCTTGGGGAAGCTTGGGGAGGCCTGCTCCTTCCCACCTCCAGCTTTGAAGACTTTGTTTTCCTCCCTGTGGGGAGGCTGGTCTGAGAAGAGGGGTTGAGCCCGCTGCTCTGGGCACACCCCTGGAGGGAGAACCTCCCACTCGGGTACCCCTGAAGGGAGAACCTCCCACCCATTACAAGGTTTGTGACTCCTTTGCCTTTTCCACGTTTTTTCTTTCCCTTCAGTTTTATTTGTTGGGAAAGAAAAAAAAACCCTAAAAGTGTGCTCTTATAAGCTACCAACTCTTGAAAGTCTTTGCCAACTCATTGCTTCTGGACCAAGAAACAAATAAACCCAAACCATCATAGATAAAATACTTGACCCTTCAAAGGGAGACCACTGAAATCTGCCCCACAATAAATAAACCAAGTAAGTCCAAATGTCTCATTCATTCAACAAACAAGTATGTGTTATGCATATTCTAGATGCCAATTCCTATGCTAAAGATCTAAGAATCCAAATTTTAATAAAATACAGATCCTATCCTTGGCAGTTTACAGTCTAAATTGCATTTACTAATTGTCATCAAAATTCTTTGTTGCAGGTAACTAATGTTAATCTATCATAATACACAAGCTTTCAAATAAGACTTGAGTTTCATGGAGACATACCATAGATATAGCAGAAGGTATCTGAACATTTCCAGGTATTTATTGTCAGCAGTTTTATTATTAATTGCAGATCAATCCAACAGGAATCTGGAATGCAGGAAAAAAACTTTAAAGGCAAAATTTTATTTTGAGCTAAAAAGCAAAAAAGTTCTGTTTCACCTACCTTCTGTCCGTATCTGACCTTCATTCAAATCACATCTCTTCTATGAAGTCATCTTTAAAAATTCCAGCCCAAATCAACCAATTCTTTTTTACTCTGCATAATTAACATATCATTATGTTCCACATATATTTTAATCCAGTGGTTGTTATTCATGGTGTACTTCTGAATCACCTGTGGAGTTTAAAAAATACACATTTCCAGGCTCAACCTCAGAAATTTATTTGGTCAATGCAAGTATGGTACTGGCATCTGCATTTTTAAACCACAGCACATGTAACACACTCCTAGTGAAGAACCACTGGTCAAGTTATACTATACGATTTGGCATCTTAACAGCACATAACCTGTACTTGTGCATATATTTTCTTATATTCCTGAGTGAACTGTATAGCCACAGACTTATATTTACTTTGCTCTCCTCAGCACATAGAACTTAACTCAGGACTGGAATTTCTACACTTCTTGTTTGAAAAAAATGACAAAGCAATTTCCTTTCAGCAACCTCTATATAATACTGTCAAATCTGTTTTTCTACTCTTATGCTTTAAATGGTGGAAAAAATCTGATTATGAACAAATATTATTGATTCTTTACTTAATACTGCTTTTCAGAAAGGTTCCTAAATAAGGCAATTCCTAAAGAGCTTCAGAGAGGGATGCAAATTCTAGCAGAGTGGAGTTAAACTTACATTGATCAAATCCAAATTGTTTTCTCTGTTTGGCCTTTGGTGAGGAGAAAAACAAAAGAAAAGATAAAAGTCTGTAAAGCACATGCCCTTAATAAGCACTCAATGTATGATAATTAACCTAAATAGGAGTGATTAGGGAAGGCTCTGTGCCCCCTAAGAATTGTCCTTAGCATCCAGATTTCACCGGTTACATCCTAATAATCAGTTATTTGGAGGGACTTCTAATTTAGTCATAGGATATCAGAGTTGGGGAGGTCTGCTGCAATAATTTAATCCCCCAATCTTCATTTTAACCTCTGAACCAATAAAAGGCTAATAGCTAATTCAATTCATACACACGTAATGGGTCAAAGGTTCTGCCGCACAGAACTGTTTTAAGGGTCAGCGAGAGAACACAGGGAAAACTTCTGGCAAAAACTAGTCACTTACCAAATCATTGTTATTATCACTAATACAGTAAAAGCAATATCCAGAACCACAACCCAGCTGACTTTAACTTCAATTCACTGCTCTTTTTCTGCCTCTTAAAATGCACCGCCCTTATGAAGTCTTAACAGCAAGGAAGAATAACAAATTAGAACTATTGATAATCTTTGAATGTATTAAGTTAAATGCAGTTAATCATATTGACCTGCTGGTCTTATTTGCTAATAAGAAGATAGTTTGTTATCCTCTGGAATGTGTTGTAAAGTGCATGCCTTTAATAAGTGCTTAATGTGTGACAGTTACATAAGCAGGAGTGGTTAGGGAAGGCCCTGTGCTCCCAAGAATTTGGGGTCAGACCCTTGCCTGGTTTCAGGCCTGCCCACTATGAGAAGAGGCCATACTATTTAATTTGTTTCCTCAACTGTGATGTTGGGGCAATGAAATATCTCCCTCATTGGGTTATTGTGAAGAATTCATTATACAGGAAACCATTTCAAAGCCTCTGGCAAATAGCAACCTTCCCATAAAGGTTATTTTACTATTATTAAAATTTCATTATTATTTATAGGTTAAGTTGCCATAATTTGTCATCCCTACTGGGGCAGGTCTGAGAGTGAAAGGTGGTGCTATTAATTAATAAATATGACCAGGGTGCATGGTCATCGTATCTATAATATAGTTTCTAACTGAAAGCAAATTATCAAGGGAGTGTTACACTGTACAAGGGAATTTACATGGAGCTCTTTGGAAAGATTCTATGAATGGGTCTGATTCAAGATGGGCCACAAAGAATGGGGTTGCCTTCTTCCAAACTCCTCTGAGGCATGATGTTTCTATAGTACTTATAGCTTAGCCAAAGTCTTCGCCCAAATCTCTCTGACCAGGTCCTGGGAAATGCACTTTTATTTCTAAAAAATTTTTATTCAAAGTACTTTCAAGAGAAACTTTCTGAAATCTCTAATATAAATTCCTGTCTCATTAAATAGACATGTACACTGTAATATGCAATCTCTAAATAAATTAATTTTTCATATGTGTGTATAAAGACACAAACTGAAACCTCTCTTTTGAATCATGCATGTCACTGACCACTTACCCAGTCATACATTTATTTCTGCTTTTGTTTTAGAATGAATCAGAATTTTAGGAGGGAACCAGTAATTATTCTGTTCCACTCTGCTCCATTCCGCCCCACTTCATCCTACAAACATCTCCTGGAAGCACACTACATAACAGCCCCCTCATTGGTAAAACTGAACTTTCCCTGTAGTACAAAAAAGTGATATTGAGAAAGACGGCTACAATGGCTCCTTAGATAAAGGCTCGCAAGGACCTACCATGTGTGCTGGGTGACATTTCCTCTCCTCAGGAACATGGCCTGTATGTCCCCTCGCTATCAGAAATAGTGTGTTTATCACATTCTCTCAATAAAATATAGTTCCTTATTAATTGATGTTTTCTTGTTTACTTTGTAATACAGAAATCCATAACCTCAAGTTCTGATGATATAAGGCAGAAGAACATCATGTGCACATGAGATTCAACACCTCACCGCAGTGCTGGTGCCATGGAGAATAAACCTTAAAAACTTTCTCACTTGTTACCAAAGGGAAAGGGACAGGGGAGAATGGGTGGGAAGGGAGGGATAAGGTGAATAAGGGGCATTACGATTAGCACACATAACATGGGGGTGGGGGCACAGGGAAGGCAGTATAGGACAGAGAATACAAGTAGTGACTCTATAGCATCTTACTACGCTGATGGACAGTGACTGTAATGGGGTATATGGGGAGGACTTGATAAGGGGGTAATCTGGTAACTGTAATGTTGCTCATTTAATTGTATATTAATTATACCAAAAGAGAAAAAAGAAAAAAGAAGAATTCACATAAAAAAATAAATATATAAAATAAAATAAAAATACTCTAGTTTTATTAGGGAAAGAACAAGTTTTTGATCAAGGTCTAATGAATAAAGTAGAAAGTAAATAAATAATTTGTAGACAACTTGGAAAAAGGTAAAAAAAAAGTTTCTCACTTGACATTAGTTTGACATCCCAGCTAGGTTCTATCAGATACAAAGAGCTGCTGCATCCGGGCAGGCATCCTTTTTGGGCCCATAAGGAAATGTTCTGGACCTGTCTTGTAAGCTGAGTGCATAAAAAAAGTCACAAATAGATGAGGGACTCACCTCCATTGTTAAAAACATTGAACCTCCAAACAGTCAGTGTCAGATTTATTCCAGCTTTTGGTTTTTCTATCATACGTCTTCACCTATAGTCCCAGATGAGCAGAACAAATTTAAAGCATTATGCAACCACCTATATAGGCATCTATAAGGCATTCCCATATAGGATATCAATTCAGTTCATGACAAATTTAACAATAGCAGTTGTCAAATACACTCAAAACAAAATAAATTATCCATCCAACCTTGTACTTAAGTGCCTTTTACATTCTGTGTTTCAGGAAAACAGTTTAACTTTAAGCAGCGTTCTAGCTATGAACAGTCTCTCCTGAGGAAGTTTTTTATGAGATTGAATGAAGATAATGACAACCATTAGTCATTGCCATTAGCATAAGGCATGAGACACTCTACAATATTTATAAGCAGCTAAGCCACGGCAGTAAAAATATGACTTGCTATAACTCGAGCAGCAGTATAACTCGAGCAGTAGTATAACTTGAGCTGTAGTGTGACTACAGCTGACTGCTATTTGGTAAACGGAAACTGGTCTAAGTCTGGTAGTAGTATATTTAATGGCATGTTCATCATAAGACCTAATTGTTTTCCACCACAGGGTATGAAGCTTTATGTCCTCTATCAACCAAAAACAAACAGTCATACTGCTTAATGGCTGTTCAATTAATGTTTGTGGGCTACTTTTACACCCTGAATTATTTGATGAATAAACTCTAAGAAGCTATTTGAGAACTAAGTTTAATGGAATCTCAACTATTATAAAAAATTATCAGGGTTCTTTTTGTAGCTCAAACTATCAGGTATAGGGGATGCATAGGGATAGGGGATATTCTAAATCTACTCTCCTGTTAAGACTGACAGAAAAATCAAAGTTTGGAAGGAAGTGATCTAGGTACCTTGAATTTACTGCCTTCAATCTGAAGATCAACATAGGATTAGAATAGAAACGCCCAGGTCAGACCAAGTCAAAAGGTGAGACTTGGTTTATTGTACTAGAAAGGCTCAGTTTTGTATTTCAATTGTTTTCTTAACTCATTAACTACATATCTGATGTTTCTACTTCCCTTATGTAAGACCTAGCAGAAAGCACCAGTTGACTGGGTGTATTCATTCAACACTATTGCTTTGGTAGAAGTTCTGTAAAATTACTGAAAATATATTTTCACTGAATTTCTGCCATTTTGAATTTATGAGAAAAAAATCTTTTCTGACTTTTGTAGTTATTTGGATATGGCAGGGTTATATTCACTCACAAATTTTAATTCTAATGTAAAAGCCCTGATGTCTCCAACACTAGGATAATTAATTATTGGTTTCTTTATTGTCCCAGATTAGTTGAGCACTATTAGTCTCAGGAAAAAGAAAGAAAGAAAAAATAATAAGAACTGATGAAATGGGAGATATTGGACATTTCCTTTTGGAAATTAAGTAGCTTTTAACACCATACCTGGTATTTGCAAATACTGATGTATGTATTTCAGTAGAATTGTTGCTGTCCTCTTCTTTTCTTTCTGTCCAGAGGTTTATCATATCAACGTGAAGTTTACAAACAGGGACAAATGAGATAAAAAGCTTAAGAGACATCAAATGTCCTTGATAATTTCCCACTAAGTTCACAACTGAGAAAGGACAAACTTACCACCTGCTTGGTTAAAGTTTAAAGATTCCCTGCTTTTAATTTAAAGGCAATGCAGCCTTTCATTTTTAAGTTCATTTTGTGTTTCTTAAACGCTGTTTCACCGAAAGGTATGTAGTTGAATTGATTTGAATTTGATTAGTTTAGCCTCACAGTTTTGTCACTTGTAATAAATAAAAGTGGCTGCAGAGTGTTACAACACATTCAGAAACATTTTTGCAAAGAAATTGACTTCCTTTTATTATAATTTTTGAATGTATCATTCCTTCATATTAAAACCAAATTCACTGCAACTTAACTGGATATACTTTTTCTAATCCTGCATATCATGGTGCTAATTGATTTTCTAATTCATGTCCAGTTTATTTTTGAAGCTATTAAGCAAGTAACATACAACATAAAAATTTGAAGGCGTTCGGGGGTATTTGGTAGACTAATTGATTAGGACTGAAGTAACAAATCCTCAATTCTGCTTCTAATTAAAAACGCATATAGTATGTTTCCCCAGTTATTTTATAGCTGATTTTCATATGTCAAATATTAGAGGAAAATAGGAAATAGAATATTGGGAATAAGCTTAGGGTGTTATTATGGTATATAAGACATAAATCATTGGTGTTAAGTGCAGTCAGAACTATTGGATGACGTGTTTTGTGTGGCATACATTTTTCTAACTCCATTATAAGGGTGTATTGGAAATGTGAGAGGAATGACATCACTTAGAAGTAATGCTTACATGCTCCACATACACAGATACAAGCAAGAGTTGACAGACTGTTGGCTAATTTTGGACTGACTTTCAGTTTGATAGATAATATTTATTTCTAAACTTCACTGATTTAAAATGGGAAAAATACACTTTCAAAACTGTCGAAATCAATAAAATTGGAGGTCTGGGAAGACCATACAATATGAAAAACAGGAAATTTACAGAAATTCCATTGAAGTCTGAAATAAGAATTTTATTCAATCATTTAAGTTCTGGTAAGATGTGAATATCTTTGGAAGGAATAAGTACACTCAGCATTAAAGATATTGTGAAATCGATATTCTATACAATATAAGCAAAACCTTTTTTGTTTTATTTTTTTAATTTATAAAGATCATTCAGTTTATTTTGTACACCAATAATTTGAGTTTGAAATTTAATTCCATCATAATACGTAGTCATTGACAAATTAATAGACTGTCCCTTGTTCTGAAATTTTTGTTCTCAAATTCTGTTTTCCCGTCTATTTGTACATTGAAGGCAATTAAAGATAAGTGGAACAACTGCTCTATTTAGGAACTAATAATCAGATAAGTTAATTATTATATTTTGATGTCTATAGTCCTATTGAGAATATAAATATTATACATAGAAATTATTTGAGAACTGGGGTATGTGTCATTTGTATGTAAGACTCCTACATATAGATTTAATGTCTATAAAATTGATGAGTGTACTTACAATCATTTAATGTTAATAAGATGCATTTCTGCAGTAATAATGAAGTCTAATTAGAAAACAAATGAAATAAGTATTTATAATATATTTTAATGTTGCTAAAAACAAATCCAACCTCAGAAGAGGAGGAATAATGCCCAATTTGATGTTTACCAAATATTGTTACCAAATCATTTACTTTAATATGTAAATACATGCTCTAGAAACATTCTGTAGCATGTTGAAATCGTACTGCATTTTTTTCTGGATATCATAGACATCATTAAACTCATCTCTTATTTATACTGCATTTCTAGACCCTTCCTTCCCCTACATTGGGGGTGGGGGTGGGGGAGGCAGCCAGGATCATCTCATCACCAAATATAGGTATTTGTTTTACTATTCGCAATTTAAGGTGCTGTATCTTATTTATTTAGTGAGCCCTAATATTTTAAGTAGTCACATAAGCTTAATAAAAAAGTGCATTCTCTGATCTCAGCAGTCACCCTGACATGGAGAGCACACTTCAGCTTATCTGATCACAGGAGCCAAAATGCAGGCACTGGTGTCAGATTCAGGAATGAGGTTTGACCTGAAAACAGTAGCCTAATACTCTCTCAAGTATGCTGTTTTTATAGTGGGAAAGGAGCTACAGTGTAATACAGCATATTAATTGTAAAACAGTGAAATCTGCATTGATTAGCCATGCATTTCTTTAACAGTGGGTTTGTGACAAATAGGCTTTTCTAGGTCCTTACAATGTACTTTAACAATAAAGGTAAACAAAGATAAATAGGATCAAATAGCAGAATCCTTCCAGGTAACACTCTTAAGGAGGAAGCCTAAATCTCTCCATGGCTAAATGAAATTGATTAGTAAATTAAATCAGGATCAACTGCTGATCTGTTTAATTTAGACTTAAATCTTCCAGGACCTTTTCTTTTAAAACAGGGTGCTTGATTTAAAATTTGGGTATTGCAGTCACTTTTCTTGACTTTTGCAAACTGTGCCAAAATTACATTTTGAAATTCACAGACATCTAAAACTCCTAATTATCCAATAGTTAGAAAGTACTTCTTTTTTTAAAAGATGGACTAGTGTAAGTATAGACAAATGATGGCCAAAGTTATGCTATTTTTTTCATAGTAGTCAGATGATCACTCAGTTTTTTCTTCTGATGTTCTTACAATCATAGATACTGAAAAAATAGATTGCAATAGACATAAATCAAATTAGAGTGCTTTCATTCATTTCTTAGTGTTTTACACTTGAAATTAATTTCAATTCCATTCTCTTCCAGCTAAAATCAGAATAATTATTACTTGAGATATTAAAAATTCAGTGTATACTTTTGTAAGCATTAGGCTCTCAATTTTGAGTAATTTTTTCTGCATCTAACACCAATATGGTTTTTTTAAAGAGTATTAAATATAGGGGGCCTCTAAATTATTAAGGTTATGAATAAATTGAGAGAGGTAAAATGTTTATAGGTTTATATGTTCCATACTGTAGGAATGTGTTTTATTAAGAGATGTTTAATAATTGCTGCAGAGAAACAGGGTTCTCTCTTATACAGCATTGATTATTTTTCCTACCACTTACAAAAACAAGATGAGTAGTTGTTTTGGAGAGGTTAATGGCCCAGCCCAAATCCCACAATTTAGAATTCAAGTGGTTTTTGGACAAACCTCTTAACCCTGTGAAATTTTTAAACCCTTTAAAATGAGGTTAAGAAAATTTGCCCTGGTTTCTTCATGGACCTGTTGTGATAATTAAAAACAGTATTACGGTAAAAGTTCATTGAAGTGTCAAGGCATAAACAGGTAATCCATATATGAGAACATACAATCTCATATGCAATATTGGCATTTTATATATAATTTACATAATCACAAATAATACCTAAGAAATGTAAGATTAGAAAAAGATGGAGGCAAATTGACATATTTGTTCATTAAGTTATTTTGATAAATGTCTCCCAGCAGTCTGGACCAAAATACTAGTTAAAATAAAAACCTCTATGCCTTTCCAAGAGGGCTCCAGTTCTTGTTACAGAAAGGTAAAAGCCTGGTTGTTCTTTCCCAACATGGTGTTGCTTAATGATAATTTTCCTTATGTGACAATTAGCAGTGAATTTAGCTCAGCAAAATATTTGGCATCCACTGAATATTTTTTTAGCTCCAAGTTGTCATAAGGCCACATTCCTTTGAACCTATTTCATTTAGCCACAGGCTTTCTTTTCTTTTCTAGTCTCATTTGCAGGTTAAAGTCTTTCCTTGAGTGACATAATGAACTGGTAGAATTAGTGATGGAAACTAGGTATATTGCTTAATATAAACAAACATCTTGGACTTAAATCCTGAGAGAATTAACAGTCTTCTTCTGAGCCATCACCCAGTTTTCTTATTAATAATTACCTCTTATGTAATTCTATCTTAGACATCATCTGAATAATCTAAATGCAACACATAAACAATAAATTCTTGTTGAGAGCCTTTACAGAGTTAATACTCCGAAGAGGGTCTGTTTTTTACTCACAGTATATAGAATACCAAAATACAGGATTCTTAAATATGATTGGAGGACATCATCTCTCAAACATCAATACAATTATAAAGCAGTGTGATAAATACTACTTGGGATCACCCTCAGAATTCACAGATTTAGTACTCCTATTTTTTAATATCTAAACAATCTGAAGCTTTGGGATATGCAGTAATTTGTAATTTTCTAAAAGCACAAATTGGAATTAACATACACCATGAGAGATGGGTGCAAATTTTTGTTCCTTTTTCAACCTTGGACACAGAAATTTTCTGAAATGATAAGAAAAATCTGGTTCAGGTGGAGGGAAAGCATATGAATAACTATCCTGAGAGAAGTAACAGAAGTTTCAGATATATTCAGTGGTGGAACGTTCTGTATTTAATGGGAAACCATATTTTTAATTTCTACAGTAACTGCCTTATGTGATAAGTTGCACATGATAGTGATTTATGGGAAATTTTGGATCTCAGACATTGCATTCCTTGAAGGATATGGGGAGTGGTCTTACTGCTTTTTCATGTTGTTAACTGTTTTATCTTAGCACTTCTAAGGGATCCTTCTCAGCCGTCAGCTACATTCCTTTATTTTTCTAAATCTATGTTTTTTCTTATTCTTATGTTCAACTTCATTATGGTGTTTATCATCTATATAGGATAAGATATAGTAAAGGAAAACTCCATTTCATTTTTGCGATCATACACATCAGAACAAATCAATACAATAGAGCATGACATTAGAAACAAATAAGTAACCATTACTATTATTCTAGAAATATATTTTTCCAGTTGTTTATTTTCAATTTTCATTAGAGTTTTATGTTATTTTGTTATTTAGGATCTCTCAACCTCTGTGAAGACTAAATTCCATACTCAGATTTACCTTGCTTCCACTTAATCAGTAGAAAGATGGGCAAATAAATATAGTCAGGCACAACATATACAGACTTGAGGGTTATTGTGGAAGACTGACTTAGATAATCCAGGGAAAGAAGATATTCCAAATATTTTGGTCTACCTGTATACAGAGAGAGGTGTTCAGAAATTTGTCATAGACTTTAAAGTTAATACTAGTCTTGGCCATACTCATAGTAAGAGAAATTTCTTCTAACTCCCTTTGAACTAGCTTGAAGAATGAATTTACTAGCTTGAAAATATCATACTTGGTTTCCTCTCAAATTTAGTTTACTCCAAAACGTCCTCAGAGTCAGAGGTGGCAAGTGGGGGCAGGGGTTATGGGGTGAAGTCTCTGCCTGTGACGCCTGGGTTCTGAGTCTACCCCACTGCCCAGCGGTGTGACCATGGGTGTTGACTTCTCTCTCAGACTCAGTTTTCTTATTTAGAAAATAACACATCCTAGAATTTATAGGAATGTTGAAAAAAAATGATGTCATTCCAAAAATAAATACAGCACTTAACATGTAATATGCATTTCGTTCAATGAAAATGCCTTTTTCTTCACATTATTATTATTATTAGAGACAACTGCACCAAATTATCACTCGTCTCACTTTCATTTTTACCTTACTGTAGTGTGAGCAATATATGTGCAACATTATTATAAGATTCTTATGTATAAAGATATCTTACAATCCTTGTTATGAAGATACCTAATATGTTTGCTTATGAATATAATGAACATTTTTACAATTGTATTCTAGAGCCTACATTAGCTAAATATTTTAGTAAGGAATATGTTTTAAATATCTAAGCTGCAAATTGATTTGGATAATATAAATATATGTATGGATTAATGTAGCTTTCATTTACACATTTTATATGCACCATGAAGATATCTTAAAGGTAAAATTTTCAGTCAAGGAAAAATATTTTTTGGGGAATATTAACTAAATTTAGGGAGCATTTACACACACCTGTATGATTTTACTTTACGTACCTCACAAAGCTATGAGTAGGTGCTATATCTATAGTATTATCCCCTTTTACTTATAAGAAAACTGAACCTTGAAAAGTTAAAGTAACTTCACTTATACTCTAAAGCATGTCTGTGGATTAAAGTTTCATAGTGTACTAATACAACTTTAATACTCTCCCCCCCACACAAGCCAACTTTATGGAAATGGGTATTAACTCACTTTTTCACAAAATTCAGCTCACTTCTGAAAATTAAAATTGCATATATGTATACAGCAGAATCCAATTTCAAGTGATTAAATAAGTAATAAGCAGCTGAGGAATGGAGGAAGAAGGAAAGGAAGAGAAAGAAAATCAGAACGAATATAAGCAATTCCATTAACAGACTAAACATACTAGCCTCTCGGGATTAGGACTAGAGACTTTCAATTTTTACATTACATATTTACATTACACATTCTAATTTTTTAACCCTGAGTACTGATTACTTATTTGAAAAAAAAGAGAGTATTAAATAAAAAAAGGAACACCTCCAAAAAAAAAAAAACAGGAAAGAAATACCAATTTACTGGCAATTCTGCCATATTCTAAGACAACCATTATTTATACCTGAATGACTTGCTTACTAGGAATGAATAAAAGAACTTTGAGAAGTTAGACCAGGCTGTACTTTGAGATTATCAATAATAAAGTAATTCCAGAGAAGTTTCTCTGATAGAATGTGGTATTACTTATTTTAAAACTTGCTGCCTTACAGAAAGCATACAACATACCTAATATTAGTTCTAAATGATTATCTGCTGCTCAGTAATTTTATATTCTTAAACCTCCAACAGGAAGATTGAAGGGAAAGCAGTTTAAAAATTCAGCACTAATTCCATTGGAAAGATTACCTTTATGCAATATGTAAAATACTCTTCCCTGTTTAAAGACAATAAAAACTGGCTCTGTTGAACACATTGGACATACTCCCCTCCCCCTAGGTCATCAGTTGCCTTCCTTTTGTCTTCTCATGTCCCATGTGCAGTTGGGAAAGTGACAGAAGACATTGGAAGGGAAGGACAAGGTGGAATCAGAGAAGCTGAGAAATGTCCTCATAAAAAGACAGGCTATGAGGTTAGAATATAGGAAATATGATATACTTGGGTCTGGATAGACAGAAAATGAGACAGAGGGAAGGAAACATCTTCCTCCAGATACAAGTCATTTCGGGAGGCATCAAGGTGATTGCAAACCTGTGTCTAGTAGTGACGTTTGCTTCCAAAGAGGTTCTAGAAGAGGATCTAAGAGTCTCCAAGCTTCCCTTGGAAATAGATCATCTACAGTATCCCACTGTGAAGCATGAATCCTGGTAGGGATAGAAGCTTGAACAAAATTAGTGTTTAGTAATTCATTAACAATTTTTAAGATGGCTCCTTCTGTACATTTTTTTGGTAAAGGCAGATAAACTGGCCGTCATTAAGGCATCCCGTAGTGTATGGATCAGACAACTTCTTCTCCTGTTTCCTCAGCTACTCTCACAATAAAGTGTAAGAGACTGGGACATAAAACAGCCTATCAAATAGAGTGACCTTTCCCCCACTTAAATAATCTTTGCAGTACCAATTAATAAATGCTGTGTAATGAGACTAGGAAATTAATCTCTATAAATGGGTATGGAAGACTGGTGCATGTCAGTCAAAAAGAACAGATATCTTATTGTTAAGTTGGGTATTTTAAATAGGAAACTAGAATGTCCAGACAAACGCTATACATTATATTGGCAACTGGAAATGCTTTGTTTTAAAATATGTGACATTGAGTGGTACCTTCACTTTGTGTTAACACATGACTGCATGGCTTATTCAAAGATATTTCTGGTTTAAAATTGACTCTTGTACTTTAAAGTAAAGTTCTGATCTAAGATTGAAGAATAAAAGCCTGAAATTGCTTTCATGCTTATTTAATCATGTGTTTTTTTAAGGTCAAAATAATTTATATTATAAATGAGTTCATTTTAGCTACAAAGGACTAGTCATGATTTAAAACAAATGTGGGATACCTTCATCTACAATTTTCTGTTATGGAATCAGAACTTCTGAAAGAATGAACACATTTGAGGAAGTTCAAAGTAAGGATGCCCTTCACCTTAAAATACAGTATCATATCTTATTTTTTTAAGTCAATATTCCTCATATGGCTACAGAATAGAAATTATGCTAAAACTACTTGAGGTTTTAGATTCCCCTTTAATCAAATTCATTCAAAGTTGGGAATCACTATAGCCTTCTGGAAAATGTGTGGGTTATCAAACTTTAAATACTAGCTTTGCTGTATGTTAGCAGTGTGACATTAGTTAAACCTCCAGACGTCTACTTCCTCATCTGTCTAATGGGGTTAATTGTACATCCTTTCCAAGCTTGTTGTAAGGATTATAGATCTTTCATGTAAGATTTTATGTGAAAAGTTCAGTTCCTTGCCTAGCAGGTATGCTCAGAAAACACATTATTATTATTATTATTGCTATTAATACTATACCCACACACTGAATATAAATCATGTAACCAATTTAGCTTGCAAATTATTATATGATTGGATATTTTCAATCATGAGCTACATAATGTTTTGCAGTAAAAATTTAAAACTGCGCATGGAAATTTTAAGAGTGGCAAACAGATGGAGTTTCCAGTAAACACTGAAACTCATTTGATACTGAAACTGATATTTTATATTCAGCCAACTCGTGTCCTGATCCCTGTTCTCTATGTCCTAAGAAAAAACAAATTACAAGCTCCTCTACTACATTAATCAAGAAACATAGACATAGAATGAAAGAGAATGTTATGTAAAGTGTTATATGTTTAAGGGGCATTTGAGGTTTTCAAAATACCCGACTATGTATTTTTCAGTGAAGAACTATAGGCATAACAGTAAAATTTTAATAATATAGCTTAAAAACTATTGGCTTCAAAAGAGTTAATGAAACTTTAAGTATGTCATTCTGTGGCACATTTATTTTAAAACTATTAGTGCTTTAATTGTTAAGCTAAATGGCCTTAGTTCCATTAACATATTGAAAGTATTATAAATAAGACCTAAAAGCACTATTTGGTCTCTAAAATGGCATCAAATTAATTCTGATTTAATCGTACTTAGTATTGAAAAACTTTTTGTTGTATAAATATTAGCAGGCATAAAGACTGTCTTACTTATTAAGGTTATTATTCCTATTTAAAATACTTTTTTTAGTGCCTAAGCTCACTAGTTTTGGTGTGTTGGTGAGTTCCCAGTTGTCAAAAGGCTATCAGTATACCAAGAGTTAACAGCAGTATCTGAACAAACATATGGAACATGCACATGGATAACTTCAAACTACACTTAGACGGAATGCACTGTAATTTAAAAACCTTAATTTGCCATGCAAATTATGCTTTGCACAAGGTGAATGTCAGACATGAGAATGTTTGCACAGACAGTGGCTGTGGAACTGGCAAGGTACCTCTTCTGCCATATTTGGGAACAAGCACTTTGCAGTTAGTGAAAGCAACACATGACGTCATGAAGGGAGGGAGGTGGGAGCCAGTGTCGCTGTCTGACCCTGGCATGAGGAGAAGGCACCTTCCGACGGGCAGATGTTCGTCAGGGCCACTCCGGACAGTTTTCATTCTATCAGAATTCTATCCACTATTCTATTCCCCATTCTATCCACTAATTTAAGGAAATTCTCATTCCCTGTCGCCAGAGAAACCTGCTGTATTTGCATCTAATTACTGGGAGTCAGGGAAAGCATGCATTAAATGACTGCAATGTAGATATAATTACAGTTTTCTATACCTCCACTTGATTTCACTCTGAAGTCCTCAGACTGCCAAGTGGAGAAAAATAATCTCAGCCAGTTCAGATTAACTTTAGTCAGGAGTTCTTCTGCCAACTCAGGGCTTTATTTTTTCCCTCTTTTTCCTGGGTTAGATTTACATCCTGGAGGTGCTGAGGGCGGGGGGCAGCTGATCGGCTCACCTTTCCACATAAGTGTCCACTGGCACATGGCGTCCTGGTCAGTGTCGGTGCACGCTCATACTACTGCAGACCCCCTGCCCTCCTGGACAGGCAGCTGTGCGTGCGGCTCTCCCTGCCACAGCGGCTCCCCTCGTGCGGACCTGGAGAATCATTCTGTAGGAACGCTCTCCTGCCGGATGGCACCTGGAACACACCAGTGTCGGGGAACTCGGAGAACCCGCTGCCTCCCCAGGCTCCACTTTGGACAAAGGTGCCCTCTGTGCTCCCAACCCGTTGAGGCTTTTACTGGATAAATGATGTTGTGCACAGGACTGTTCTCAAGGCCACGCTAATATCTCACAATATTAGCTTAGATATTACTGCTGCTTGCGCTTTCTTCTCAGCCTGGATCTATCATCTCACAGACACATGGAGGCAGGTGGATGGGAGTCTTTTGTTTATTTATTTATTTGGGTGGGAGTCTTTTACGTCTTCTATTAACACATAAACTTTATGTCCCACTTAAAGCCTACTCGAAATGCAGGTTTTTGAAACTCAAAATTCCCTTTCTCACCCATCCGTGTGTTTGGGCTTTAAGAATGCTTACATTTAATTTTAGCAGTCAAGAATGGTCTGTTGTTCAGCCCTGGTGTTTCTGTGGTGGCAACCCTGCTCCAGTTAATGTACTCGGTGATCCCGTCTGACCAGTGAGAAAGCCACAGGTTTATAAAGTAACAACAGCAAGAATGAAATAATTACAATGGACACAAAAGCATATTGATCAATATATCAAAATAGTAATAAACTGTGGCTGGCTCCTCTTTCATCGCTTTACAACACCAAGCCTATGTCTGGAAAGGATCCAAGGAGAACAGTACACAGAATAGCTGAATTAGAGATTGCTTCTGTGCTTGTTTTATAAAAACAATATTTTTTACGAGTCAAATCAGATGTAGACTCCTACTGATAAGTAAAATCTCATAACTGCATCCTCTGTAACTTTTAATTCTATTTCACGTCTTAACAAAGGGACTAGATTAGCCAAAGCACATTTAGTATTAAATAGTTATTTTAACAGTTTGAATTTTAGAAAAGCCTCAGATGAAGAGGCCCTTGGTAATTATAAAACTGACTAACTGTGAGTTTTGCCCTGCTTTCTTGGGATAGTTTCCTTTAGAATAATAGCTCTGATCTGTTACTTCGAACCAACAGTGTCTTCTTTTTATTTTCCCCATAACATCCAAACAATTTAACGTAGCGCTCAGGGACAACTGTGACCTGAGTCACCCCCCCATTCCGAGGCGCTGCTTGGGCTCTGCGCCTTCATGAACCGGGCCCTCAGGACCTGCTGACCTGCTGCTTTCCTCTCAAACACTTTCTGGACTCTGCGAACTGACCCAGCCTGTTCCCTTTGTGGGTGGGGGAGGGCGCTCCCTCCCTCCTCGTGAGCAGCCTACCTCTCTGTCTCCACGGGTCCCCTGGGCTGTGCCCTCCCTCCCGTCACCAGTTGTCTCCAGGCTTCAGACTCTGGCACTTGTGTGAGGTTACCCTGTGTTACAGATATATGTGTAGTAAAAAAGGACCAGACCCAGAAGAAGAAAACCTGGGTTTTACCCCTGTTTCAGATGTTGCGGCAAGGCCGTTTCACTTCTCTGAGCATCAGGTCAGTCTGTGCATCTCAAAACTGCCTTTGCATTCAATTTCAGCCTGAGACTTATTGGTTAAAGTTTTCAACTCCTTGAGCACAGATATCAAGTTTCAAATTCCAATAGTGCTTTGTACTGAGTAAATATTTGCTGCATCAAATAGGAAGATGAAAAACAAGAAGTTTATTGATAAATCCGGTGGGGGATGTACAGTAATCTCAGTTATTTTACTGGACTACATAAGCATTAATGTTAATAAGCATTATATCATTGAAAGGGAGTGGGCGAGGGGTTGGGTATGAGGTTCCCTTCTCCATCCCCTCCTCCTCAGCCAACAATTATGATTTCCTCTCTTATATATGCAGAGTAAAAGTGTTAATATTCTTTTTGCACAATTAAGGAGAGGCAATATGTAGTAGTTCCTAGCAAAGAAAAAGGCTGACAATTAACTGCTAATTCACATTTAATTTGACAAGCTTCTGCATAAGCTCAGAAACCCTTGCCAGGCAAATACCAAATTAGATCACTTTATTTCAAAGAAGATAAGAATAACTCACTTTCTTGACAACAGTCTAAACCTTTTCAGTATTTCAACACGTGGCATTTGGTGTTGTAGCTCACTGTCATGGCTTCATGTTGGTAAAAAATATCTATTTATTTCAGGGAAGATAAAAAATAAGCTTACCTCTCTATCCTTAGCCCATCACATCTGCTATTCAATTATGTGCTCTTTGCTTGTGGGTACCTGAAATAGTGAGAAAGAATAACAAAGAAAGAAAATTAAATATAACTCATCAGCATTTTGTAAAAGGCAAAATATTTATAGTTTTAACTGATGACAGACACACACTTCATAAAACTATTAGCATGCAACTCCAGCTGCAAAAACTGAACAGCAATATGCCTAAGCTGGTTAGCAGCAAAAAAGTAAACCAATCACATCGACAAAAAGCCACCATAAACAAAAAAATTGTATTTAAAAGATCCACAGTTTTGGGATTCATCCCTAGCATCGAGTCTTTCACTTTCTTTTTCCACCAAAATTTAGATTACATTTGATGTTAGCAAGAGTTGCATTACTATTATTGTTAATTTTAGATCTGTTTATTACCTTGAGGGTTATATATTGTCAAATAATTTTGGTGCCTCTAGTTAATGTTAATTAGTTGTTTTAATATCCTATAGACCTATTTGTTATGTTTTTGTAGGTTTACTTTTTTAACTATCAGGAACTTAATAACTGAGAATATTTAACATTCCTGTTGCATAGGCAAAATTACAGAGTTACTGTTAGTGTTACCTGTTTAACGTTTAGTCATCCTTTGAGTCCTGCGACATATTTCCTTAATAATCATCAGCCATCAAGTCTGATAGTCTCAAAAGAAATATCAGCCCTCTAAACTGCCTTCAAGGGCGGTGATATTTAGCACTGAAAATTACAAATAAAGTTTTTGAGGTTGAATAGCAACAACTGGCCAGTGACACTGATGATTTGTTTGTCAAAACAAATTGTTATAAACTACGCAAATGAAGTCCACGCACTCCTTTGAGTGAAAACAATAAAGTGAATCTACGCAATGCTTACATGTTGGATGGGATATTTAATGTGCGGGGAAACTCAAAGGTTGAAGAACTAGGCATTTAGACAGTGGTAAGTGGTAATCTTACCTCTTTATACTCCATTACTCTTTCTCACGAGAGTCATGCTATGCAAACAAGTCAATCAGAATTTGTGTTTAGCAAGATAAAGCTTAGAGGATAGTTTAAAATCCATTTATTATTCTAAATCCACTTTGTTCCATTAACATGTTATACATTAGTGTTTACTAACCATGATTCATGTAACAGTTTAGTTTGTTAACTTTTAAATTATTTAACAACCATAAGTTATTAATACACTTTTTTAAGTATTACACAAATATCTTAAAACAGGCTTGGGTTCATTTTTGTAATTTTTAAATAGAAAACATTTTAGGCATCTCTTGAAGAAGAAATAAAGCAGGCATTTAAAGCTAGAAAACAAGTAATTCCAAATTTAGTTTTTACAAAAGTTTTCAGCTTTATTGACAAATTATGGCAAACATATTTGACAAATTGTGGTTCCTATTTAGAGAAGCTTACACATGGAACTTTATGTGTGTGTTTTTTTTCTTTTTTAACAAATACAGGTTAAAACACTGAACAAATTCAGTTAGCTACATACATACAGTAGCTGCTTGTTTTCAACTCCATTAAAACAGCATTTAAAATTAAATTTACAAACTTAATATCGAACATCTTTGTCTAACTAACAGATATTAAAAGACAGGTTAAAACATCTTATCTACAACTTTATTATCAGCTAGTTCAAAAATCATATTACAGTCTTTTATCAACCCTAAACAAAGCTTTTGCTAGTTGATCGAGACTCAAAATCTTTTAACAGATTCATGCTCTTACTTGGAAAAAAAAGAAAGAAGAAAAAAATATTACACACAACAATGAAAACAACCGAGAGAATATCATCCTACTGAATGGTTTATAGACAGTGCTTGCCAATGTCTTTTTTAGTCCGTGTTGTAAAATTATACTAGTGTCAAGGTCACGCCAACAGTATGGGGGGAAATACAAGAGATATATTGGAGTAATCATGAGCAGTTATCCCTAGAATAGAAAAAAAAAAGGACTATTACTTGTCTTTTTGCTGTTTATGTGGAGACCACTGGCTATCGACTGTCTTTGAGGTGAGGTCACGGGTGAGGAGGACCTTCAATATCTACCATAGGGGTGCTCCCTGTATGCTCCTCTGGCTGCCCTTGGCGGTGGCGCCTTGAGGCTGGAGCGGGTCGTGACCCATTCTTCTGGTGCTGGGAACAAGAGAGAGACGGTAACATGCACGTGGCTTTGCAGTTTTCAAAAACAGTCATTTAAGCTGCAAGAGTTGACTGAGATAAATCGAATAAAAACATCTCAACACTGAGGGCTAAAAAAGCCTTACTACCTTTACCACAGGGACATCATCTCCAAAAAGTACATATTCTGAAATGCAGCCACTTGGAATTAAACTTTGAGGACATTGTTCAAAGAAAAGAAAGTCAAAGTCCTTGGGTTAACTCCATATTTCTGTAAATGTTTTGTGTCACAAAATAGAAACAGGAGAACCAGTGTAAACCACTCCTCATTTACTCCTTTAGGCAGAAATTGGATATAGGAGACCAGTGGTTCTTAGCCCTTGATTGACTTGAGAACCACATGGGAGCCTTAAAACAAAACAAAAACAAAAATTGGCTGTTCTCTGTCTCCCAAGTGAAATGATTAGAAAACTACAGGTGGGACCTAGGATTTGGTATTTTCCGATGCTTCCCTAGATGTTCCTTATATGGTTTCGGGTTGAGATCCATAGTGCTAAACTGTCCTGGACAAAGTTCGTGAGATACAAGCAGGATATGGAGTACATTTAAGCAGTAAAATGAATGAAGAAAAAGTCTCATATCAGTCTTTTCAAATGAACAACTTGGAAAGTAAAGAGGTATTAGTACATTAGGAAAACTCATTTCCCAATTAATCAGATTTCTAGGAACCTCAGTGTTTTGGAACCTAACGAAAAAGCAACACCCAAGCCATGGAGCCTTTGAATACTGTGGAAAATAGCCTTTGTAAAGTCTATGTATCCAGAAGGGCAATGTGGCCCTCCTTCAAAGGGCCAGGGTCTTAATATGGGTTTATGGTGGCTTCTCATGTGACTCCCGAAACTAAGTGTTCTGGGTCTTCAATCAGAATTCAGTAGGGAGCAGATTTCATGCACGGGGCTGTGGTGGGAGGAAGCACAGACTTGGAAAAGAGATTACTAGAAAGGGACATGCTGACATTGATAGTTGCTTTTAACAGCTGGTGGTATTGGACATATCAGCTGGAAAATCCATCCTGTTTTATTATTGTTTTTAATAGAAGGATGTACCACATTTTACTTCATTTGTTCTGGAGTGTTAGAGACCCCTGGACTGCAGTCTGATTCTTGGGCTTTATAAGCTGAGATAACATAGGTTTCAAGTTGTCCCAGGGAGTGGATGTACCGGATCCTTTCTCAGATGCTGACTGTTAATGGTAGATTCTGCAAAACTGTTGAACAACCATGAGCAGAGTGACAGCAGAATCTGCCACTTCTACCCCCAGACTTGTCAGAAGATTTGAACTGGCACAATCCCAGGTACTTGCTACTGACCACATGATTGTTTAGTAAGAGCTCATTGACCGGGCTGTACCTGACCTTTTCTGAAGCTCTAGAGAAGTTATTTAATGGGCTAAACCTTTCATTTCCTGACTATTGCCTCAGATTCAAATGGGGAGTGTCACTGTTCAGTGCTAAATTTCCAGTGCCTAAAAAAAGACAAACTAAAACAAAAAATACAGTGCCTGCTAGGGCTCAAATACAATGAAGGACTGCATTAATGAAAAGATGAATGAATGAGTACTTGTAGGAATTGTGGCAGAAACAGTTTCCAATGACAACCTTAAAAACAGTAACAAGCAAGTTGAAGAAATTTGATGTTAATTTTAAAAGCTCTGTAATTAATTTTAAAAGCTCTAAAAACCTTATATATTTGTTTTAAAGATAGGCTTCTTACTCTAAAGGGTTAATTAGCTAAGTGCCCAAAGTATTTTACTACTGGATTCAGTGAAACAACCATAGTGGACCCCATTTCAAAAAAGTGTAAGAACTTGTTTCATTGCCCAAAAATGTGCTCTTCTTTAATTCTCTGTGTGCATGAGAATTAAGATGTTCTTTCCTCCTTACTGAAGGCTAGGAAAATGTGAAGTACTGTTGGTTCACAATATCTGTAACCAGAGAGGTAGCCAAAATAACTTCCCACCCAGGTGAAAAGTGAATTTCAGATTTTTTAAACATTGCTTACCATTACCAGAACAAATCAAGGATTTATTTTACTTATTTCATGTTTTCAGTAATAGTTGTGAAGTGAGATCAGGAAAAGTATATTTCTATTTGTGCCAAATTTCCTTGGTCTACATATTTCCTATTATCAGAATGTTGATATATATACAAGTGTTTACAATCACCACATGATAATACAAGTCCGTTTCTTTCAGTGAAGTTATGGTTTTTGGAATCTGGAGTGGAGAGCAGTGACTCAATGAATACTTTCCTTTGTTATATACAGTGTGTCACTGAGCCTTATATGGTCAGCCAGGCCTCTCATTGCTTATCGGGGCCCTTGGATTTCTTCACTGTAAGTATCAGAGATAGACATGGTTCTTAGGAATCCAAAGAGATTCAAATGTGAGTCTATCGTGGAATCTTGCACATGGAAAAGACCCAAATATAAGAAGAGATAAATCATTATAAGGGTTTAATTGATATCAGGTTCTTGTTCACGGAGTAGAAGAATGAACTTAGCAAACACTCAAGGTAGGAGAGCCAGGAAGAGGCTTTTACAAAGAAATAAAGTGAGAGGAAGGGACAAGAGAGCCCTTGGTGGTGTGTTGTCTAGGGGATTTAGAGGCAGTTGAGGATTTTCAAGAATGGGGGTAAAGGGATAGGGGTGCAGACATGTTGAGTGGTCCCAGAATGCTCATTTTTTATGAGTAACAGAAGAAATTTGCTGCTCTGATTCCTTCTCAGGATAGCAGCTTCCCTCTGGGAGCATATCAACTAAGACTGCCTGCCCTGCCCCCAAGGTGGGTTGGGCTGTTGTCTTTTTACTAAAGAGTGTGTTTAAGAATCTTACTTCTTAACTTCTTGGGCTGTTTATAGCTGCACTTGCTTACCAAATTAATCTTTTGCCCAGGTTGCAGATTACTTGATTAAGGTTAGAGAAGGAAAAATAGCATATAGGTAAAGTTAAAAATAAGCTGGGCCTTTTAGCAGGCTAAGATAAATTTTACAATGTCATGACCTAATTGACACAGTGAAGGCATGGGCTATGCTGAGATACTTTTCCTTATCTGAGGAACAAACATTCCAGGCTGCTCCTGGCCTTTTGAACTTTAACTGATTTCACTGAAGAATCTTTGTATTTCTAGTTTGGTATCTTTACCCTAGAGAATTAGCATGACTCTGACTTTGTGTAATGCTTAACACAGAGTTTCGATAGGGACTCCTTTGCACATTCTTACATTCTTCAGGCTGTAATTATCTTGCTTTGCTCTTTTCTGGAGGCCCTCAGCCTACTACTCTGCCGAAAAGCATGGTTCCTGTCTCATCATGATGGGAAATCTGTAAAATTGGACGTTATAAATGTCCAGGAATGGAGTTAGGATTTGTCTGTCTTTTTGGGTTTTGATTATTCTTCAGACAAGGTAAATTTAAAATATTTTACAGCTTCATACAAATTTTGGAGTCCTGGACAATTGTTCTATTCCCATGATGTGGTCCAGAATGTCATTTAAACAAATCATGGCAGACAATGAAATTTAGAATCCTTTTTCTGTGTGTGTGCTTTTGGAAAATGACAGAGGAAGTAAGAGTTAAGAGGCTCTCAAGATTAGGAGCATTGTCACGTGAGAAGCACTAGTTAGACTGCATGTGAATGAGCAAATAGATGGTAAATTCATCCTTGGAGAAGGTAGAAAATAGCTGTCTGCCATGTCAAAGTTACTGGAATGGTTTACAGAATTTGGGATCTGGAAATAGCAAATGAGGGCATGAGAAACAGAGCTTGGGTGACTTGATCAAATTCCCACCATTTCTAGGCTCCCCAGTACAGATTTTAAGGCACCAGATAGTATATGAAATAAGGAGGGAGGGGCCCAATAAAGCACCAAATATATATATATTTTTTTCTTTTCTATAATGAAGGTCTCCTATGTGCCAGTCATTGTACTAAGCCCTGCATATAGGGATGGTTTAAGGTGACTTAAGGGGCCCAAACTAACACAAAGGAAAACTAACATGAACTTTCACAGATTATCATACAATTATAATTGATACGTGAAGAAAGTCCAGGGAGAAGCATAAAGGACGGAGCTACCAACTTCTGTCATTCAAGTGAACTTGGATTGATCTCTAACATTTAATTATCTCGAAGAAGTAATTTTCTGAGCAAATGTACAGCTTAACTAAGAATTCAGGTGCTGTTTTACCTAGTTAAGAGAACTCCCTGTCTTTAAAGACTCTTCTGTATTAATTATTTTATATCAGCTGGCCTTATTTCTTAATCTGGATTCTAAAATCTATGAGAGGAGAGACCAATGGTGGCAGACAGACCCATAGTAAGGACACCATAAATATTTGTAAGCTACATGTTGATATGTTAGTAAGTGAAAAAGGAATTTTAAATGAGTTATGCAGAGTAAGTAAAACAGGTCTCTTATTCAGAAACATACAGTTAGCAATTCGGTCACAGTGCTGTGGATATTTGCAATGTATCAATATTTCTTTTAAAAATGACTCCACTTCTGTTTTTATCTCTCAGATTTTTTTTTTACCAAGTTGAGTTAGCTTTTACAGAATTCCGCAGAGTGTATGTCCATTACATGCTGATAAGTATCGTTGAGGAACATTTTACTGTGATGAAGGGGTGTCGATGACCCAGGTAACTCCTCTGCTGCATTAAATGCTACTCTAGTGGCTTCAAGAGCTCCTGCATCTCAAATACTCTGCTCTCAGCAGCATCAGCCCCATGAAGTGGTGTGCATTTCTCATGCTCTCACTCCAGCTGTGGGACCAGCTACGTTGGGGTGCAGACTGGGAAAGAATGGTCTTGATGGTTCCTAATTCACAAAACTATAGTTCCAAAGATACTATAAACATTGAGGTCCTTGGGGCGAAAATGAAACATAGGAACAAGGCGCTAATTTAGGGAAGTAAGCATTATTTAAGTGCCTGGAAAGGAAACTTTTAATGTTTTTCTTTCTGGAAGTAGGTTTAAATGCCACCTTCAGAGTACATTAATGTTAGCGATCAGTTAGAAAGGATATAGGATGTCTTGGGACTACTGAGTGCACAGCTCTATGCTCGCACTCTCCGAGACCTCCAGAGCTAGCTATTTATATTTCTGAGAAGTGAAAAAGAATCTCAAAAACATTTTTTAACTCACAACATGAAAGGACTGGTCCTGCTGTTTCTATATGGTACATTGTAAACCAATATGCGAAAACCGCAACTAAAGTAAGAAATCCTAATTAATCTCTATTATTACAAGCCTCTAGTGTCTAGTTTTCCAATCACATAAGAACATTACAGCAAGGTTGGTTAAAATTCACCCTGGTTCTGACCTACTCCATTTGTAGGTGTCAAATTGTTGATCTCTCTGAGGAATATCATTCTATTTAAAAGCATCATTCAAGTATATACTTATATCTTGTTTCATAGGAATTTAATCCCAAAGATATGTGTCAGGTTAGATGTTTTGTTGTAACTCACTATAATAATAATAATGTCCATTTTCTTCACTTAATTTTTAAATACCTATCCTATTTTAAAAAATGGAGCTACTTACTACCATCACATCCACACAGGATTAGGCATTTTATGTATATTGTTAACAAATACTCTGGATTTTCTGGGTAGGTCAGTGCAAATGTTGTCTTCCTTTTAAGAATGGGAAACTATAGCTCAGAAAGTACAGTTGCTGGGGAGACTCAATTTTTATTTATAATTATCTCATCATCTTTCCACCACCCTTTTCATCTGAAAGAAGCTGCTGACTTCCACTCCCTTTTTCCTTTCCTTTTCTTGCCTAGAAAGTAAGACTTAATTTCTTTTAATCCCCTTGGATTGTATAATAATTGGTGGTTCTAATAACAAACAAACAATTACAAACATGGGTGAGATGGTAGCTTGAATTTTGTTAAGCGGAACGCTGGCTGCTTGAACTCTTTGTTAAGGGGCAGATCGAGGTGTTCACTCATGCAAAGGGGAGGCGGGGTTATCTGCTCTGCTCTGAGCATTTTACAATCTTAATGGAATGTTGGAACCTAGTGGCTCAACCATTTCATCCACACAATTTGTACCGCCACTATTTGTAAGTGCAGAGTTTATTGTTTTAAACTGCAGAGGGCAAAATGGAATAGTACCAAAGGAGAAATACAGATGGCCAGCATCTGTTCTTACAGGTGAACACAGTGAATGATGTTCCAAGAAAAGTTACCTTTCAGTTCACCATCAGTTGGGCTCCCAGGAAATCCACTCAGCTGCTGGGAAGCATTTGCAGCTTTTATCAGTGTGTCCAATTTTTAATTAGATGTTCCTTGTTAGAAAAAAGTAACCCTTGGAATAGTATAATGTATTATTATATGTATGTGTATGTGTATATACACACATCCCTATTTGTGTGTGTGTGTGTGTGTGTGTGTGTGTGTGTGTGTATACACTCCCTATTCTCCTGTACCTTCTATTCAGAGGAACTTTCCAAGTACAACTGATTAAGCTTATCCAACTGCCCTTGCAGCACACTCAAGATCAAGTCCAAATTCCTTAGCAAGGAATTCCGTGCAAGCCCTAACATGATCTGACCCCTGACTTCATTTTAGACAACTGGAGTTGTTGACTTTGGTGATTATCTAGAACAAGTACTCTGCTGTAGTCACTGAAAAAATGTCTTGGGTCTTGAAACACAGCGAGTGTTGTTGGCAAGGTTAAGGTTTTACAATCCTCTCTCAAAAGGAAAGTAGTCTTATTCTTGCATGAAAATAGACAATTAAGGGAAGGAATTAGTAGAACAGACCAATTTAAGGCTTCACGTGCATAAGACCCAAACTTTAGATACCTGTTAAATTTTGGCAAATGAATGATTTCACTTCGCTTAATATGTTACGAAAACAGCTTACATTTTCCTTAACAATTAGTAAATGTTTACAGAGTATCTTTTTTTGGTTGCTTTTTTTTTGACTCATCTTAAGAATGATGATGATAATTTCTGGTAGTGATCCCACAAACCGGAGATGGGCTGGGTTTTGGGATTTTTGAAGGCCTGCTTTTGCCTACTTGGGAACTTGTCCTAAATCCCAACATTTTCCTCAAAAGCAGTAAGATTCATTTCAGTCTTCGAAGCAGTGCTTATAATTCAAGTCCCTATGTGGCTTTTGAAAAGTAAGTGCTTCCAATTGTTTACCTGACGCATGAAACAGATAACAACTCTGAAGTCCAAACTTGACATAAACGACAAATATGACTGTTCAAAGTGTGGTACATGCTGAAAATATGAATGGGTAAATTAGGGGAGACACTTGATAAATAGATGAGTAATCTGTGATGGGTTAATTATAGACATTTTTGAGGGTGAAATTCTGAAATACACCTGGAGCCCAGCTAGTTGGTGCTTGAAATTTCTCCATTAACAGTAATTTGGCTCAGTGGGATGTGGGTCTGTGGCCATGGCTGGGTTTTATAACCTGGGAATTAAATCCTCTTCCAGTTTATTTTTTCATATGGTATGGAAATCCTAGGGCCATTTTTCTTAACCTTTCTTCATTTTTATACATTTCCTTGTTTAGTACTCCCAAATTTACTTTGGGTATATACCTAATTTCTAAATTCTAGCATCATTTCACAATTTTATTTTCTGTGGCTCAGCTTATTTGAATTTCTGCCGTTTCTAATTATGACCTCCAGGAGGATAAAAAAAAAAGTTCAACAAAGTAGAGGCTACACCAAGAATAGCATTTCAAGTAGTGTGGCTTTTGCAGTGAGTGATTTTACAGGCTTCTATGTCCCTGGGCAAGACCACCATGACTTGGAATGTGAGGAACAATCCCTGGAATTCAAATATTCTTTGATGAGTATAACACTCCTTGGTGGTGGTGGTGGTGGTTTTTAAATTGTCCACTCTGATTAGCTCCTTTCCTACACATTTTATACATTATTGTATTTAATAATAACTTAATGCTGTGTGTACTATTTCATTTGTAATTATCATCCATTGATGACTGACATTACCTATGAGTTAAAATTTAAACTTATTTGTGACTCTTGTTGTATACTATCTTGCAGCTGTTGAATAAAAAGACTCAGTTTTTTAAAATAAGGGTACATCTGTCTTCTCCCTTTGAAGTTAAGGGCTTATCTAAGTAAAAAGGAGATAAAGAATCTAGTTACAGAAAGGATTTGCAAAATGGTAGGTACAGAATAATAATGGTGAAGTGATAATTGGACATAATGTAAAAATGTTTTCTGACTCCAGTTTAAAAAACACTCCACTATTGTCAAATAAAATCCTGAATCAATGAAAAGCCTGTGGAATTCAGCCATATATTTAAAATGTGCATAAGGAGTTTATGAGAAACAGTGGAGGAAAGAATAAGAATGATATAAATAATATTTAATAATTCTCAAATAATTCCAATATTGTCTTTAGTTCAGTCAAGAAGGTAGTCTTGGTGTTATGGTTTAATACACAGAGAGACTGAATTTGTAGTTAATTGACTGCCTTACTCCCCCCACATCTGTCACTGACAACAGAAATGAACCCCGAGTGTATCCACCAACGAACGTCAAGTTACAGGAGTTACAGAAAATTAGGCTGTAAGCTCAGCAAGCATTGGCCTGGCCTTTTGACCAATTCCATCTCTCTGCCTCGCCTCAGCATGCCTCTGCCGTCCTTCCCACGCCGGTGTTCATCTCATTGTCTGTGTGACAGAGATTTTGGCTCGCCTTTGCCCTTGGATACTGTGAGGTGCCCTCTAAACTCTGCAATTTACTGGAGTAACTGGAGCGTTAACTCATGATGTGTTCCTCCGACCACACCTGCTAGTTTATGTTGACGAGATGACTCAGGATGCGGGTGGTCATGCCAGAAAGACCAACTATGAGATCAGAGGGTTTAGGTTTTGCCCAGGTGATGTCAGCCCAACCTGGAGAGGAGAGGGGGCTGGAGATGGAGATGGTTCAAGCAGTAATGCCTTCTCAATGAAACTAACACCAACTCTGGACACTGAGGTGTGCACAAGCTTTTCTGGCTGGCAGTACCTTGTGCGTTGTTACACATCATTGTGCCAGGAGGATAATGCAGCCCTGAAGATTCTGAAAGCTTTATCTTTGGGATGTTCCCTGACCTTGCCCTGTGTCTCCCTTTGCCTGGTTTTTTCTTTTTCTTTGCTATAAAAAAAACTACTTGTAAATATAGCACTTTTCTTAGTTTTGTGAGTCATTCTGGCGAATTATCAAACCTGAGGGGGTAATGGAAACCTCCAAATTTGTTGCCAGCTGCTCAGAAGTGAGGGGAGTCTGGGGGTAAAGTGAGGGCAGTTTTGTGAAGAACTGTGCCCTTAACTTGTGAAGTTTGGTCTAACTTGGCACCCACCCTAGTCACTGGTTTGCGGTCCCTGGTTTTCTCAGCAGCCTGAATCTTATTAGCCCTTTGTCCATGGTTGGACTTATCCCTGCTATCCTTGCTGGAGCCTCCAAATTCCAAAAGCTTCCTGGGGTATCAGGCTATTGCCTGCCTGCTGCATTCTCCTGAATACGGGACTTCTCCTGAGACCTTCCAGGACAACTGCCGGCTCTGAGACTGTCCTCACTACTGTAGCTTTGTTTCTGCGTTTGTTTTTCCTGGCACATCTTGTTACCAGCTGAGCTAAAGGTTTGACAAGGTACAAATATGATTAAGTAATTTGTTCAATATGAAAAGATATCGATTATAAGTCATCAATAATTATATTTTCAGCTGGGATACTTTTTCAGCAATCCATATATATCAGTTCCCACTGAGTCGTTCAATAAATTATGACGTTTTGATAAATGGGTATAGCACATTCATCTCAGAACAATGTATCTTAGTCTATTTTTAATCCATGCCCTCATTTAATAAACATAAAATTCTTCTCAAACTCTAGAAATTCTGTAAAGACCCCCTAAGGTGGCATGTCTCTTGGATATATATATATATATATATATATATATATACACATATATATATATATTTTTAGCTGCTGTATTTTCATGTGGGCAAGAAAATGTTTTCTGAGCTTTATATTCTGCATTTTGCACTTTGTGTTTCAAAACAGTTCCTTTTTTGCACATTCTGAATATAAATCTGTATCATATTGAATATGCTTTTTTGACAAGATCTGTTCACCTCAAGATTCTGACAATAAATTGCTCAACTCTCCCTCCACCCCAGTTAAAATGATTGCACCATTAACTTGACAAAAAACAAAGTGATAAAAGAACATTCCTAGGGCTTGTTTTATTGTCTCAGTAAGAGAGTTGTTAGATACATATGGTCTATAATTTTTTGTGGACTCTACCTGTTGAGTACATTTTAGACAAAGTCAAAGTTTTGATTTAACTGTTCAACACACAGTTGTCCAAAAGGGGATGAAGTTTTATTTTCCATTATTTAAACTTACACTCTTTATAAAGTGAATTTTAAATGTCTCATTGTAGGACATGATATTTGGTTATAAAATCCCTGCTGTTCTAAAAGTGGCCTGTATATACCTTGTGTGTGACTTTCAAAATTGTAAATTCCAGGCATAGTTTTGAGTATTTACAATAACATCATAGACTACTCTTCATCTCTTCATCATTTTCTCATGTATGTATCTTAAGTGAAATTTATTCTCAATCTTAGCTTTCAGGAGGACCGACCACCTAGGAAGGTTTTAAACTGATGTCCAGGTCTTATCTAATGATTACAGTAGAGCTGATCTGGGGTGGTTACTGGACATGGGTAGTTTTTCAGAATTCACCAGGTGATTCTAAAATGTGTAACTGAGGTTAAGAATCTCTGATCTAAAGTACTGAAAAGTAGGTTCCAGTGTTGCCTAAAACTGTTGAATTCAGAAGTGCATAATTCAAAACAAAATGAAAACTGTAAATACATCTAATTTAAAATTAGCAATGCAAGCAATGAATTAGTGGTGTACTTTTTTATTATTTCTTGCCAACATAATCCACATTTATTGTCAAGACTAGTTATATTAAATATGTACTCATTGCATAGAAAATTAGCTGCTGCTTAAGGTGATTTTACAACTGAATTTTAAAATACTTTAGAAGCACAATTCTATTGTCCTACCAGCTGAAAATAAAGTTTAAAAATCCATATTTAAAGTTAAATTGAATGAATCACAGTGATATTTTTCTCAATTGCCTATCGTAACAGCTCCAATACTAATAAATCCTAGGAGAAATTAATTGTTTGTATACATTAGTTTTTAAAACGACTGATAAAATCCTTGCCCATAATAAGAAAACTCATCTTCACTTGTAAAGTCAATTTCCTTAAATTTATATTTCTATTTACTATTAAAAATGGACAGCCTTTGTTCTTAAATCACATGGCTGACATGATTGCCAGTTAGCTTCATTTTCCTTTGCTGTTTTCACAGATTAATCAGAGCAGGTCCTATTTTCACACTAGGAGAATAATCATCCAGTTCCTCAACACAGAATGCATACATTTTTGTTCTGCAATCGTCTTGAAGTGAGGTACTCAAACGCCTGAGAATATGGCACAAAAACTCTTTTTGCTTTCATTCATTTCAAGAGAGTGTATTAATATTATCCTCCTTGCTTCCCCACAGCTGTCATCTAAAATGCCACTAAAGAATAGATGCATAATTAGCTTTTCAGTTCGTACATTAAGTAATTTTAATAAACAGTTCTTTTCTCTGAGAAGAGAATATTGCTGTCCATTCTTAGCTGTCAGTCTCAGAGAGAATTTCGAGGGTTTTTCTTATGTGAAGCACTGCTTAGCCAAGCTGTTCTATGCACTGAATTTAAAATGCACCCTTATTGAATTATAAGCTATTCAAACTTATCCAGAACAATTATAGTGACTCTGATGAATTAGGAAATATTCTTAAAATGCAGAAACTGATTTGGAATTCCTGTAAGTGAAGTATTCATGTACTAAAAATAAAACCAAGCTATCAGAAATTTAATATTTAAATATTAATTTAATAATTATTTAACATCAATGAAATATTTAATAAATATTAATGCATTAAGTATTAAATAATGTAAAAATAAAATAAACATTGTATTTTAACATTAATATTTATTTAAAGATTTAATATTTAAAATTTTATATTTACATTGCTGCAAGACAAATAGTTTAATATTTAATATTAAATTGTATGCAGATGTCTTGAATAATTTAATTGCAATGAAGCCCAAAACGATACATGATTTTCTCTGAAGTCAACATATTTGCTACTCAACATGAATTACGGGCTAAAAGGGACAAGTAAAATTTCAGTCTGGTGGTACACAAAACACAATGTATGAAGATTCTAAGTGAGTGTCACACTGAATGATTGGATTTTTACTTCTTGTGGTTTATTTCAAACCATTTTTCAAGGAATCCTCAATGAGATTCTATCTGTGAATCTTGCATACAGGACTCAATTATTTTGGAGAGCATTTCTTTTTCCTCTCCTGACCTTTGCTTGCCCCAAGTTCTTTCCACCCATGTGAGCAGGACAGAAGGGAGTCTGGGGCAACTGACTTGAGAGGCTGCTAACAACTGACTGTTGCCAGGCAACTGGAATTGGGGCTGTTCATTTTATAACAAGACAGGCATTGCGCTGGGGTTTAGTATCGGTACCCGCGATACAACCACAATGTAACAGGAAGGAATTACTAACTCAGAATGGAAGCGAATGAGTACTTGGAGAGATACAAGATTTACATTTTGGAATAAATGTCATCGATTTAAAAGACTGTGCCACAGTTCATCCAAGATAAGCTATAAATGGATTCTAATATGTGAGGTAAGAAAAATTAATGAAAGCACATCAGTCTCTGTTTTACATGAGTGTGTCCTCAGATCCCTGTTCCACATGTGTATTTAAATTTTATCATCTGCCCATTTGGATATGGTGGGATGAGCAACGTATTAGCAAGAATCCTGTACTTGAACCTCCCTCAGCATAATAACCTAATGCCAAAACCTGAGGCATATGCTGCATATTAATGTAATTAGGCTTCAAAGTTACGATGCTGGGTTCTTACTGCTTTTCATCATTTGACCTCGTCGTTCCTCCATTGTCTATATTAAGATATGGGAGCATGAGAAGTCTCAAGATCTAAATTCCATAACCATATGGATTGACTTGCAAGTATTTTCTTTATTTCCTGGTTATACCAATGGAGTGTCCCCTTTTAGCTGAACATAATAATGCTTAAGTCTGAAAGCACTTGTGAAAATGAATTTTGTCAAGGTATAATCCTAATGATTAAGAGCTAAAAAAAAAAACCCTTTTTTATGATAGGAAAATCTTAAAATAATTTTTATAAAGCAGTCTGTGTGTTCTCTTAAATAAAATGTGTATCATGATGGATTACAAAATAGCTACAGTATGTAACAAAAAGAATGAAGAACTACATTAGTGTAGTTCAGGGTGATTTAAATTTCCTTCTTTTTTTTAACCTAAACTTTATTTAAAAATGTGTATTATTTTTAGTGTAAGAAAAAAATAACATTTTTAAAATTAATCGGACCTAGGCATCTGCTTAGATTTCTAAACACCTGTTTAATCATAAATAATTTTAAAATAAATAAATTAAAAATCTAAAAATGAATGAATAAAAAACATAAAAATATAAAATTAATGTGACATGTGCATCATTTAAAACATAGGTGCTTTTATTCAGAATTCCCTGACCCCTATTCTGTCACCTAATGTGTACCACTGATGGGTCACAGTGAGCCGAGGGGATTATGGGACAGTGGGATGGGAGCTGCTGGAATCCTGGCTTGTGAGCAGCCTTCTTCGACTCCACTGTGCACGTGTATCATTTTCCATGGGATCTGCGTCATGCAGAAAGGTCGCAATGCGCTGGCTAGATTTCTTTGCCTTGGGCCCTGGAATATCATTTCCTGACCCCAACAAAATAAGTCAATAAAGTCTGTCCTGAATAATTATCCTTCTGGCATGAAAATCACGATGCGCTTCCCAAATCAGAATGCATAAAGAGTTGACATGTCCACATTTTCAAAGAGTAAAAACACCTTGAACAGGAAGTGTATTCTGGAACTAATGCTTGCTTAATAATGTCAGAAAATGACAACAGATCCTACCATCCAAAGAAAAGGTCACGGCCTGAGAAGCACTCTATTTTTAGGCATGTGTGTATCTAATCTTTCAGTATGAAGAATATGGCTGATCTGGCTGAAATATGAGTTAACAAAATAGCTAAAGAAAACATATTAAACAAAAATTCCTGCCTGAGATCTTTCTTACTCTGTCCACTCAAATCACTTTCTGCATTTTCCTCATTACTTTGTTACAAATATCTATTAAAAAGAGGGTAACTGCTTTCTGTGCAGGAAATTGCTTGTTGGTAAATTGTAGTTTGACCCAGAATTGAATCTAGTGCTTATGGGCAGGTGTGGCTTCTAAAGCAAAGGGTGTTGTCTCTGGACTATGCTGAACCAGAAGAACCAAACGACAAAAAGCAGCGTCAGAATCCATAGGTTACAGAGGTGAGCATGTCTTCTGATCCTGGCTCCTGTACCTCCACTAGAAGTTCTGAGAAGTAATTGTTTACATTCACACCCTTTCCTCTGTTGCCTTACCTGGTACTGACATTTTAAATGCGAATGATTGAGGAACAGAAATCTTATCTCTTATAACTACACAGCTGGTATCATCAAAGTCATCCCTGTCACTAATTTCAGGGCATGTAATTCTGTAAAGGAAGGCTCATAGATGTGATTTTACTCAAATTGATGTGCCAAGTATAAAATACATGACTGTATTTTGCAGATGAAAATTCCATTTTAAAAAGAGTGATTTATAAATAATAGTATATCCTGTCATTAGCATGTAAGCTTCAAGAGGTTGTTCACTGTAGTATCTCTAGAACTGAGAACATGTTAGACATTAAATAAATATTTGTTACATGAGCAATGTTCTCTGACCTTCTATTTGTATTGCATGGTTTATGATCTGGTACAATTGTTTACTTGTAGCCATACATCTCTCAGCAGTAGACAACAGGAACCAGGGAAACTCAATGTCTATTGTGTATACTGTCATATTCCCAGAGCCCAGCAATACCTCTGTGTACAAAGTTGAGTGAATTAAAGAAGAGACCATGTTGTGTCTTATTATCTATCATCCTCAGTAATTAGCCACACAAAGCGTGTGGCTTGATTCTTATGTGATTAAGAATGTGCTTGGAACATGGAGATATATTTATTGCCACGTCGAATGTAGAGAATGCCGCGGTGTTCACTGCAGATGCTCTGGGATACTAGGCAATCTCTAGGCTCAGCCTGGCTACCCACCCACCTGATGTGGCTTTGGAGAAGGCTGCAGCTGTGGATGCTATTGTTCACGTCAAACACCATATAATGCCTTTGACTCCCTCCTTCCAATGAGAGAAAAATATAGAGTACAAAATGAAAGCTGCATTTTCCATGGCAGCTCACCAGTTGAGCCAGACCTCTGTAAGTTTGTCCATTACCTCTTTTTTTCTGTGAAATAACTTCTGAAAATAGTTTTAGGTTGTTTTGGAGAACATCCCTATCTCTCACAGCAGCAGAAGGTTAGGTCAATCTGGTGCTGAAGAATCCAGAGGAGGAAGGTGAGCCTAATGATCATTTGGGATTAATTATCTTTTTCCTATAAAATACTGTTGGGGACCTTCCTCCCCTTAGATTAGTGGGACAGCATCTGTCAGGATGCAGAGAAATCTCACTAAGTGAAATATCCTTCCATCAAAACAAACTCAGGTTTCAAGTCCCAGATCCTTTTTTTCCCGTATACTGCATGAGTCTAACGGGGATTAGATTATACAGATATCCATAGAATGCTTAATGAGGGTTATTTCCGTAATCTCTAGTCGTCATTCTCAATGGCTCGGTACAGAGTCGTAATAGGTAGTCCATGTGCGGTAGCAATTCATAGCACCCCAAACACTGATGAGTCTATCAGAAGTTTGGCCTCACATCTGGTACTCTCACCTTGATTTAACCTCTGTTGTTCAGTCCCCTCATTATAAAAAGGAGATTAAAAACTCTTAATATTCCTCTTTATCACAAAGAAATAAATGAGAAAATATATGTAAGTAATTATCTTATGAATGGCAGCCATTGTGGTGGTGATTTTTTATTTCTGTTTATACCTCTGAGCTCAGCCTCATGATATTCTACCCAGAGAAGTGAGTCGATTTGGTGGCTCTGGTTCCAAGGGAGTGCGATTCCTCCTCTCCTAGTGACACCTGGACCTCCCCTTCTTCATCCAGACGGAGCACACGCCTTCATCATGTGGAGCCGCACATACAGGCAGCATTCACCATCTCCCCATGAAGAGGAACAGAGTGGCCTTGGTATTATTTTAATAAAAATCTGGGACTGGAAACATTTAACTGAGCGTTATTTCTCAAAGTGGTCAACTGGTGATGTGCATAGGTGTTTTAAGGAACCAGAATCTATCTATTATATATCACAGACACTCAATAAATCTTACTGAACTGAATTATAATTAATTTTAAGTGGTATTTTAATTAAACAATGTAGTTTTGAAATTAATTCATCTTATAGACTGGCTATTAATTCTTAAGAGCCAAACATTATTTGGCAGTTTAAAGAACTAGTTACACTATAAAAAAAAATACATTGAAACCTGCAGTTTCTGCCCTTAATAGTTTTAAAATAATTTAACTCTGATGATTTTTGCGACAGCAAGGAAGACACAGCATTATCATCCAATCAATGACCTAGACAATGGACACAGTGAAATATATGAAACACTATCCAGAATGTTCACAGTTGCTGTTGAAAATGATCTATGATTGTGATTAATTGCTTTTGAAATTTTGATCAGAATTGATCTGTACAATTTTCTGGCACTGGCTCTGTACGTCAATTCTCACTCTGGAATTACATAAATCAATTTAGTCTGGACTTCTGTAAAAACTGGGGGGAGAAAGAGAGAAGTAATTTCTGAGTTGTCAGTGACTGATGGATGCTCTGATTTCACAGTTTTAGTAAAGAAAAGGTCTTACCGTAGCTGTCATAGGTATCCTCACTTACTCCATGACCACAGTCATAGTATTCAGGCACACTGCAACAGATTTAGACAGCAATCAATGTTACTATAATCAGAAAAAATCAACCCAGAAACTCATGGAATTTGAAAGCAAAATGTGTGCAAGGTAATATACAAGACCCTCTAGGCATAAAACACAAACCTAAAGAAATACTCAGAAAGAAAAATACAGGTTATTGACAAGGAATGCTATGATTTCTCATGCTGGCTCAGTACTTCTTTATCTTCCAATTTTATAAATCACATTTCCCCTAAATGCAAGTATTATACTTCAAAATCTATAAAGAAGAGAGTTATAATAGGTCTATTTCCAAAAAAATAGTCTTATATAAGATGACAATCTGGTCAATCATGTATGGCTTCAATGCTGTTACCTTAAGAGAAATGCAACAATTGCATCTTCACTTCTGAACACTGAACTTAAATTTATACTTCACTGTAGCCCTTCCACAGCATATCCATGCACTTCTCAAATATATAAGCTACTTCTTTTCACTTAGTATTTTACTAGATGCTTCTACATTTCAATAATTGAGAAATACCCTTTGTCACTCAACATACTTAGTCTTTTCCCATTAAAAATGTCATCACTTTGTCCTGCAGCAAGTTTCCTTCTTTAAGGCACTGTTCCCATTAGCACCCAAGCATCTTATATGTCTCTATCCTCAAAAAGCCTTCACTATTCTCATGCCTCCTTCTAGCGACCATCCCTTTCTGAATCCTTTTACAGCAAAGTTTATTGAAAAGAGGCAGATTCTTTGTGTACTTGTTTACCACCTCTCTTTCCCTATGATTTTGAAGACATTCCAATCAGGCTGTTGTCTTCACCGTCAATATCTCGACATTTGCAAATCCAATAGTTAAGACTTGGTCCTCATTTTAGGTTTGTACCATTTAACACAGCTAATCATTTCCTGCTCCTTCAAACACTTAACTTGTTTCTCAGATGTCCTCTTAGCTCACTTCAGTTCCTCATTCTTTACTGGTACTTATTATCCTGGCCACTGAGCGCAGGTAGTAGACCTGCTCTTTTCTACTCCCACTGACTCCCTCGGCAATCTCATCCGATTCCGCAGCCTTCATACCATCTCTAATCTGAAGACTTCCAAATTTTACATCCAGCCTTACCTCCTCCCTGTCTCATATATCCAGTTGCTTATTGTATACTTCTGTTTGGATGTCAAACTTAACATGTTCACATATAAAAATTTGATTTTCTTTACAACTCAGTCCTGTTTCTTTTAAATTCTTCCTATCTTTATAAATGGTGGAGTCCTTTCCTGTCTCTCTTATCTAATATTCAATCCAACAGCAAATTCTTTCACTTATACTTGAAAATCTACCCAGAAGTTGAATGTTCTAAACATCTCCATAGGTATGACTATGGCTAAAGTTGTCACCATCTCTCACTTACACAAACACAGATGATGTCTTTCTAACTGGTCTCTGTTTTTATTTTCCACATAGCAGTCAAAGTAATTCTCAATGAAGTTAGATCATACTAGTTCTCTGTTCAAAATCAATCAATAACTTCACATATCATTAAGGAAAGAATCTAAAACCTCTCATTTTGTCTCCACAATTTGACCCCTCAGTATTTCTTAGTCCTCATCTGCTACTACTTTCCCCTTTGCTTACTCTACTTAGAAGGGGGGCGTTGGTCTCCTAACCATTCCCTAACCATGACAAAACACTATGATTACTGTCTCCAGACTTCAATGTTTGCTATTTCAACTACCTGGAACATGCTTTTCCTAAATATTCAACTGTCCCTTTTTTCATTCTTTCAGAACTGACTCAAATTTTCTGATGAGAGGTTTCTCTCACTGATCTATGTAAACTAGCGTGCACTCAATCTTACCCTGCTTTGCTCATCTTTGCATTTATAAATCACCACTGTGCATATTATGTAACCCCTGGAATGTACACTTGTTTATTAACTTCTTGGCTGTCTCCCACTTTTAGAATGTAAAAGCTCCTTGGTACAGGGCTTGGTCTCATTTGCTCTCATTGTTCAGGCTGATTTACCTAGAACAATGTTTGGCGCATGATAGCTGCTCAATAAGTATTTATGGAATAAAACAGTGAATTGCTCATACTCAGATTAAACACCATTTACATGAGTAGCCTAGTGTAATCAAGTCATAATTTTTAAAGATACTATACAAAAAGTAGAAATTATTTTTACTTAGCTTAGTACTTAAATGATGAATGCATATTTTCATCTTAAGGATTTATAAATATTGATGATAAATTATATTTTTCCCTCAAAGAAACCTCCTTATTTAAAGTCCTGCCAGGATCTTAATTTATAAATTTATATATATATTTATAGGTATAAAATTTATATATTTATAGCTTATCTCAAGATTGCACCTTTTTTTTAGTATGTAAAGGTGTGGCAAGAAAATAGCTTAATATCAATACCAAATTGTATAAGGGCTGAAGGGGCAATAGATGTCAGAGGGTTAGGTTGGAAAGGAAGACGAAAGGCTTAAAATTAGGTAGTTGTCATTACTTCTCAAGATGATCCTATAGACTTCATTTTATTAAATACTTGAGAGTTCACTGACAGTGAGGAAAGAGAAGCCTAAAGGAAAAGGAGTCTATATATTAGAAATGAAAAGAGAGACAGAGAGAAGTTTGGCTATATTTATCTTTCTGGGAAGCAATTAATAAGGTACTAATTCAATTTTAGTGTCAAGTAGCTGGGTAAAAACAGAAAACAAAAACAAGGTTATCTAGCCCAGGCTTCATTGCCCAAGGTATTTAGATACAAACTATCTGGGAAAAAAATGCACGGTAATAGGCTTTTTTGCTCATCCTTCTAATGACTAAAGCCAGTCTGAAGCCACTGGCTGGTGGCTAGATGTTTATCTCTTGTTTCCTATACTCAACTTAATAGAAATGGTCCAACCCAACCGAGAATCCTCACATATGTGCAGCAAATTCCTGAGAGTTGTTATATTGACTCCCCGGATGATCAAGCAGTGGCGCTCATGAGAATATGATTTAACAAGCAGCATTCCCATTTATAAGGATGGAGAGAAACATGAGGGCACTTACAGCATCCCCTCTGCCTTTGACACAATCGATATTTTTTCTGTGAGTAAGCTTGATTTGTGTGCTGTGTGAAGGCCAGGAGCACCAAACACTATCTAGTGGCATTAATATGTTTCTCACTGGTTTCATTTAAAATTTTAATTGGTGAAGAGAAGGAAAATGAACAGTCGTGAGAGGGACCCTGACAAAGAAGCTGCAGTTACTGTCGTAAATGATACACACATCAGGAAATTTTAGCTCTTAGAAAGCTAAAAAGGGGACAGCAGAATGTATATCTGCAAAGTAATGGATAATCCAAACTAAAGGAAACATATCATAATAATCTTAACAGACTCTGAGATTCATTCCTTTGCTTATTGTTCTCATCACTTATTCTCATTTCTTCTATAGGAAAATATCTCACATGGACTAATAGCTGTGCAGCAAGTGGATATGCTCCGTAGCCATCCTTGCAGACAGATGTGCCCCTGTGTCCAAGTCAGGAAACATGGGATGTGCACAGAAGTGAGGGTGGCAACCTTGAGGTCATTTCCAATTTGAGAACAAGCTCCTAATCTTGGGACTTGTGCACTGTCATCTCCTCAGCTGGTAGAATGCACTCAAGGTGATGATCTGGACTCTACCATGTAAATAACGGCAGTATCTTGAAAGTCATGAGCTGTGACATGGGAGGGACTTCCGTCTCTGAATGATCACGCTGGAGCAGACTCATTCTACACCACGCCTACCTCAGAGATTGTTAGGAGAAAAAGGTAATTTTTCAAATCTTGTTAGAGCCCCTGAATTTTGCATATCTCTGTTACAATAATTTAGTTGAATACTGAAGTCCGTATGTAGAAGTATGGAACTGCCATTAAAATCCCCAAATATAGGACACTAGCTTAGTGGAAGCATGGAGAGTGGAAGGAAGGCAAAAATGCTGTAGGGTGGAAAGCTGCTGACCCTTGCTGTGCCACTGCCAGTGAAAAGGTGGCCACCATGTACATTTTGGCACTATGAGTAAAAGCTGGACAATCCTTGCTGCTTTTAGAAGTTTACAGAAGATACTGAGCTCAGGTAAGAATGGGCCATTTTTCCAGAAGAAACAGAAGTGAATAGAATCTTGCTTAGGGAAATTATCTCTGCCTAATTTTGTGTGTGTGTTCTACAATTTAAAATAAGAGAGGGTTCAGAAATTTGGGGTTTGCCAGGATTGGAAAAGTCAACTGTTTCCGTGCCCCAATAACAAGAGATGGTGAGTGTTGTGCAAAGATGCCTTCACATCTTCCCATTAGACTTTTCTACCGTAAATGACCCCTGGAACAATCCTCAGTTCCCTAAGCATGCACAAGAGGCATGCTGCGAAGCTGTCATGTCCCCACTGAGGGCAAGCTCTACTTTCACAATTCACATATGGCCATGGATAAGGCCATTTATCCATCAGGATAAGGAATAACCTTCTAGTCAAGAGAAGCAAGGTTGCCAGATGCACTAACCAAAAAACTCACCTCAGTGCTGTTTGCCTCAGTGTCTTTTAATCTCTGCTTGGCAGAAGGTGCTATGGAACCTTCAGTGTTTCCCATGAAAGTTTCTATTGTAGTTATTCTGTTCCTTCCCCACCACTTTATATTGGGCATTTTGTATGGGGAGGAAGCTTGAGAGCAGGAACGATACTCTACTATTTTATAGGTTGCCAGGCTTCAAAGAACCATATCAAGACCTACTGTAGACATCTGCATATTTCCCAGCAATTCTGGATTTTGAGCTGATTTCAGTAATTGGAATTGAACTTGGATTTTCTCTGTCAGGCATGAAGTAGGCCTCTTTTTTATTTGTTTATTTGTTTTGTTTTTGCTTTAATGAGAAGAAGGGTATTCACTTGTATTTGGATGACTAGATGGGGAGGCCATGGAAGATTTATAGCTGCTCCTTTCCAAAATCTATTCACTTCTTCTTCCATAAGAGAGACTGACCATCTGAAGACTACATTTCCTAGTCTCCCTTACATTTGAGTATGGCTATGTACAAAGTGATAAGTACAAATTCTTCATGATTTGCATAAAATAAAATTCCCTGTCCTCTACTTCTTTTCAATCTCTATGTAACTGGCTGGAAATGTCAATGACTGGAGTCGATTTGGAAGACTCATGTTAATGATGGTGCAATGACTGAAACTTCATGTCTCCCAAAATTCATATGTTGAAATCTTTACCCCCGATTGTGATGGTATTGGGAGGTGTGGGGTAAATCGCAGAATTTCCAGAATCTTCCACCTAGCCTTAGTTCATTTACATATCAATAGGTGTTTACCACTGTAGAGCTTCTCTATGATCTAGGTTAAGGGGTGGTGAGGAAAAAGGCCATTCTCTCCTCCCCTTTGTTCCTGGTACGTAATTGGTCTGGTGCCTGCCGGTCAGTCACCAAGGATCCACCAATGGAGTTCCTCCAAGAAGGGGCAGGCAGGAAATAGAGGGTGCACCAGGTGGCAGAGACACAGAGCGCCACGTGGGCTTGGCTAGCAGGGACCAGGGAGAAAGGAGAGAGCATATGTGGTGGTCAAAGGAGACAGATGGGGCCAGGCTTAGCTAGTGAATTCAAGCATGCTGTGAGCAATAGAAAATAGTTTCTCCCAATCTACCCTTTCCCTTGACTTGTTTAGGTTTCGCTGGTTTCATAGGGGGACTCATCTCAGGCTGGGAACACCCTTCCCCTGGAGCTACAGGAGGTAATTAGACCATGAGAGTGGAACCTTCACGAATGGGATTAGTGCCCTTAAAGGGACCCCAGAGAGCTCTCTTTTTCCTCTTTTTGCCATGTGAGGATACAAGACAGAAACTTATTTCCTAGGATTCTGGAGGCTGGGAGTCCCAGATCAAGGTGCAGGCATGGTTAGGTTCTGGTAAGAACTCCCTTTTGGCTTGCAGATGCTATAGCAACCCAAACTGACTATCACAGATGGCATCCCATTAGCCTGGAACTCTGAATGGTGTCATGGAGTAGAGCCCACCTACTTTATCTCATCTGTTGTCTGTGGGGGAGATAAGTTTTTCTCTTGTTTGAGCCACTGATTTGTGGATATTGTTATGCAACTTCAGCCTGTACTCAAAATAATATAGATGGAAACTAAAGCAATCCCTTGAAGATTAATAGGCATTCAGTAAATATTCATTGAATGAATAAATGATTGAATAAGAGTTCAAAGAAAGGATGACTGTATTTGAACATGAATAATCTTAGAACGTTTTGCAACAAATATTATTATAAAGCTTTTTGTATGCTTCAAAAGAGATATCCCCTTATACTGACAGCATGGGAATAGCAAAAGAGAAAAACTCATCTATTTTCTGACATGGATGAAATTCAGATTAAAAGCTTAAAAATAATGTAACTGACTAATGCATGTGTGATTTTTACATTTTTATATTATTTTTCAACTTCAAAAACACGTATTACTTGGCTAGAGAAAGTCGACTATGGTATTGCTGTATGCTTTTCATCATTATTTCAGAGAGCCCCTATTTATTACATTTGTTTCATGTATCATGTTGTGTAATGATTTTGAAATATGAGTGAAAGTGTACAAATGATTTCAGTATAAATGCAACCTGAAAGTTTAATTTTGAATTCAATATTATCCTATCTTATATTTAAAAAAACTTATCTATCAAGGTTTCTAAACACACTGTCACAATTATGGAAGTGTTAATTAAAATTATGACAATTACTGCTGATTTGGAATTTAATTACTCTGGTGGTTATAGCAGATATAATTTTCCTAGGACTGGCATCATATATCAAATCAAAATATAACATGTTAGCTGAACTGACTCATTAAATAATATCAAATTATCACTAAAATTCCACATAACACTTTGGCATTTTTGACATCAAGATCTTAGACACATGAATATCTGGAAAAATTAACAAATACGTAAGTGGAGTAAAGAAGGCAGGAAAATATCAGAAATTTATTAGTGGTCAATTGCAAAACTAGAAAAATTCAGAGATGGAAATTTTCAGTTCTTTTTTGGTGGGCAGAGGAGCATTTTACCCTAAATAGACTATGTTAGCAGTTTACTGAGACAACTCATTAAATGGAAATGAACAGAACAGAAAAAAAGAATTAGGATGAAATTTGGTTTCTAGGAAACTAAGTAATACCTTCATCATAAGCAAGTTACTTTTCCAAGCAAGTTCTTTGTGAACATACCTGTGACATAGTCACACATTTCTAACAGTGCTTCACTACCTGTCACTTGGTGCTCGTGTTCATGTGGTGGGAGAGACCACAGTGATGGTGGAACAGACTTGTTCAGAAGTCAGCGAGACTAACCAAACATGAGAAGGAAATTTTTTGGACACCCAGAGCTGCTGGCAGTTGATACAGATGAGAACTGTTCTGCAGGTTCATATAACTAAGCAGTTTAGACTGGTGTAAAGTGGGGGGGAAAAAAGAGAATTCAATTTGTTAAAAATCAACAGTTTGCTTAATTTTTCAACTGCTTACTTTGATAGGATATAAACATTACCAGAGGTCAATGCTTTACAAATACAGCACAGCTTTTTGTGGCCCTCCTAAGAGTAAAGCGCCCACATTCATAGTTCCAGGTGCATTTGATTATGCCATGTTGTCCTGCATTTCAACCTTTCTCTAACACTTGACTAAGCTGAAGATTGTGTGTAGGACGTAGATGAGAGTGAATTTCAACTAACGCTTCATTAATTACTTCCTTAATTGAAAAGTCAAAGATAGAAGTATTGTAGAAGAAGAAACAAAGGTACTTGATTAATGTATCAGCATGAAGGATTTGCAATTACCCAGCTACTTTCAGCACTGAAGTAGCTGGGTATGCTTAAAATTTGTTCTAGCATTTACACTGAAACCTTGCTATGTTGTGTATTTATACTGTGCTTCCAGAAATATTTGTCATGTAAACATAAATTTTAGCTCAGCTCCCACCCTTACATTGTAAATTGGAACTTCCTTTATTTCTATATTCTATATCCATTTATATGACGATCAAATCCTTCTGTTAAATTTGATAACATTCCATGAAAGTGCTGTTTAACTAAGCTGTAAATCTAGGGTGTAGATGAATGAGTGCAAAACAGGTATACTTTGAAAAGCAACCAAATGTGCATGAATTTTGATAACTACATTGTACAGTGAGTGGTGGTTTTTGAATCAGCTGCCATGATTAACACTATAAGAAGACAGAAGTAAAAACTCATAATATTAATCAGGCTGCTACCAATTAATTTCAGGAGTTTAGAAATGAAATACTCTGAATTATTAAAACAGATGGATATAAAACACAATTACGATACACCCAGTCATAAAGAGAAAGCATGGGAAATAAAACATATATAACTGCTAATTATGAGTGAATCCATATACATATAGTTTAAAATTCTTACTCTCATATTTTTAATTATAACAATAGGTACAATACCATTGGAATTAATAAGATTTAAAGATTAAAAGTGTATAGCTTACATTATTTAACTACCCCTATGTGGACATATTTTACATTTCACTTTCCATTCAAGAATTATTCCTTCTAGAGATTGACCTTTATTTTGAGGCTAACTGTAGAATTAAAACATACAAGTTAACCTTTCTGATCATTTGCTTTGCTGAGAGTTCACTAACTTGGCATTTATATTGTTAGTAAATAAAAACTTGGTATTAAAGTAAACCATATCAAACCCTTAAATTCTTCTCCATAAATTTTAGAAATAATCAAAATAATTTTAAAAATCTTTTATTTTAATAATCTATTATTGTTCAAAAATTGAAATATGTCAATCATTTTGTGTGTGTGTGTGTGCTCAAAAATAGTTAATGAAATATGTTCCTTTTTGAATGTAACTGCTTCAACTAAAATGTAAATACCCCTTTCTATTCCCCAATATCAGTAATTTTCACAGATTTTTGACAAGGGAAAAGATCAATGCTTTTGATATATTTCTAAGTTATTCTTGAAATTCCATCAAGATTGCATAGTTTTCAAATGTTTTTGAAATTTTATTATTATGTTATTTATTTCTTTATTCACTGTGTTCAATCAGTAGTGCTGGCACAGAAGGCTGAGTTATACAGCAGCCATACATTAGAGCAGCCATTGGGTCTAAGTTCAGTAACACAAATTTGTGTCTTCCAAAATTAACTAACATACTAAATACATTACAAAAAGGTAGATGGATAGATGGATAATGCAACCATCCTCTGCAGTTGTTTTTCCTGGCAGTTTTGAGAAAGTCAAAGACGTAAATTTCCCACTCAAAGGTAACTCATTATGAGTAAGAAAACTCCACACGCTCAAGTTGGATAACAGCAGAGGTCCCCATTCTTTGATCCATGTGGAGGAAAATCAGTGTTTCTTCTAAAAATGATACACAGAATGCAGATGAACAGGTATTTTAACTTAAAACTGGGAGTTGCTATTTTCCATTTTTATTGAGTATGTGCCATCTTGGAGAAATCATTTAATCTCTCTGAACTCCAACTTCCTCACCTTTAATGTGGCAGTAATGATCTCTACCTCAAGTGTTAACCAGCTGACCCAAGATAACCCAGAAGTGCCTAGTACATAGCAGGCACCCAATAAATATGAATAGTGGGTGATGGTCCAGTTAATGAAGGCATGGACATAAAGCTGCTCTTTTTATATTCATAAAGGTTGCAATGCTGATGGAGATTTCACATTCTTAAAAATTTTCTGAAACATGAAATAACCATACATGCCTGCTTAAGTTTCAGCAGATGGTATTTAATGTTCACAGGATGAAATATAGGCTGATTATTCATGAGGAAAGTAACATATTTGTTCTGCTCAGAGATTAAGGATCAAGATAGATGATCTATATAAGGCATCTAGTGTAGAATTATGATCAGCTCTGCAATGATACCCTTTATAGAAAATGGATGTTTTGGGAGAGCAACCCTATGCTCCAAATGAAAGAAAATACATTTAGATATGCTTTTGTTTTCTGGTCCTACCCTGAGCATACATTTCTGCAAAGGGTCTCTTTTCATAGAGACCATTTTAATCATTCTTTAGTCATTTTTTTCCAATTTAGCTTGTCTTTTTTTGCTTACTTTCACCCTGTATTACATAAATGAGGGGTGAGCAGTTTTATAACAAAAACATTAATCTTCTGTTTTGTTGTGTGGAATTATCATTAGAACATAGCAATTATTTTCTATAAGACTTTCAACTGACTGATTAATTAGGCTCAGTGGTACATGACATTATTAAATGAACTGTTGCATGCTTTTGGTACAAATACACAGAAGCTATTGAACCCTAGTTTGAAACGGACATAATTCTAACTGTATACACAGATTTCTTTGGCTAAATCATAATTCATGAATATCAGTAAGATTTCAGTGCTGTAAACAGCATAATTTCTAATTATTTCAATTACTTTAATCTAGTTGACTCTGAGACTGAACTCACCTGTGCAAGCTGCACTATGGCTGTGTGTTAATGGTGATTTATATTCTTCCCCATTAGAGTCACAAATGCAGTCACACCTGACTATAGGGTTCCAGAGCCACTTTTACTTACTCAAGGGTCATTTTCATGCCCCAGACTTTGCAAATTTAAGTAAATAAAACAAAGTATGGGGAAAGAATATATGAGTTGGTAACAGTGATTCCATTTGGACAAGGTTTTTCTTTACGTGAGGAAACAAGGCCACACATCCAGATACTCTCAGAGCATCACAAGTCGGGTGAGGCCCTGAGTCTGTGCACCACCAAGGTGACATGCTTTGCTGTAACCGGGTATTTTCAGGTCTCCCTGTTCTCTAATCCTCAGACTGTGGGAGGTAATTCCTTACAACAACACACACGTCCCTTTTGTATCTGTGTTCTAATGATCTATGCAGCCTCATGCCTGTCATTCCCTTAGGACCTTATCCTCCAGCGTGACATGGTGGGGTGTCTTCCAAAGTCACAAATCCTTTCTGGACTCCACGCCAAGTGGGGATTATCCATCGAGATGGAATTTCCTCTCTTTCCTCACCTCCGAAGGTATTCATCCTCCTCCTGAGACCCAGCTCCAAGGTCAGCCTCTTACTAAAGCTTTATCTGACGTCGCAGGCAAGGTGGCTGCCTCTCCTACTCGCCTTCTGTAAGTCCTCACCCATATCTTCATGTCGAGCAGCTCTCACTGTCTAGAATTCTTTTTCAAAATTTCTCTCCTTTCCTCTAGCACAATGTTCTTAATATCCAGTATGAATAAGCATCACAAGGATACTGGGTGAAATATGTGGATTCCTAAGCCCCCATTCTTGAGATTCTGAATCAGATTACCTCAGCAGGGGTCCAGAAATCTGCAATTTTATTTGCAGGTGTCTTTAATGCAGAAGTCAGGGTCATACTTGGTAAAAAAAAAAAAAAAAAAAAAAGTACACTAATTGTAAATAAATCAATGTCTGGACTTGTGCCTTATTTGTTTTGAATACACAGACCCAGAACAGGGATATTTAATGAATGGTTGTTGAATAAATGAATGACTACTTTAAAATACTGCATAATTTCTTTGTGAATAATTTGTAAGCTGCCTGACAGTTACAGCCATGTAGATTTGTGGCTATGTTTACAACCATTCTCATGGGATTTTAATTAGTGGTCAATGTCAATTTAAAGACTGCTACTGCACTTTGTCCTTGATACTATTTCCCCCCCAAAATTTTTTTGCTAAGTATTTAATAAAGAAAAATAAAGTGTGCTAAGAAGTGTAACTGATATGCCGGTTTTAAGAATTAGTATTCAAAAAAAGTATCTTGAAATCAACAACAGAAGGCCTAAACAAGGTGAAATGTCACAGAGATAAATGTGCATTTCTGTGTTTGGGTTCAAAAAAAAAAATCAATGGCAAATTTGCAGGCTGGTGTTAGAACTAGCTTGACAGCAATTTACTTAGAAAAAAACCTAAGTTTTCAGTTGAAAACAAATTCAATAAAACCCAGTAATGTGTCATAGTCACAACCCAAAAATGGTCAGATGATGCTGAAGGGCTTTAAAGCAAGAAACACAGGATCTAATAAGACCATTCTTTGCACCAGTCAACTGTCATCTGATATGATGTATCTCAAGGTCATTGTGCTGCACTTTAAGAAGGACACTCGGACAACTTGAATGGTTTTATGGGAGAACAAGGAGGGCATCTGGTGAAATAGGAGTCAGGATATACTAAGAGCAGTTAAGGAAAACCATGTTTCTGTGTTGATTTACCTTGGATACTGGCCTGTTACTGGTACAGTAATACTGCTTCACAAACAAGCCCATTACTGGTACAGTAATACTGCTTCACAAACAAGCCCAAAATATTAGCGTCATACAATGATAAGCATCCTGTGTTGTGGTTTGGCTGGAGGTTTGCTGATCCAGGCAGGGCTCGTTGAGGCTCTGTTCCAGGCTGGGCTGGGCCTCCCTGAGGTTGGGCCTCCCATGGGTTCATGTGGGGGCCCAGACTAAGGGTGCAACAGCAACTGGGGGAAGCTCTTCTCATGGGAACAGCAAGAGGGCCCATGGGAAACACACAGTCCTCTTGATGTGCAGGGGCTTAGAAGTGACATCTAATTAGTTGAAATGAAGATATGTAATAATATCAGGAGTCAGGAAAATACACCCTGCCCCTTTTTAGAGAGGGTCTGAAAAATCACACAGCAAATGGCATGAACACAGAGTCGGGTGGGTGAAGAACTGTAGCCACGAATGTTCTCTGTCACACTCTGGATTGCACATGGATAGAGGGACGTTATCTTGATATAGAAAGACTGACACATGGACAAAACCAGATTTATTATGTGTAGCTTCACAAAGCCAGTTAGTGATCAGTGCATATAAATGGAGATGTTACTTCCATTTAAGAGTTTCCTAATAAGCTGAGGTATTAAAAAATGGACTAAGGTGTTTGGGAAGTGACGTGGTATTAGTACAAAAAGGCCCAGTCCTTAGAATTGGATAGGAATCAGTTCATAGCTTGGAACTTTTACCTTTTAAACTATACAGTCCCGGGCAATGTAAACATTCTAATCCAAGTTTCTTTATTTGCAATATGAGGATAAAACTACTCATGTTTATAAAGTGCCTACTTTAGGCATCTGCACACAGTGACTGTTCTGTATTGTGGTTGTTATTATTATTATTAGAAATGTATTTCCTTTAGCGATGGTTAGTGTTTCCTGCCTCGCCCTTCAGACCTCTCCTGCTTCTTTCACACACCTCTACAATTCAATCTTGCTGAATATTATGGAATGTAAGCCCACAAGTGCTTATACTTGCATTCCAAGGCCAAAAACTCTGAAACCAAACATTTCTTCTTAAATTGCATGTCTGAAGTCATTAGGCAACAGAATTCTGACCTCAAGTGATAAGCTATTTATAGCATTTACATCCTGCTTAGTTACTCATATATTTGAATACAATAATATTAATATATATTTTTGGACGAGATGCCACTGGGGTGATATGCAATACATAATATATGTATTGCATTGCCTTTTAAATATATAAACAGTATGAAACACCTGGGCCATAGTATTGTAACTATAGAATTGTGAGCTTGTATTTGACTGCACAGTATTTTTCATTATTCTATTTCTAACACCTAGAAAACAGCAAGCCCTTCATAATTATTAACTTAATGAAACAGTAAAATGAGATGTTGAGGTTATTATAAAGGAAAATCTAATCATGGCAAATTAATAATATCTATATTTTAGATAATATTATTATACCACAGGCATCTGAGATAAATCTTATTTCCTTTTCTGAGGTTTGCCCAGGATCTAAAGTGTCTTGTTTTTGGTTTTCCCACTTTACAGTTTAAAGATAATAAAGATCCATATTTTCTATCTTGACCCTAGGCTTTACAAGACAAATATCTCCTTTCCTCTCATTTCCAGTGTGCAAGTGCAAAAAAACGAGACCTGGAGGGATTTTTAAGTGGAAATTGACTAAGACACCAGAGAAAGGACTGAAAGATTGTTCAGTAATGGACGGAACAGCAACTCGTGGAGAGCTTACTGAGCTCACATGACCGGATCAGCCTGATGCAGAGAAATAATGATCATGATTTTCTCCAAAGATGAATTTGACTTTACCAACTTCTAGATGTGTCATCAACCTCAGCCTTCTGGTTTCTGAGTGCTAGATCCAGGCTTTCCTGTTCCCTTCTCATCATGGCAACTAAATATTCTACCACTCCCAAGTATTTCACAATCTCATCCACCTGACGGTTATGTAGTTCTTTAGTCATGAATCATATTCTTATGTCTTTGCTCAAGATGATACCCTTGCCTGGCTAAATTCAATATTTACCCAGTCAAACTGAGGCTTGCCATCAGTTTTTTTGAGAAGCCTTCTAGTACTTTCTTTTAACCTCCACTTGATGGCCTCCTATGTTCTCTCAAATCCTCTTGCACATCCTCCTAGCATAGTACTCATCACATACAAGGGGTTATTTGCATGCCTGTCTTCTACCCTAGTTGTCTCCAAATAGTCTACCCTGAATTATCCTTCACAGGCCATACAGTGCCCTCAAATAGCTTTTCTGAAGGACTTAATTATTACCATACCCCTGAGAACATTTTCTGGATACTGGCTTACCTATCTTGATTATTTCGTGTAGAGCAGAATTTAGAAAACAATGGTTTTGGCTATGGGTAGAAAGGTTTGGTTTAAACTCAGAAGTGTTTAATTTAAAAAACTTATTTGCCAGCACCTAAAAATCAGGATATTGCACTGAAAAACTGATACGGCAAATTGTATTTCCCAAAAATGGCCACAACAAAACTTTCTGTCCTTGAACCATGCCAGTCCCCCAGTGAGTGGTAAGGTCTAATACCCTTTCTCCTGAACTCAGTTGGATTCATGACTCACTTATAACTAACAGAATGAGGCTAAGTCATGACAGGCAGTGCAACTTCTGTTTCCTTCTTCAGGATACTCCTATCTGGTGCTCTGAGCCGACATGCTACGAGGAAGCCACGCGGAGTGGCCTGGAGTACTGGGTCAGCATTCCGAACCACAGCCCCGATTAAGCCATCAGCTGACATCCAGTGTCCCCTGCTAGTATATGAAAGAAAAATCTGCAAATGAATCCAGCCCCCTAGGGGTCCCAGCTGAGGCCCCAGAGGACAGCAGAAACAAGCCTCCTCTATATGCCTTGTTAAGATTCCTGATGCACAAAATCCTCAAGCAAAGTAGAGCATCACAAAGATGGTTATTTTATACAACTTGCTTTTGGGATGACTCGTTATGCAGCAATAGTAATGAAAAAAGGTAGATTTCCAGATTTTCTTGGAGGATGAAAGCATCTATTCTTTTATTCTATGTGAACTATATGGCCACAATAAAGTTGAATAGAACATAGTTGCTTTAGATAGAGTACATACTTTGCAGTTTGCCACAGTCTCCACCACCCCTTATTGTTATACCTTGACAAAATATACACATTCATGAACATTCTTGACTGTTTAAGTCTGTCAATTAATTATCTGTTAAATATGTTTCTTTCTTTTGATGGAGTTAAGCATAATTTATCTATCTTTTAGGACCAGAATTCCACTTTAGGTTCTTTAACTGGCCTTTAACTGGGCTTTTTGCAACACATCAGGTTCTCCAAGAGTGTAAGATGATCTAACGCTTCCCATTTTTGAAGCTCTGATTGCATATGGTTTGCCTAGTATTTTCCTGTTGAGGGTGTCTCTGGTTTCCAAACTAAGCTACATGAGCATGAGCTGATGACATGCTGATATGTCCTGATCTCCATGAATGATCAGACAGGTTTAGGTTACTGCCTGGAGCACCTCTTTAGGTTCTCTTGGGAGATTCATCATTCAAATGACTAAGGAAATTGTTTGTCTAACTATTCTTACCATAGTCTTATACAACGTACTTAACTATATATATATATATATATTGACTATATATATATATATATTTTGTTATCATTAATCTACAATTACATGAAAAACATTATGATTACTAGGCTCTCCCCTACCCCAAGTCCCCCCACAAACCCCATTACAGTCACTGTCCATCAGCATAGTAAGATGTTGTAGAATCACTACTTGTCTCCTCTGTGTTGCACAGCCCTCCCCCTTCCCCAACCCCCCACATTATACCTGATAATCATAATATCCCCTTTCTTCTTCCCCACCCTTCTCCCTCCCTACCCTCCCATTCTCCTCAGTCTCTTTCCCTTTGGAAACTGTTAGTCCATTCTTGGATTCTGTGCTTCTGCTGCTGTTTTGTTCCTTCAGTTTTTCCTTTGTTCTTATACTCCACAGATGAGTGAAATCATTTGGTATTTGTCTTTCTCCACTTGGCTTATTTCACTGAGCATAATACCCTCTAGCTCCATCCATGTTGCTGCAAATGGTAGGATCTGTTTTCTTCTTATGGCTGAATAATATTCCATTGTGTATATGTACCACATCTTCTTAACCCATTCATCTACTGATGGACACTTAGGTTGATTCCATTTCTTGGCTATTGTAAATAGTGCTGTGATAAACATAGGGATGCATCTGTCTTTTTCAAACTGGAGTGCTGCATCCTTAGGGTAAATTCGTAGAAGTGGAATTCATGGGTCAAATGCTAAGTCTATTTTGAGCATTATGAGAAACCTCCATATTGCTTTCCACAATGGTTGAACTAATTTACATTCACACCAGCAGTGTAGGAGGGTTCCCCTTTCTCCACAGCCTCGCCAACATTTGTTGTTGTTTGTCTTCTGGATGGTAGCCATCCTTACTGGTGTGAGGTGATATCTCATTGTGGTTTTAATTTGCATTTCTCTGATAACTAGCAATGTGGAGCATCTTTTCATGTGTCTGTTGGCCATCTGAATTTCTTCTTTGGAGAACTGTCTGTTCAGCTCCTCTGTCCATTTTTTAATTGGACTATTTGTTTTTTGTTTGTTTAGGTGCATGAGCTCTTTATATATTTCGTATGTCAAGCCTTTATCAGATCTGTCATTTATGAAAATATTCTCCCATACTGTAGGGTACCTTTTTGTTCTATTGATGGTTTCCTTTGCTGTATAGAAGCTTTTCAGCTTGATATAGTCCCACTTGTTCATTTTTGCTTTTGTTTTCCTTGTCTGGGGAGATATGTTTATGAAGAAGTCACTTATATTTATGTCCAAGAGATTTTTGCCTATGCTTTTTTCTAAGAGTTTTATGGTTTCATGACTTACATTCAGGTCTTTGATCCATTTTGAATTTATTTTGTGTATGGGGTTAGACAGTGATCCAGTTTCATTCTCTTACATGTAGCTGTCCAGTTTTGCCAGCACCATCTGTTGAAGAGACTGTCATTTCCCCACTGTATGTCCACGGCTCCTTTATCAAATATTAATTGACCATATACATTTGGGTTAATGTCTGGAGTCTCTAATCTGTTCCACTGGTCTGTGGCTCTGTTCTTGTGCCAGTACCAAATCGTCTTGATTACTATGGCTTTGTAGTACAGCTTGAAGTTCGGGAGTGAGATCCCTGCCACTTTATTCTTCTTTCTCAGGATTGCATTGGCTATTTGGGGGCTTTGGTGTTTTCATATGAATTTTTGAACTATTTGCTCCAGTTCGTTGAAAAATGTTGTTGGTAATTTGATAGGGATTGCATCAAATCTGTATATTGCTTTGGGCAGGATGGCCATTTTGACGATATAAATTCTTCCTAGTCATGAGCATGGGGTGAGTTTCCATTTGTTAGTGTCCTCTTTAATTTCTCTTAAGAGTGTCTTATAGTTTTCAGGGTGTAGGTCTTTCACTTCTTTGGTTAGGTTTATTCCTAGGTATTTTATTATTTTTGATGCAATTGTGAATGGAATTGTTTTCCTGATTTCTCTTTCTATTAGTTCATTGTTTGTGTATAGGAAAGCCACAGATTTCTGTGTGTTAATTTTGTATTCTGCAACTTTGCTGTATTCCGATATCAGCTCTAGTAGTTTTGGAGTGGAGTCTTTAGAGTTTTTTATGTACAATATCATGTCATCTGTAAATAGTGACAGTTTAACTTCTTCTTTACCAATCTGGATTCCTTGTATTTCTTTGTTTTGTCTAATTGCCATGGCTAGGACCTCCAGTACTATGTTAAATAACAGTGGGGAGAGTGGGCATCCCTGTCTTGTTCCTGATCTCAGAGGAAAAGCTTTCAGCTTCTCGCTGTTCAGTATGGTGTTGGCTGTGGGTTTATCATATATAGACTTTATTATGTTGAGGTACTTGCCCTCTATACCCATTTTGCTGAGAGTTTTTATCATGAATAGATGTTGAATTTTGTCAAATGCTTTTTCAGCATCCATGGAGATGATCATGTGGTTTTTGTCTTTCTTTTTGTTGATGTGGTGGATGATGTTGATGGATTTTCGAATGTTGTACCATCCTTGCATCCCTGGGATGAATCCCACTTGGTCGTGGTGTATGATCCTTTTGATATATTTTTGAATTTGGTTTGCTAATATTTTATTGAGTATTTTGCATCTACATTAATCAGGGATATTGGTCTGTAATTTTCTTTTTTGGTGGAGTCTTTGCCTGGTTTTGATATTAGGGTGATGTTGGCTTCATAGAATGAGTTTGGGTGTATTCCCTCGCCTTCTATTTTTTGGAAAACTTTAAGGAGAATGGGTATTATGTCTTCTCTGTATGTCTGATAAAATTCCGAGGTAAATCCATCTGGCCCTGTTGCTTTGTTCTTGGGTAGTTTTATGATTACCGTTTCAATTTCTTTGCTCATAATTGGTTTGTTTAACTTTTGTGTTTCTTCCTTGGGCATTCTTGGAAGGTTGCATTTTCTAGGAAGTTGTTCATTTCTTCTAGTTTTCTCAGCTTGTTAGCATATAGGTTTTCATAGTAGTCTCTAATAATTCTTTGTATTTCTGTTGGGTCCGTCGTGATGTTTCCTTTCTCGTTTCTGATTCTGTTGATGTGTGTTTACTCTTTTTCTCTTAATAAGTCTGGGTAGAGGCTTATCTATTTTGTTTATTTTCTCAAAGAACCAACTCTTGGTTTCATTGATTTTTTCTATTGTTTTACTCTTCTCAATTTTGTTTATTTCTTTTCTGATCTTTATTATGTCCCTCCTTCTGCTGACTTTAGGTGTCATTTGTTCTTCTTTTTCCAATTTTGATAATTGTGATATTATAGTATTCATTTGGGTTTGTTCTTCCTTCTTTAAATATGCCTGGATTGCTATATACTTTCCTCTTAAGACTGCTTTCACTGCATCCCACAGAAGTTGGGGCTTTGTGTTATTGTTGTCATTTGTTTCCATATATTAGTGAATCTCCATTTTAATTTGGTCATTGATCCATTGACTATTTAGAAGCGTGTTGTTAAACCTCCATGTGTTTGTGAGCCTTTTTGCTTTCTTTGTACAATTTATTTCTAGTTTTATACCTTTGTGGTCTGAAAAGTTGGTTGGTAGAATTTAAATCTTTTGGAATTTACTCAGGCTCTTTTTTGTGGCCTAGTATGTGGTCTATTCTGGAGAACGTTCCATGTGCACTTGAGAAGAATGTGTACCCTGCTGCTTTTGGGTGTAGAGTTCTATAGATGTCTATTTGGTTCATCTGTTCTAGTGTGTTGTTCAGTGCCTCCATGTCCTTACTTATTTTCTGTTTGGTAGATCTGTCCTTTAGAGTGAATGGTGTGTTGAAGTCTCCTAAAATGAATGCATTGCATTCTATTTCCTCCTTTAGTTCTGTTACTATCTGTTTCACATATGCTGGTGCTCCTGTGTTGGGTGCATGTATATTTATAATGGTTATATCCCATTGTTGGACTGAGCCCTTTATCTTATGTAATATCCTTCTTTATCTCTTGTTACTTTCTTTGTTTTGAAGTCTGTTTTGTCTGATTCTAGTACTGCAACACCTGTTTTTTTCTCCCTCTTGTTTGCATGAAGAATCTTTTTATATCCCTTGACTTTTAGTCTATGCATGTCTTTGGGTTTGAGGTGGGTCTCTTGTAAGCAGCATATAGCTGGGTCTTGTTTTTTTATCCATTCAGTGACTCTATGTCTTTTGATTGGTGCATTCAGTCCATTTACATTTAGGGTGATTATCAATAGGTATGTACTTATTACCATTTCAGGGTTTAGATTTGTGGTTACCAAAGGTTCCAGGTTACTTTCCTTACTATCTAAGAGTCTAACTTAACTCACTTAGTATGCTGTTACAAACACAATCTAAAGGCTCTTCTCTGTTTCTCCTCCTTTTTCTTCCTCCTTCATTCTTTATATATTAGGTATCAAATTCTGTACTTTTTGTCTATCCCTTGATTGACTTTTGGGGATAGTCAATTTAATTTTGCATTTGCCTTGCAATCAGCTTCTCCACCCTCCCTACCATGGTTTTACTACCTCTGGGGACAGCTATCCAACCCTAGGAACACTTCCATCTATAGCAGTCCCTCCAAAATAGACTGCAGAGATGGTTTGTGGGAGATAAACTCTCTCAGCTTTTGCTTATCTGGATATTGTTTAATCCCTCCTTCAAATTTAAATGATAATCTTGCCAGATAAAGTAATCTTGGTTCCAGGCCCTTCTGCTTCATGGCATTAAATACATCATGCCACTCCCTCTGGCCTGTAAAGTTTCTGCGGAGAAGTCTGATGTTAGCCTGCTGGGCTTTCCTTTGTATGTGATCTTATTTCTGCCTCTGGCTGCTTTTAACTGTCTGTCCTTATCCTTGATCTTTCCCATTTTAATTACTATGTGTCTTGGTGTTGTCTTCCTTGCGTCCCTTGTGTTAGGAGATCGGTGGATCTCCATGGCCTGAGAGACTATCTCCTTCTCCAGATAGGGGAAGTTTTCAGCAACTACCTCCTCAAAGACACTTTCTATCCCTTTCTCTCTCTCTTCTTCTTCCGGTATCCCTATAATGTGAATATTGTTCCACTTGGATTGGTCACACAGTTCTCTCAATATTTTTCCATTTTTTGAGATCCTTTTTTCTCTCTGTGTCTCAGCTTCTTTGCATTCCTCTTCTGTAGTTTCTATTTCATTTATTGTCTCCTCCACCATATCCAACCTGCTTTTAATATCCTCCATTGTGCTCTTCAACGATTGGATCTCCAACCTGAATTCATTCCTGAGTTCTTGGATGTCTTTCCGTACCTCCAATAGAATGTTGATGATTTTTTTTTTGAACTCCCATTCAGGAAGAGTCACGAAGTCAATATCATTTAAATCTTTCTCAGGAGTTGTATTAATAATTTTACTGTGGACAAGGTTCCTTTGGCGTTTCATGTTTGTATATGGCGCCCTCTATTGTCCAGAAGCCCTATTCTGGAGCTGCTCAGCCCTTGAAGCAATGTCGGGGGTCGTAGGGAGCGGTACTGGTACCCCGTTTGGTGAGGTCTCCTCTTTTCTCCAGGTGTGTGCAGTCTGACGCTGTCCTCTTTCCTGTTTCTCTCTCAGGATTAGTTGCACCAATTAAATTTTCTAATTGTATCCAGTTTTGGGAGGAAGCCTCTGTCTCTCCTCTCACACCACCATCTTTAATCCCTGCCTTGACTATATATTTTAAAATACAAACTAATGACTTGGGCAAGTACTGAACTGAACCTTAAAGTAATAAAAGAATCAAGAAATACAAGAAATAGACAATGAATAATTTGAGTAAGCACATTGTTTTTTTTTCCTAAAACTAACAGCAATTATCCTTCATGCCTCAAATTTATACAATTTTTTTATACATAGCAGATGAGAACAAAAAATCCTGGATTCTCATCTGGTTGAGGTAAATTCTAACAATAACAAATCCAAGGTTCATGCACGCAGAGGTCTGTAGATGGAATGAAAATACAACTAATTTGTAGAATAACTATGGGAAAATATCTCAAATCCAATAACCTGTAAATTCAATCTCATCATTGACTATAGTTTGGAACAGAAGAGAATTGAATTACTAAATGCGAGTAGTCACTTTATAGCATATAGTGCCACTTAAATGAATAGGACAAGCCATTATATACTTAATATTGTAATTATTAAGTTACTGGGGAACTGCAGTGCCTTATGCTGTAGATTTTTGTATGCTCATAGTATCAAATGCAAGGGCTCACAGTAAATTTATAGCCCAAAAGCAATAATTCATAGGTAAATAATTTCTTTTTTTCTTGCTTAGAAGTATCCTTCGGTCAGAACCTTTTTGAAGAGCATGTAAATAACTCACAACATATACTTCTTATTATATTATATGCATATTCTCTCCAGCCTTTTCAGGTATATAACAGAAGTCTGTTGAATCAATGAATCAGTTTAGATTTCTGGACAATATTCATTAGTCTTCATGACTAAGGCCTCTGAAGTTAGCAGACATGATTTTGAATCCAACATTTACTACTTGAGTGAACTTGAGAAAGTCACTTTACATGTTTAGACTTCCTTTTTCTCTGCCTCACATGTTCCAAGGATTAAATGAGATAAAATGACATAAACAATTGGCTTGGCAGCTCGCACAAAATGAGTAGGTTTTGATGAGCCATCCATTCCAAGCAGCCTGTGAACAACTGAGCAGTGGTTCCATTTTGGGGGCTCTGAGATGCTGGTGGGGCTGAGGAGTTGTGCAAGGTAGGATTCCAGAACCCATCTGTCCACCACATGTCTATTTGTATGATCACTCTGTAGTCTGCCTTTGTTTCAGTATTCAGATGCTTTCCCACTGATAAAATACAAAGTCACTTAAAAGCATCACTGTTTCCTTAGCAATTTCATGTCATTGTACCTTCAAGCAACTGACACTGATATGTACCCTTACTAGGTTGTTGGGGGTGTGACACCGTTTTGGGGTGTTGTGTCGGATCTCTTCCATTCGCCCTCCCACTTGCATCCTTCCCTCCAGTCTGCTCTGCACTCTGGGATTGACCTCATGGCCACTACATCTACTTGGCTGCTGGTCCTCTGACTCATAAGGGGTTCAGGGAATGGAAGCAAAGGCAGGAGATTGGAAGGAGGGGCAGAGTGGGATCAGGGTCCTGACTTCCTGAACTTCCTCTTTGTGGGATGGCCACGGCTGCTGGTCTGAAGCAAAAGCTGCCTCTGCAACAGCTTTCTCTGTCCTCCTTTCGTTCCTGGTTTTGGTCATGAACACCTTGACACGGGTGTACTAGCCCCAGGGGGAGGCATTTTCCTTTGTGGTTTTCCCTACACCCTGCCACTGAAAATAGTTCCTTTATCAAACAGTCCTCAGATCATCCTAATTGAAGTCTCACTTTTCCTCTCTACTATGTAGACTCTGACAGTTAAGATATTCAAAAAGTGTCTTCATTCTAGGAAACTTTGGAAACTACTGACTTACATATCAGAGGGTGATATACCTTTGCTCTCCTAGCAGTTCTTTCATTATCTACAGAAAAAGAGGATTCTTTTCCTAGGTTGTATTGAGTTTCTCACCTGATTCATGTTTAAGGAAAGTAAAGGCTTCTGTTATGATATTTTGCCTACAACACCAAATAACATAGGAAATTTATAAATGCTGAACATTCCACATCCAAATTAAATTGCTGTTAGAATAGAAAAATCAAAATTGGAATAGAAATGTGTATCTAAGTACCCAAAAGTTACTTTTTTTCTCAATATATGCTTTGGTTTGCTATAGATTCTTGCTTCAATTTGGGCATTGGGAAAAATAAATTGGTTGGTAAAACCTTGTAAATTTACATGATTTCAGAGCATTGATCTCTGAAAATTTTAAAGACTTTGAGAAGTGCATAAAAAATTGGGTTTCAGAACATGAACAGAATTTGATATTTGTTTCCAAATTAAAGGTGTTAATTACAGGATGTAACTTGTCTGGAGCCAAAGATTTTAAGGAATTGAGTTCCCTGGAAACTACAATACTAGTTCTGCAACTTGAAGCTTGTATAATAAACTCAACAATCCATTTCTTTGCTCTTTATCCTCATAGACACAGAGCAAGAGAGAAAGACTGTCAGAGGCCCCTCATATGGTTGTCATCTTCACCAGCCCTTAATATGTCACTTAGCTGAGCTGCCTCCTAAAGTATCTTTAGTGAAGTCCCTCTTCTGATCCATTTGAAGTTTTGGAGAACTAATGACACCTTACAAGACACTGGGGATTAATTAAAGTTGTTACAGCTTCCGAACTTCAGGTGAACCTTTGTAGGGCTGTGACCTCATGAACTTCCCTCAGACTCTCTGTTGACGATGATACAATCATTCTACTCAGGCACCTGCCAGATTCTACTTTATAATCTCCACAAATTCTGTAATCACCTATTCTGACTAGTCAATTAAAGACCATTTTATCTAAAAATTGTGCATTTATTTCAGTACTGCCAAGTCACACATAATCTGCTGTTTTATTTTCAAAAGTCTAAATCAGCATTTCTTCTGTTTTGACCAAGACAATGCCAACATAATATTCATATTTTTTGTAAATGATGGAGAAGGTATATTGCCCATATGTTTCACTTTATTCCACTTTAGAAATTTTCTGTTTCCCTCCATAAACTCAAGTCATACTTTTAAAAATCCAGTTAAAAATCCACCTGTTTGCAAAACAAACAGTTCCAGACTGATTCTTGTAGCAAATGAACTCTTTCCCTTCTAATTCCTAATCCTTGATTATTACATAATTGTTTCACTTATAATATATTTGTTTAAATATATACACATGTTGAAAATGACTCTGCAAACAAATTATTGGGAGCAAATACTAAAACATATTTAAAAATTAAAGATTAACTACTGTCACTGTATGGAGAGTATACTTTCTGGCACACATAATCATTTAATATGTGCTTATTTAGCTGAACTATTAATCTTACCTTCCATGGTCATTGTTGGATCAATAGAAATAATCTGAAGTGAGGAATTTAATATATCATGAAATACATCTCAGTGTTTATCCATTTCTAATACAAATTGTTATTATATTTTAAAATTCTCCCTCATGGAGTTTTCTGAAATAAGTGTTAATTTTATTCATTCATTAATGTAGTCATTTATTTTTTCATTCATTTATTCAACAAATCTTTACTTCAGAACCTCTAGTGTTCCAGACACTATACTAGAATTGAGGATATGTTTTGGCTAAAATAAGTATTTTTTAATCATTGTAATAAAGAATATCAGTATCACTGTAACTAATTTCATGTCCTGCTTTCTTTATCCTTCCTGGTTTAGCACTAAGACAGAAATATATAAGGATGTTCTCAGTAAATATGGTACTTTTAATTCTAAATATTGTGTTCTCCTTGAGAGATGAGGCTCTTATTTTGTGTCTTCATAGTGTAGGTTCATATTAGGCCTGATATTCATGTATTCAACAATCATTTATTCAGCATATACCCTATGAAAAACTCGATAACAGATAGTGAGAGGGACCTGAGGGTGTATCAGACCAGGATTCTGGGCAAGAGTGGTAAGAGATGTGGGCACACCCATGATCCCAGTGTAAGGCAGAGGAAAAAAGTGCCATAGGGAAGTATAGGTGTGGAGCTATTAGAATTCAGGGCAGAAGCAGATTTTTCCCAAATAAAGGACTAAGGAAAGATTTTTTGGGAGAGTTGGCTTTTGAGCTGGGCCAAGGAGAATGGGAAGAATTTTAGCCACAGAAAATGGAATGTGGAGGAGAGGGTAAAGACAAGGTAGCAGAAATACATAGAAAATATTTGTTTACATATACATTATGCTTTGTTAAAACAAGAGAATGTTTTTCCAAAATTATTTTATAACTTCTAAAAAATATATTCGCTTATAAGCTATGTTCAATTATTCTAGCATTCACTTTTCAAATATTCAAAAATAAATTATCCTAATTCCTGATTTGTTCTTCCTTATCTTTAGAGTCACTTAAGTCCATTTGAATCTCACAAAAGAAAGAAGTAGCGGCTCCTATGTTTCAGAAAATTATCCCCAGATCTCCACAAGCTGAATGTAGCTCTACAGAACAGCATCAAAACATTGTTATTTTACTCTATTCTTGTTGCATATGCAATGGGTGGTAATTATGTTTTCTACCTAGTAGTTTCTGAAACAACTTACAGAGCTTTATTATCACTAGTTTATAGGTACTATTATACAATGATGAACTAGAAATTTGAATGAAAATATCAGCAGATGTTTTAAATATGTAGCAATTTGCATTCAGTATTCTGTTCAGTATGTTTGTGATACGAAACTTTCCCCCATCCCAAAGAACCGTACTGTGTTCCAATGTGTAATGGGGACAATTAAGATATTACCTGAAGCAGAAACTCTTTTGACTCATGATGACTTTCTACGTAACCTACTGCAAATTAACCTGTTACTCGGAGTTGAAGGTGGCCATCTCCATTATGATATCTTAAGTTATGATTAGCTTAAAGGTATCAGTTCACTCATCTTCTTCCTAATTGTTTATATTATTATCTCTAAAGAGAATTTCCTTTTACCCCTTTCACTGTGCTGTCCCTTGGGCCATGAAAAATGCATGGTTATGCAGTACATGTAGATTTCTTCTACTGCATAACGATCTTAAAGTTGTTTTTCCTCTTTGTCACCTCCTCTCCTCCACTTATTACTTAATAAAACATCCAAATCTTTTTGGCTATCCACAAACTTGATCAATAAATGGTCAATGCTGTATTCTGTATATTATAACATTTTACAGAAAAAAATTGAGGTGATTGATTTTTCTAAGAATGCATTTGTTCTATACCATTTTATTCTTAACTGCAAAATAAGTAGAAACCCAAAAAGCCTTCAGCGTGGACAAAGAAACTAATGTACATCCTTACAATGAAACATAACACAGTAATAAGAAGGAATTAAACATGGGTGCACATTAACATGAATAAATAAATATCAAGTGCATTACATCTAGTAAAGAAGCCAGACTGAAAAGGCTAAATATTGTATTGCTTCTACTTAGATGACATTCTAGAAAAGGCAAAACTGTAATGACAAAAAACTGTGTTTTCCAGGGCCTGGGCAGGGGAATTGTTATCTATAAAGTGCAAAAGGAAACATTTTGGACTGACTAAAATGCTCTATATCTTAATTTTGGTGGTGATTACATGATAGTTTGTATTATCCAAACTCATACAACTGTAACTTAAATGGGAAATTTTACTATATACATATATATAAAATACCACAAAAAACACGACTTTAAGAAAGTAAAAAATTCATTGAGATCTGAAATTTTGAGTCAATTTAAAGAGATATAATCCACAGTCACTTAGAGATCCATCAAGATAGGAATTGTTGATTCTATAACATGTTTTATGAATTTCCTTCTCTTCAGAGCATTAATAACATCTCCTTATCTTTTGTTTCACTAACGAAAATTACATTTTAAGAGGAAAAAGCTCCATTGTGTAAGAGTCTTGCTTTCACTGTTGTGGTGATGATGAATTCACTAAAATAATCTCTAAAAATAACAGTATTTTGTTAAATACAAGTCTGTTTAATTAGTTTATGGGGTATGATAAGCATCTAGTCTTAAGATAACACACTCTTTCATTATCAGCAATCATAAGGCTATTTATTATTTTACGTCTCACAGCCTAGTAAGCAACTCAATAATTGAAAAAGACAAAGGAGAAAAATCACTGCGAGAAACTCTCACATAATATAACTGATAACAGATACAAGAAACAAAACAGCAGGATTAGAAGGAATCCCGAGATGGGCGCTTTCGACAGGAAACGCCTTACCTTTGCGTCTGGGTGGTATAGCTGTCATCGTAGGTGTCATAGGTCTGCTCCTCATATTCACCCCCGTAGCTATCATCATACCCCTGAGGCAGAAAGTGGTAGAAAGACCTATTAGCAATCAGTTGGATTAACTTTGCTCTGATTTTGCTTAGTGAGATTTTATATACTTTAGTTTTTATGTTTGGTTAGTTTCTCTGCATCAGCTTTTACTAGATTAACAATTTCCACATAACTTTGAATAATATTTCATGGATCACATATTACCTTTTAATAATTAAACTCGGTGTATCATTAGAGTAGCAATACCTACTCTAGGGTTTGTTGAGAATTTTGAATGACACTAATGAAGACAATTTAAGAAATTAAAAATACTCTTTGGGGGGAAAATATTATGGGTAGATAAAAACAACTGTGAAAACCTAATGGTGGTGCTGACATATTTGTTACAACCTCAGTGGGAGATTTCTTTTTTCTTTCCCTAATAATAATCATAATAAATACAGAAACCATAACATTGAGGATCCTTAGAATATGGTCAACTTCCAGTAAAATAAAAAAGATGTGGTCTTTGCAAAAAGAGAAAAGTAAAGAAAAGAAGTAAGGGAAGGGAGAATAAAGAAGAAAGGGAGGCAGGAAAGAAGGGCATTGGGAAGGAGGGAGAAAGAAGTGAAATGAAAACCTTTTATTTTGTAGAGTATTCTATGGTTTTTAAATCTCATCAATAAAATAATGTTCTGTGCAGTTTCATTACCTGACGAAATTAATGCTGACAAAGCTCAGGCAGAGATGTCATTACCGAATCGTAAAGCAAGCTAGCAGCTGTGCGCCTCTGGGTTTACCCTCCGTATAACGCCGTTACTTCCATGTGAGGTTTTCTCAGCCTGACTTAAATTTCTTTTTCTTTCCCATTCATGATTTCCATGTCACCATATTTTTTCCTCTGTGGTATGGGGTGCTTTCTCCACTTGATCTTTTCAGTATGCTAACAGTACTTTAAAAAAATAATCTGCACATATTTTTATACCCTGAAATTAGCTTTAGAATATTAAAAAATTTTTTAATTCCATAGAAAATAAAAAAGGGCTCATGTCCAAAAAGCAGCAGTTCCTTATCTTGTCCTACTTCTAGTTCTCTTTTAGCCTTTTCACCTGTTATTTTAGTGTTAAAGTTTTTGTTATGAAGTAATATAGTTAAATTAATGCTGCTTGATTTATGAATTTTGATCGTTTTCTACTTACTAGCCATTCAGGTTGTTAAGGATTTAGTTCTATTACAGACTCCTCTCTGTATCTTTCTCTAAACTTGTTTTCCTAATATAGTCCCATAATCTCATCCTAATTTTTGTTAGTCAGTATCTACATTATTATTAAGTAATGATAAATAATTATTACTCACTAATGATCCAAATAGGTTAATACAATTCTGTTTTTATTCTCCTAAATTTAGTAATTGCTCGTTCTTCTTTTTAGTTTCTTGGTTTTCTATATATTTAGAATTACTCATCTTCACTTGTCACAGTAGTTACAGTAAACTAGCAATAATATTTCTAAATATTCAAAAACTTCATATAATCAATTATTTCCTTGTGTTACACAGAAACCACCTCCTGCCAGACCAGATCACTGCCCAGCCTGACGGGTCCAGACTGACGGGGCTAAAGGCAGAGACGTTTTCCGAAGCCTCCCCCACACCACCGTTTGTGTTGAATTCACTTTCACCGAGTTTCCTTTCCTGCTGGCTCTCTTTTCTCCCTGAAACCTCTCTTTCAATAACCTCTACTAAGAGGTATATTGGAGAGAATAATTACATTCTTTCTCCCTCTCTTTTTCTCTCCTTTTAGTTTTATACTTCCTCCTTTTTGTTTCTGTTTTTTGGGTGAAAAGATTTAATTATACAGAAAAGTTAAAATAATAGTACAATGAACACTCATCTGCTTATCTAGGTATGCCAATTGTTGACATTTTTGTCCCATTTGTATCTCACTTTCTATGTACATTTTTCTCTAAACCATTTGCAAGCCCATTCCAGAAAGCTGATACTTCATCCCTAAGGACTTCAGCTTGCATCTCCTGAATATAAGGATATTCTACACAAATTCAATACTGTTACATCAGCAACAATAAAAACCTCACAATAATTCCATAATATCATTTACTGTGAAGTTCATAGTAAAATGTCTGCAACTGTCAAAAGCATACCTTTTACAGTACCTTTTAAAAGGTCAAACCCAAGCAGGGTTTGTGAATTGCATTTGGTCATTATATCTGCTTAATTTTTTTGCAGAATACAATCCTCCAGCCTTTACTGCTTACAGTCACACTGCCTTTTGGAGTAGTCTAGATCAGTTGTCTTATAAACTGTCCCACATTTTGAATCTGTCTGATTATTCTCATAGTTATATTCTGATTCAGTATTTTTTGAAAGAATACTGCATCTGTGATACTCTGTTGAACATGTAGCTGACCGTAAACTTTTAAGTTCTAGTCCCACACTGGATTGATTTACTGAGTACAGAAGTTTAGGCTGCAAAATGATTTTCAATCAGAATTTTTAAGGTTTGATTCAATGTTTTCTACCACTATATGCTGGTGCTGAAAATTCCTGCTACTTGTATGTGACCTAGTTTTGTTTTCACTTTTTTTTTCCTTTTCTGGATGCTTTTGCAAATTTTATCTCTGGTGTTTTGAAATTTCACAATGCTGTGCCTATGTCTGTGTTTCTTTTCATTCACTCTGCTTAGGTGCTCCATGAGCTCTTTCAATCTGGAAGTTTGTATCTTCCGTTCCTGGGAAATGTCACCGTGCTTCTTTCTTTCTAGAACTCTTACTAGTGAGATATCAGATCTTCTAGATTGGTGCATTAATTTTATCTTTTTGTCCTATGTGGTAACTATTATTATTAATATTATTATTTTACTTAATGGAATAATTTTATAATTTCATCTTCCCACCCTTCTATAAAGTATTCAACTTTGGTTACAAACCTACACCACCCCTCACCCCCCAACAAAACACACACATTAACCACTATTTAGATGTAGACAGAAGGTTCACAGGTGAAGTTTAAGCATTCTATTCTCAGCCCAAGGCTTCATCTCCGGTCGGTGGAACACGAGTTAACATCACAGCTGGAATTTCCCATAGCGGAAACACGCAGAGCCTGCCTTAATAGGCCTATTAATTTTTCCACTTAAGGAGGTCATTTTGATTTAAATACTCTTTTCTTGAACAATGATTTCTGCACCAATTTGGGGTTTTCAAATCTAAATGATATTGGCTGTATACATAAGCTTAAAATAATAGTAATTCACCGGACTTTATGTCAACCACCGAAAAGACCTATTATCCAGGCATTAGAGATATAAGAACAAGACATAATTCTTGTCTTTGAGAGGTTCTCAGCCTGTGGTATTGTGATAAATGTTTAACAGAAGCCTCTCCAAGAAAAAATCATATGCATGTTTGTATAGTGTGTGTGTGTGCATACACGTAATTTCCTTATACGTTTTACTGATAGAAAGCACACAATTTACAAATAAAAATAAAATATATATACATTTTCAAAATGTGTAAATTTAATTTATACTTAAAATCTTACATATATATACATATATATGTATATATTTTCAAGATCAATGCTTTTTTTTATTTTGCTTTCTTGACACTAGAATCTAGGCACAGTGTCCCAAGAGTAGCTCTAGTTCCTTGAAAAAATTATCTCTGATGATCTGCATAACATACACCCATTTTAGAAAATTTTTCAAATGGAGAAAAGTAGGAAAAAATAGTATAAAATCACTCACAAACCCATTACCCGGAAGTAGTACTCATTAATACTTTAGTGTGTTTTCTTCTTGTCCTTTTTCTACTAATATATACAGAAACATGGAAATTACATATATTTTACTTGATGCTATGATACTGTATATGAGGCAATAATGCATAGTGGTTAACACTGTCAGATAATTTAGGTTTGAATTCTGGCTCCTACACTTTCTTTTTTTTTTTAATTGAAGTATCTTTGATATATAATTTTATATTGGTTTCAAATATACAACACAGTGGTTCAGCAGTTACCCCTACCATTAAATCCTCACCTCCACTAGTATGGTTACTATCTGTAAACATAGTAGGATGTTACAAAATCATTGACTATAATTTTCATGCTGTATTACTATCCCTGTGGCCAATTTATATTATGATTGGGAATTTCTGTGCCTGTTTATCTCCTTTACCCTCCCCACTGAATTATTCCAACACCCCCCATGGTAACTACTAGTCGTTTCTCAGTATCTATGAGTGTACTGCGGATAAATCTTATATTTAATTTATAGTAAAAATAAAATTTATAGCACACAATTTACAGATAAAATATATCATTGATTTTAAATTTTAAACACATACAACTTCAGTGTACTTCATATCTCTTGCAAAACCCATTATCAGCTTTTAAAAAACTATTGTTACAATATCACAACAAATTACAGCACAGATAAATACTTGATTACCATTTAATTCAGCAAAAAAGATAACCCTGTATTAATGAATATGTATAATTCTGATATGAATGTCATTTGAAATTTTCATTCATGTTGGCAAATAAAATAAAAGAGGCATCTTAGATATGTATGTTGGAACTTTACTCCTTTGACAGTGATGTGAGCAACTCTGTTCTGAACTGGACAATCATTTTAACATACTAGAATATATATTTAATTTTGTGTTCTAGTCACGTTGTAAAGGGTATAGACAATGCATGTTTAAGTTAAATCTGCATTAATACTTTCTCCCTAGTTTATTTAATTTTACATAATCAATGTCACAAAAGATCAGATCCTGGTTTTTAGCATTTGCCAGTATCTGTGGTGTAAATATTCTTACCATGGCTGATTTCAAGCTACCAGTATGACATCCTTAAAAACAGATTTGTGAAGAGATAAACAGTAGCACGCTATTATAATTATTTCTACCATAGAGATACAAAGGACATAAATAACCTAGAACAGATTGTAATAAAATAATTAATTATATAATAATGAGTTTTAAATATCAACTATCTTTGTCTTTAATATAATTTATTGAATTTTAAGTTTATATAATTTAATTTTTAATAATGATTGTGTTTAAAAACCAATTCAAAGAACGCCTAAAAATCTTACAAAGGATCTCATGAACCAGAACAATTCAGCTCTTGGCCTACTAGAGGTCCAACAAATGTATGAACTATTGAAATACCAGAGTGGAAAGTGTTTCAACAGAGTAATAGGTGCTATGGGAGCATATTGGAAGGAATGCCTAAATCTGTCTTAGGGTTTGCGGGAGAATTTTTCAGGAAAGGTCTTATTTGAGATGGTTATTTGTGGATAAATACATATTTATCCACAGGTGGCAAATGGGTAGCATGAGACCATTCTAATATCCAAGAACATCAAACGTGAATGTATGGCAACGTGAAAGAAGGCACTGTGTTTGGTGAACTGCAAGTGGTTGGATTTAACTAAAGCATGAAATGCAGAAGAAATGGGGGCAGTTGGGCTAAAGAAGTAGATAGGAGTCAGGTCTGAAGTGCATCTTAGGACACGGTAAGGAGTTCATCTATAATCCTGTAGGTAAGGAAGCCATGGAAAAGTTTCTCGCAATGGAATAACAAAATATAGATTTGCGTTTTGTAACTTCCTTTTGATTCTTAAAAAAAAAATTTAAACTTTTGGGACTAGGCTTTATTTTTCCCTCTACTTTCTTGAACATATGATCATAGCTACCATTGTAAAACACAGAATGACAACTCCAACATCTGAATCATTGGTGGGTTTACTTTTCCCTCTTGGTTTTTGTGGGGTTGATACTGTTTATAACATGCCTTGAAGTTTTTCACTGAACTCTCAATATTGTTTAGGGAAACCTGTGAAGGTTTTGGCTAATGGCATTTTCTTCCAAAGAGGATTAAGAGTTCTCCTGGAAGAAAGAATAGAAGATAACCTGATGCCATGGAGAGATGGTTTTAGGCAATCAGATAAAGGGACTTGAGGCTTATCCAGTCTAAGCTAAAGATCTGGAAGTCATCAACAGAGAGATGACAGATGAACAGCCATTGTTCAGTGTTTACTGAGGAGAGAAGCTTAGGGACACCATGCTCAACATAGCACAGTGTTATAAGCCCCACTTCCTCTCTTTAATTGGTCTTTATTGCACTAGGAAATGAAGGTACAAGCATTAGCTGTAATAAATTGCTAGCCTTTGAACAATGCAGGGGACAGGGGTACCAACCCCTGCAAGTCAAAAATCCATTTTACTCCCCAAAACTTAGCTACTAATAGCCTCCTATTTACCAGAAGCCCACTGATACCACAGTTCATTAACACACACTGTGTATGTTATATGTATTACATATATGTATTCTTACAATAAAGTAAACTAAAGAAAGAAAATTTTTTTGAATTATTGCAGATGTCCAAAATTTTTTCCAATATTTTATTGAAAAAAATCTGCATGTAAGTGGACCTGCAAAATTTAAATCAGAGTTGTTGAAGGATCCAGTGTATCATGATGATTTTTACAAGATGACTCCAGTCTAAAAGGGAAATCAGTCCTGAGTTTATAAAAAGATGTTAGTTCTTGAAGCGCCTGTTGTAAAATCCCCATCCAATGTAGTTTCTTAACATTGATCTGTGAGCATCTCTGGCTATACTGTATCATGTGTACATTATTGCCGCACAGACACCAAATCAAAAGTTTTGACAAAAATGGGAACATAGACAATATACATATTAAATTTCCTCTAGATATAGAGTTTTTTCTAATCAGCTCTCATTTATAGAGCTTTTGAAGATTTCTTGTAACTCAGAAAAGGGAATAGCCATACAAAATAGTTTTGAATATCTCTCACCACATACTTTGGAAAATATATATGTTTCCAAAATATTATATTATGTTACTGACAGTTTGTCTAATGGTAGTTGTAATGAATTTACCTATTTAAAAAGTTAAGTTGCATCGCATGAAATTGTCATTTTATAGGTCAAAAATGGTCAAATGTTGGCAATTTGCTATAGTTCAACCTAATACTAATATTAGAAACTATAAAACTGACATGGTTTTTATCAACGGGAGAGAAGCAAAAATGTCTTGTGATGCTAGTAAGTTAGTGTGGCTTCCAGAAGAAGCTCATTTGGCAATTTAAATGATATGAAATGTCATCCTGACTCTACTATATACCCACACTTTCTTAGAAGGCTTTTAAATTTAATAGGCATTGGTGACAGATTTTGCATTTGGTCATTATTCTCATTTTTGGTTTTATTTTCTGTTAAAGGTCAGTGGATATTAAAAGGAAATAATGTGGAATTTTCGAATACAATTGAGAGAAAAAGAAAATAAAGTCAAGCATACAATCAAGAAACATAAAATATTCCAAAATTAAGTAATTTAATTGTGAGGGTCAAGATCATAAATTCGGCACTAAGCAATAAAATACTAGGTACAGAAGCAATTTGCAAATGCTGCCCTTTAATGTTATTGAATGTAACTAACAGGTCAGATAGGAACTTGACATTTGGCGTTCTTTATGAAGTGTGGTTCATTCTTATAAACACATTTCTTTTCTAACTTAGTCAAACCATGAAATGTATATAGCATGTCCACTGCATATATGAACTCCTGTTACTACAAAAGCACTTAATGTTATTAATTCAAATTTAAAAAAATCATGAAATACTATTAAAATAAAAACTAAACATGAAATGCCAATGTTTTAATAGTCAGTGTTCCCTCAGGATATAAATGATCCATGCTTATTATATCTGCTTAATCATGGATTTTTTTGTACTTTCTCAAGTTTCAGTTCTTAAAAGTTTTATTTTTATGTGAATATCTCCCTATATTTTTATCATACATTCCCTGTTTGATGCTTGTATAGTTGAGTTTCTTATAAAATAGAAAGGATTTTAATAGCGCTATCCACCTTGTAGGCATCATTACTGCTCCAGAAGAGAGCCGAGGTATAGGTCTCTAAAACCTTCTAACTCACTCAATGGAAAAACAAACAGATAAAGATGGTAAATGCTGTTATGACCAAGAAAGGATCAAGTTTGAGCAATCAACTCATTTTCACTCAGAAGTACCAGAAAGCTAAAGATGAATAGAAGAGTATTGTTATATCTTAATATATTTTGGATCATAGAAATCCAGTGGGTTGGTCACAGAAGGGGAGAGTGTTCTTTTTTGGTTTTAAAGTTTGTTTTTACCTCTAATAATCTATATAGTGCCTTGAGGCTGCTGTTCTGTCTTTTATTTTGCTATTTTAGGCTATAAGAAACCAACGCCTAAAAAGCTGCTAAAAATATGGTAGCTGATCTGATTCAAATGATCTGGTTTAACCTGTATGGCAGGGGATTAAAAAAAATAAACCAATAACAAAACCGGAATCTAAAACCCCTCCCCTATGGTAACCACTAGGCTTCTCAGGGTCTGTGAGGCTACTGATGCTCTGTTCATTTTGTTTTGCTTTGTTTTTATATTCCGCAAATAAGTGAAATCATACACGTTTGTCTTTCTTGCCTGGATTATTTCACTGAGCAGTTTTGGTCATTTAAACAAGGATTTTATAGCTGGTAACACAGATTATGACGGCATGATGTATCTATTTAACTTTTAAAAATAAATAATTTAAAATTAAAATGTAGTATTTTAAATATTTCTTCCCCCAAAGCATTTGAGTTCTGATCTTTAGTAGTATTTTTTCAACTACAAGCAATTTAAGAATTTTACTTTACATTCATAAATAAAGCAATTTTGGTACTTTTTATGCAACTATCTCTTTCTACTAAGTTATTCATCATGCAAATGCATATCAAAATGAAATAGTTTCATATAAACCAGGTAAGTAATCTTCGTTTTTATGGTGATTTTTTTCCCCTGTTACATGGTACCATAAAAACAGAAATTATTATCCTGAAAGGCAGTTCTAATACCTTTGCTATTCCTATGATTAGAACTATATTAAGGTATGACAATGACCTTTTATTCATCTTTAACCTTATGATACTTGGAAGTGAAAGACATGAGTTGTTTTCTAAAACGTGATCCTGTTCTTAGTTGTGACACCATTCACAGTTTTATTTTTCTCGTATGTTTTCTGTTTCAGCAGTGCTTATTTTCACGTAGAAAAAAATGTGAATATTCAACTTAATGAAATTATTAATAATAAAGTATTTATTTTGACAGTTGGAATAGGGAGGGGCCTTTGCTGAATTAGGTTTAATTCTGATCACTAATATTCTACATTTTCAACTACTCTGCACTCCTCTGGTCAGGAGTTCATTTTTTTATTTCTGTTTCTGTTTTGTTTTGCTTAAAGAGGGCTCAGGATCTCCTTGGGGCTGGTGACCCCGGGCTGTCTTGGAGGCGGGCTGAGCAACCAGGAGCCCTTCATCTTCACTGCAACCAAACTAGTTGTATGTGAAGCTTCAGTCTAAAAATGTTTCAGATAATGGTGTAGCACATTCTGTTTCATTAAACATTTTCACATGTTCAATGGTAACTACCAGATGCAGCCATTTGTCTAAAAATGTCAGTTCGTCATAGAGAGACTCAAATTTCTATCCAAGGATCAAAAAAAAAATTGTTACATTACCCTATTAACTCTTCATTTTTCTCTGTGATGATTAATTTCTTTCCAAATGTAACATTGTGTTGGCTTATAATGTGAGAATTCCTCCTGTATGTCGTACTCGGAGACTTCATAAATACTGGTTCTGTACTGTTCAGCAGATCTTTCTGTGATGATGGAAGTATTCTATGCTCTGTGCTTCCCCCTATGGTCGTCACTAGTCAGCCGTAACTACTGAGCACATAAATGTGGCTACTGTGAGTGAGGAACTGAATTTTAAATGTTATTTAAATTTTAATTAATTTAATTTTAAATTTAAGTAGCCATATGTGGCTACTTGCTACCACATTGGACCCTGAAGCTGTAGTGAAAAAATAGATATGAAATATAGAGCTGCCCAGAAACTTACTAATTTCTGTTTTCACTTTCAGTTCAAACTTAACCATAAAGGGATAAAAGCCAAAGGACTTAGATTTTATAAATGATAACAACTTGAAAGCAATAAAAACAAAAAAAACATGTCTTTTGAATCTGCCATCCACTCCCTCTTCAACTTCTCCTGTCTCATTGCAGAATTACCTTTGACTTTTTTTGTGATTTTGAGTGATTTTACTTTCCAGTGGATGAGATGGACTGGGAACTTAGAGGGCATTTTCTATAGACTTAACTTCTTTGGGAGTATTCAAAAATGAAATGAAAAAACCATTAATGACATATTTATCTGTAATGGTTCTGAGAACATTTCAATATGTAAATATCCAAAGAACAGCAAAGAGCAATGAACTTGGGGAAAATGCAAAACGTTTTCTGACTCTGTGCTTAGCCTTTCTTATAATCATTTTAAAGACTCCACAAAAGAGAGAAAAAAATAGACCCATATGTCTGAATCTTTGATGATTTAAAGACTGCTATTTTAAAGCAGAATTTTATGTTGTCAGTTCTATCATATTCCTTATTTCTTTAGAAACTTGTAGAATGACCTTTGGGTTTTATGCTTGAGGCTTTCAACACCAAATTGATGATAAGTTATTTTAAGCATGTATAAGATTACTGTGTGGAAGAGGGTAGAAGACACTAGAAACACTTCATGTGTGATATTATCCATTATTTTAGAGAACAACAACAAAATGACATTCTTGGCCCAAAGAGGATCTTAAATACAGGAAGAAGAACACAGGAAGTGAAAAGAGCATCCGAAGAGATGAAAGGTCATTTTAACGTCTGTGATACGCTCAAATCTGAGGCCTAGAAATAAAGGGTTAACTTCTGTTTCGATGGCAAATGCTAACAGAACTGAAAGCAGCAGATTGACGGTGGTGAGGCTTATGTAAGAATTGGTCTTAGAGAGAACAGGGGGAAAAGTAAGCCGGTGAACGGGGTTCAGGCCCTTTCTGGGTGGATTTCTGTTCAACCTCTTAAAGCTGCTTCTGGCCACGCAGCACATAGTGGGCTTCGTCTTTCTGAATGTCCACTTTTCTTGCTATACTTGCTATACATTCTTGGCTCTTGACTCTCACGCGCAGGCAGGTAGGTAGCTACCCCCGTCCGACTACCTGATTCGCCTTCCGTGCTCTGCTCACTGTCTCTACCCCGCTTCTCGGGACAGCAAGTGTGCCAGGACCATGGCATTTCCCGAGTCTATGTCTCCTTTCCATTTCTCTTTCTCATAGATTCCTTGTTTAGCAGGGAGTAAAATAAAACAATAACTGCCTCTCCTCATTTGTGACCAAAAGAAGAAAAAAGAAAGAAAAGAACCCTAGTTCTTTATTAGGAAGCAGTAAATCATCACAGGGATAGTCAAATTTGACAAATGTTCTAGTTCTTTCCAGTTCTGATTTTACCTTGAGTGGCCTTGTATATAAATGGTGTTATGATCTGTCTATATGAAGAACAAAGTAAACAATGATAGTAATTTTGTCATTGCTATTATTACCACAGCCAAGAATATACAAATATAAAATTTTATATTACAATATATCATAGTAGTATAGTAAAGTAATTTGGAGTGACATATTCTGGGTGCTATACACTTTAGACAGATTATTCTACTTATTGTTAGGAGGCTGCTACTTTATCATCCCCATTTTACAACTGAATATACTATTGTATTACTTCTAAAGTAAAATCCTAGCTACCTAAAGGACACAAGGCTCAACTTCTGAAGTTCTTGAATAACCCTGCATTTTCCACTATGTATGTTTTCAAAACTTATATTCTGTTTTCTAAGTGTTGTAATTATAAATAGCTTCTACACATTGATCCCTACATAAGGGATATTGGGTGTGCACTTTCAGTCACCTGAGCTCCAGGGAGCTGGGGATAACCCATCTGTCAGTAGGGTCTATTTATGGCAGAAACAGTATGAATTTGGTATGAAATAAACTTATCAGGGGGTCATTCACAGCAGGGTCTGTCCAATGGCAGGAGCTCAGAACATTATATTGGACACAGAGAAGGAAAAGATGCTCAGAGAAGAGAGGGCAGGGCCATCAGCTAAATGACACAAGGCTGTTCATGATGGACGACATCAAATTTTGGTCAATAAATATAATACCTGAATGCTGAGTAAGTGCTGAATGCCCCTTGGAAAAGCTGCAGGAGCTGCTAATTCAATTCTAGGGATTGACCAAATTGGCAAACTCTGACAGAGGAACCCGGTGGCAGAAGGACCTTGTGGAAGGGTATTAGTTTGCTAAAGCTGCCATAACAAAATACCACAGACTAGGTGGTTTAAACAATAGAAAGTAATTTTCTTACAGTTCTGGAGGCTAGATGTCCAAGCTCAGCAGGTTTGGTTTTTACTGAAGTTTCTGTCCTTGGCTTGTACGGCTACCTTCTCATTGTGTCTTCCTCACGTGGTCTTTGCCCTGTGTGTACATACTCTTGTATACTTGCCTCATGTCTCTCTGGGTCCTAGTTCCCTCTTCTTATAAGGATGGCAGTCATACTGGATTAAGGCATAACCTATTAATCCCCTTTTAAATTAATTACCTTTTGCATGGCTCTGTCTTCAGATACAGTCAGATTCTAAGCAACTGGGCATTAGGGCTTCAACATAAGAATCTGGGAGGATGGGGATACAATTCAGGCCATAATAGGAAGTAAACACCAGACATCACAGGAGAGGGTGGAAAGGCCCCAAAACATCAAGAGTCTAGGGATGGAGTTTTGGCCACGTCTAGTCAGAGAGTAGAGAAGCCAGAGTACTCAGAGATTAGAGACTCCCACTCAGTGCATTAATAGCACTTAGGTTGTTCTGCAAGGATTGCTTTTCCCATGTTATAGGTGAAAAGAGGAAGGTTCATAGGGTTTCAGAAACCTGCTTAAGACTTCACAGATTAATCAATGGCAGTCCAGATTTGACCTAGCTTGTTCGGATTCTAAATCCTTATCTGCTTTTTCATAAGCCTAAATATCCAAAACAATTACAACTAAAATATTAGGCAACACAATATGTTAACTGCATTAGTTTTAAACATTCTTTCCATTAGCTTTCTCTAATATTATCATTTTGATTACAAACCTTAGCAAGCTGAAAACCTAATTATTTCACTGGACAAATATATTTGGAGCGCCTGCAAGGTGGCAGGCGCCAGTCCAGTGACTGTAATAAAGGAATAAATAAGGCAGAAATCTCTCCATGTACTGAGATGACGTTCTAGTTGGTGGTTTAAAGTGGAGACAGGGAATAAACGAAATGATTCAACTGAGTATATATCATGCTATATGAAGATATGTATTATGGAAGAAAATAGATCCAAGCCTTTGGAGCCAGGGCAGCGAGTGTGTATATTTTAATAAGGTAGTCAGGGTAGGCTTTCTGGTGGGACAGGCTCATAGCACTGTTTGAAGGAGAAAATGTATTCTGGATTAGAATATAGTAACAGAAATTTAAAAGAAGACTTGTAGAATTTGCTGGAGCCTAACCTCTTTCACTGGGTGTTTTATTCACGGGTATTCTATTTATGACACTTAGGTGTCAGAAAACTGGCTAGAACTATATTGGACTTGGTAGTTCACAGAAAGGAAGGGAAGACAGCTCTAGAAATGCAGTCAACACACCATCCATTGTTCTTCCTTACTCTCTCCCCCTCTCTTTTCTTCTCTGCTCTGCTTTTCCAATTTCTCACCTCTCTTCATCTTTTGGATACCTCCACTTGGCAGAGGACATGGCCACCAGCTGCTCTGTAGTCACAGTATTCAGTGGCCAGCGAAAGAGAGAAAAAGTCCCTCCATCAGCTCTAGTGTTCAAGCTCCTAAAGGAGAACTCTGACTGGCATGGATCACATGCTTCTCTTTGTACTCATCGTTATTGCTGGGGGCTATGAGATTATGACTGGAATGATTTGGCAACTCCCAAATGATATAATCAGCACTTGTCAGAAAGGAGAGCATGATATTTTGGACAAGTAAACATAATTGCCTAGTAGAATGGATATAAACGTCTTTTTTTAAGCAGAAAAAAAAAAGACTGTAACTCATGGTCAGCCCCACTATGACAGCCATAAACAGTTATGCCGAGCAAATTGTGGGTCTTTTGCTTATATTTGGGTAGTATTGGGATTTTTATCTTCTTCCCAAAGTTTTATGGAGAGAGAAGAAAGTAAGGAGCTAGAAGGAGGGTGGGGATATGGCAGACATGCAGAAAAAGTTTCAAATCTGTTACCCACCCCTGCAATGAATGTGTGTTGTAAAACAGTGCAGAAGACTGATAAATGACTCCCAACGATACATCTCTGTCTTCATCCTAGGAATCTATAAATGCAACTTTATTGGGAAAAAGATTTTGCAGATGTAATTATGGATCTTGCGCTGATGGAATTATCTGCTGTAATCTGTGTGGGTTCTAAACACCATCACTACGTCCTTAATATGGCAAAGAGGGATTTACACACACACAGGAGAAGACAGTGTGGCCACGAGGGCAGACTGTAGTGATGCAGTCACAAGCCTAGGAGGGCTGGCAGCCACCAGAAGCTGGAAAAAGCAAGGGAAGACCCTCTCCAGAAGTTCTAGAGGGAATGCAGCCCTGCCAACACCTTTATTTAGGACTTCTACCTCTAGAACTGGGAGAGAATAAAGTACTATTGTGGTAAACTACCAAATTTGTGGGCATTTATTACAGTAGCCACAGGTAAAATCACAGATGTGGAGGAATAAAAAAGGCAGCAATTTAACTGGAATTCTCAGCAAGCTGAGAAGCTAGAAGCTGTCTGCATTAAAACAAAACACCTGATCTGGGGCTTCCGGTGGGGGCCACAGAAAATGCATCGATGGCCTGTTTCATTATTCATGCATGGGACGAGAGAACATGACAGCTTCGAGAACTCACCAGGGCTCAGTCCTCTGTGTGCAGTAGATGTAATGTCCAGTAAGTGAGCAGGTGAGCCTACTATTACTTCCTGTAACTTCTGCTACTTTCTAAATTGAGATATAAGTTTGGGAACTGAGGGATATAAACCTGGACTACATTTAGAGCCACAAAAGTGTAGGATTTTATGAACTCATAGAAGTAACTATCCTGCAAGTATGGACTATATCTTAATGCCTCATTGCATCCGCCTTAACTTGATGCAGTTTCTTACACAAGACTCTGCTCATGGTTTGTACAAATCTTGACATTGGTTATTGGAAGGAACTGCTGTGTTGAATGTGGAAGCTCTTACGGACTGTGGATGGGTATAGAAGCCAAGAGACAACAGAAGCAAGAAAAAGTTGGGAATGCATAGAGAAATCAGTCCCAAATAAGTGTGAGTTTAAGGGAATGTTTTTTAAACTATAACTTTGAAGGCCAGTGTATTACTCTGCTAAAATGGAAATGACAGCATTGTGTTTCACCTCAGAGTTAACAGATGGAACATTTTCAATGTCAACTTCTTCCTCTAGACATTTTCATTACTATTTTGATATCAGTATCAAGTGTACAATAGAATCTACTATAATAATAATATCTGCCCTCAAATGATATGCTTATCTGTTTTACATGTAACAAGTTAATATTTCATGGAATTTTGCAAAGGTCACTTTCAGGCACTCTCTTCTCTGAATAGTTGGACATGTATGGATGGGTATGTTACCCTGTGCGTAAGGTACTGCTTTTATGTTTGAGGATGTGTGAAAACAGAGCACCAATAGAGGATGGTTATAAAGCATCTTTTGAGGAAAAGCTTTAGAGATAAGAAATAATTTTTTAAAATTGTGGTATTTTGCCTTGACCCCCTCCCAAGGTTCTGATTTAATTGGTCTACACTGGGGACTAAGTGTTGGGAAATTCTTAAAACTCCCCAGATTATAGTAACAAAAAGCCAGGTTTGGGAACCACTGCTTTGGAGGCCTATGGATGAAAGTTCCTCATGAACCCAAAGAGCCACCAAAACAAGTCTAACCACCGCTTCCACCCACAAAACCCAGCAGCTGTAAGAAAATTTAACTTCCAAGAGAACCCGGGAAGCACCTGAGGCTGTTTACTTGAGTATGTGCATAAAAATCAGTAGATTCTCTTTAAAAATTTACTTTAATAATTAGCTGAATGGGAGGCGGGCCCAACAAAGATGTACGGGTCCAATGTGGGGAGGTAGAGACCCCCAGCATCATATGATTGGGACACTGGACTTGCCTTTCACTTTTGAATTACTTAAGCAGCATCTTCTGATGATCATATTGCTCTAAGGGAGGGTACTGGCAAGGGTGACATATTAATATAATTATAGTCCTTAACATATAGGCATCAATATTGACTAGCCTATTACAGTGGCTTTTTGCAGGGAAATTCTATGAAATGACCCATTTTCTAAACAGACACATAGTTTGGACAGGTACAACAGATTTGTGAATATACTAATTGAATTAGGTGCTAATTTTCATTCATTAAATAATCACAGAGTGCTTACTATATGTCAAGTACATTATGGCTTTTTATGTCAAAGTTGATGTATAATTGGCTCTGGACACCATTGATTAACCAATAAGTCATATCTGAAATGCTGATCAAGAAATAAACAGTAATCCATTTTATTGAAATGTGAGACCCTTAAAAAATGATGGTTATTAAATAATTATCTGTCCTCCATGTCTCTCCTAGATCTTGCTATTTGAATTTTTAACTGCTTCCTTCAATTGTAATTAAAACATGGTAAACCGCCATTTTTCAAGCCCGTAATTTGGCGTGTAATAGGTATGCAGCAGAGAAACTACCACCACAGTTAAGTGATGAAATTACTAGCCTTTGTCCCCAGGTAACCCACTGCTCTGTTTTCTATTACGATAGGTTAGTTTGCATTTTCTAGAATCTTATATACATGGAATCCTACAGTGTGTATTATTTTTCATTTACCTTCTTTCTCTTAGCAAAATTATTTTGAGATTCATCCATGTTTTGGCTTTCATCAGATTTCATTCTTTCTTAATGCTGAGTAGCAGTCTGTTGGGTATATCTGTTTTTCTGCTAGTCGCCTCCATGTGCACTTGAGAAGAACGAATGTATTTGGCTGCTGTTGGGTGGAGTGTTTTCCGAATATCAGTTACGCTGAGTTGACAGTGTTTCAGTCTTCTATAGCCTTGCTGATTTTCTGTTTACCTGTTCTGTCAGTTATTGAGAGAAGTATTGAAATTCTCACTCTAATTGTTGACTTATCCACTTGTCATTTCAATTCTATCAGCTTTGCTTAAAGTATTCAAAGCACTATTTTGGGGGGATTAAATATTTATAATTGTTGTTTTGTGATGTATGTTACTGCTAATTGGCCACTTAATCATAATGATATTATCTTCTTTATCCCTATTAGTATGGTGCTCTGAAAAATCACTTTAATATTAACATAGCCACTCCAGGTTTTTAGCCAGCTTTTTTGAGATATTATTTACAAACATAAAGTTCATACGTTTAAAGTACAAACTTAACTGTGTTTTAGTATATTAATGAGTCATGCAACTATCATCATAACCTAATTTTTAGATTTTCATCATTCAGCCCCAAAAACCTTGTGCTTATTAATAGTCACTCTCCATTTATCCCACCCCTGCAAATTCCTTACTTAGTCTAGGCAAAAATCAATCTAATTTCTGTCTCTATAAAATTTCTTATTTTAGATATTTTATATTGGTAGGACCATACATCTTTTGTAATTGGCTTCTTGCATTTAGCATAATGTTTCTGAGTATCATCCATGCTATAGCATGTATCAGTCCTTCATTACTTTGTATTGCCAAATAATATTGCATCATGTGGATATACTACATTTTGTCCATCATTCATCAGATGATGAGTATTTGGGTTGTTTCTACTTCTTGGTTATTATGAATAATGCTGCACATATAATTGGGTACAATTTTTGTGTGGACATATGTTTTCATTTCTCTTGTATATTCCAAGGAATATGGAAATGCCAGATCATATGATAACTCTATGGTTAGCATTCTATGGAAATATCAAATTGTTTTCCAGTATGAATGCTCCAATTTACATTCCCATAAAAATATATGATGGTTCCAATTTTTTCACATACTCCCTATCAACCATTTCTTTATTAGTGTTAGAATGGCATATATTTTTACATCTTATATTTAACATTTTTATCTTTATATTTAAAGTATGATTACCGCATACAGTTGGACCTTTTTAGATTGTTTGGTGTGGCTCTCTCTACCTTTTAATTGGCACATTTAGAAACACTTAAATTTCATGTGATTATTGATCTGGTTAGGTTTAAAACTGTCATTTGCTATCTGTTTTCATTTTGTCCCATTTATCCTGTTCCCTTTTTTCCTCTTTTCTGACTTCTCTTAGATTAAGTCAATTATTTTTTTGCCATTCAATTTTAGCTCCTTTGTTACCTTATAATTTGTATCTCTTTGTTGTGTTATTATGGTGATGTAATTTCTATTATAAATCTTTAGGTTGTCACAGTCTTTGTCTTCATGTGATATTATAACACTTCACTTAATGTTTAGGAATCTTATATCCATTTCTCTCTTGTACTGTTATGCTATTGTTGTACAATTACTTTTATATATCTTTTAATCAGTCAATTATTTTTTTAGATATGAATATTAAAGAAAACAATCTTAGATACTTACTCATGTAGTTACTATTTCCAGTACTCTTCATTCTTTTGAGTAGATCCCAATTTTCATCTATTATGACAATGTTACCTCTGCCTAATGAACCACCTGAAATATTTTTTGTAGTTCGAGTCTGTTGCTGATAAATTATTTCAGCTTCTGTATGTCCAAAGAAGTGTTTATTTCATCTCCATTTTTGAAAGTTTTTTTTCTTTCTTTCTAGGTTTAGGATTCCAAGCTGACAGATTTGTTTTCCTTTTCTCTTAGTACTTTAAAAACTGCTCCATTATCTTTTTGCAGGCACCATTTCTTATAAGAAATCTGTCATTACTCTTATCTTTGTACCCCTGTACATAATGTCTCCTTTTTCTCTGACCATGTTTTGGATTTTCTCTTTATTGCTGGTTTGATCAGTTTGATCGTGATGCATCGTATAATAGTTTTCTCCATGATTCTTGTGCTTAGGGTGTATTGTGCTTCCTAGATGTGTCGGTTTAAACAGTTTTCATGAAAATTGAGAAATTCCAAGTAAAATCTTTTCCAAATATTTTTCTGTAGTTCCCTTTTTCCCCCCACTACTTTATACTTGGCTTCTTGAAATCGCCCCACAGCTCTCTGTGCTCTATTTTAATTTTCTCTGTGTGCTTTACTCCGGATAGACTGTATTGTTCACTAGTCTCCAAGTTCAGTTATCTTTTGTTTAATGCTTTATCTGTTATCAATCATCCAGATTTTTTCATCTTACATACTGTATTTATTGTTTTTAGAAGCTCAATTTTTGTCTTTTTAAAAATATCTTCCATGTCTCTTACATTTTGAACAACTAGAATATAGTGATAACAACTGTGTTAGTATCCTAGTTTACTAATGCTAACATCTGTGTCAGTTTTGGGTACATTTTGATCGATTCTCTATTGGGTGTCACCTTGCCTACTTCTTTGCATGCCTAGTGTTTCTGACTGGACACCATACATTGTGAATTTTACCCTTTTTTCAGTGTTGGAAAATTTTATTTTCGTATAAATATTCTAAAGCTTTGCATCTGGGATGCAGTATAAGTATATGGAAACCAATTTCTCTTTCCAGCTTTGCTTCCAATATTTTTTAGGTGTGATCAAAGCGGTGCTCATCTTGGGGCTCATTATTCCCACTACTAAATAAGACCTTTGTATATATTCTACTCAATTTCTCTCATACGGTACTCTTCTAAATGCATCACAAAAAAATGTTTTAAAAATAATAAATGTTTTAATGAACAATGATTTAAATGATGCTTTGCCAGTGAGAAAATTGGGAACAGGCCCTTTTCTTAGTCCTGTGTAAATGCTGGACATTGTTACTGTTGATCCTTTGAGGTGGTAATCTTTTCTCCAAACTCAAATGTTCATTCACACACATGTGGTTATCAATATCCTGCAGATTCTAGAATTTGCTCTACGTGCATCTCTCTCTCCTGTTCAGTCCTCTTACAATGTCTAGGTGCCTTAGCCTCCCTGGACTCTCAGCTATGTTTCCGCAGTTCAGGGATTTTGCTGAGCCCCCCTGGGACACTCCTCACTGTATCACAACCTGGAAGCTTGGTCATTTGGGGTCATTGCACAGCCAGTCTCATTTCTTCACCATCTCTCAGAGGTCACTGTACCTCAGTGCCTGAGGTCCAGGGTCATATAACTGCTATTTCATATATTTTGTGTTGTTTTAGGTGAAAGAGTAAATCCAGTTCAGGTTTACTCCATTTGGCCAGAAGCATTTGTTATCTGAACTTATGTTCTGCTTGTAAGTGAAGTCTTGTCTCTCTCTGTTCCACCAGATCATGAGTCTTTGGCAGGGAGATTCCTTGTGGGTTTCCATCTTAATATCTGCCCCCCTCATTAGCACAGTGCTTGTATTTATTAAGGATCTGATAAATGTTTGCTGACTTTGAACAAGTAAATAAAGCTGCAAGTAGGGATTTCTTAAATGTGGTACATGGTACTTTCCATGACTTGGAAGCAGGGGAAATGGCCTCCCTAAGTGCCTATCCCATTTTATAAATGTATCAAATATGGCCCTTGAGGGTTAATATCTTTTACATAACTAAAGTCCAACATGAAACTCAGTCTTATTGTATGACTTTAAGCATATTATTTAATCAAATTGTGGTAGGTGGGTTATATTTATCTATAAAATGGATGTAATCATATTGGCTCTAAATAAATGATTGTGATATGGCTAAAATAAAAGCTCAGTTTGTGTGTAATAGTGTTTCCTTAGCAACTATTTAAAGTATTAAGGAAACAATGATTTCTACAGAGTTAGTTTGATATTCCAAGGACTCCAATTCTCTCAGAGAATTCAGGGGAGAAAGCGTAAGAGCATAGTCACTATTTCTTTGTTCAAAAGAGAAAACACAACATTCTCCACTAGGTTTCTACTTTATATGAAGATTAGCACTTGATAACTATGATGAATACCAAGCCGTGGCTCTAACGCTGCTGCCCCAAAGCATTACACTCCCGTATTGCTGATCCATCATTTTGTGTGACTCTGTTCTTTATTGGCTCCTTAAAAACACTAGAGTTAAAATGCAATGTCCATTTCTCTCATACAATACTCTTCTAAATGCATCACCAAAAAATGTTTTAATAATAATTCTCTACTTTCTTGCATTGTATAATTTAAAATATTATGAAAATATTAGTAAAATTGATTTATTGTTCTTATTCTCTTTTCTTTAGGTTTCTGGAGGGGTGTAAGAATTGTTTAGTCTGCTAGATTTTAGGTGTACCCTGAGAGCTAGCCAGCTCTCCAAGTACAGATGAAGTCAAGTTCACTAAGATGCTTGCTCCCAATAGGTAACTCATTCCTTGGCATCAGTACAACATCAACCTGTTTGGAAAACCAAGAGCTCTTTCGCTTTCCCAGGGAGCACATTTTGGCCTCAAGTTATGGTGAGCAGGCCAGGTGATACAATCGACGGCCATCACCATGGCAGCATTTGGCTCATCAACAAAAATTAAATGAATACTAGCAGCTGAAAGGGACCAGAACGTGTGCAAAGGTTTGGTGTTTCAGCTTTAATTCACTTTGTCTTTACCTGGAACATGCTGTCTTTTAAGCCTGACCCAACTTTTTTAAAGGTCTGAGGCTTTGGGCAGGCACTAAATGGCAAACTTGATTTAGTGGAGGAAGAATTCAGCTCGCTTATACTTCACTTATTTGGAAATAACTTGAGATAGTAACATGCACTTAAATTTAAAAAAAAAGTCTTCATGTTGAACTTTATCAAAAAAAAAAGGTGAGTTATTTAAAATCCATGATGAATTATTTTTAATTGGGAAATTCAATTATACAAGGCTAAACATTCTCAAGTTATTATAGGTGAGAGAAATTCAATAAATTTATAATTGGTTTTTGAAAAGCATTTGTTTTGTTCCCTTAGAGAAGGTTTGCAAACAAAGGTGGAAATAACAAAGAATAAGGCCCCAAACTGCTTTTGACACTAGTAAACTAGTGATGCTCTGGAGAGGACAGTTTCTAAAAGAAAAGTCATTACCAACAAAATCGAAAAGCATACATTTTAGGAATATTTCATGACACTCCTGGTTTTAACTTATTTGAAATGGAAATAAACAGTCACAGAAATGTATAGAGAACGAGTAATTTGGCAGAGTACCTTCACATTAAGTATAAAACCTAAATATGTTGACAGATACAATACAAACAGACCTGTTATATGACATTTTGGGAAATGCCATAAAGACATGTTTGAGTAGTTTTGAAAATTTCTTCAATAATTGAGTGGCAAGGTTTATTGTTGTTTTAAATGTACGTTACTTATTAAATATACATTAGTTGTGAGATTCAGTCAAATAGTTGGGATTGAAAGATACTGAAATGAAATTTGCAGCAGCTTTGCTCTCAGAATATTTTCCCTAATTGTATTTTTGGTGGAGCAGTTTCATATTTCTATTAGGAACAGGTATTTCTGTTGTCTTTTATGTAAGACTTTCGAGATAAACTATTTTTCAGCTTGAAAATGTATGGTCAGTGAAGAGAAGTAATGACTGCAAAATTCTAATGATGCAGATTAGAGAAAGATGTCAGTCACAGAGGCTGGCCTCTTTTGGAATTAATCAAGGTGGTTGGGTTTGAATTTAACTGACACTTCTGACTATTACATATTTTAGAAAACAAGTACATGTCTGCTTAGCAATTCTTATAAACACCTGTTTGATTTTGAGCCAGTTGCACACAGTATTTGTATCATCTATTAGAATAATAATATGCTGGTATTATTAGTTTATGAAATTTTAATGGTTCATTTTAATCTGCAACATTGTGTGCACACCTACTAATATGTCCCTGAATATTTATAAAACAGAATTGCAAATTAGTATATTAAGGTATTTGGTAATATTTATCCAGAGACTGACATCATAAATGTCAAATAAAGATCACCTAGCATTTTGTTAAGTCTTCTGATGGAAATTCTATGAAGTAAATACATATGAATTAAGTGGAGTTGCCATTACATATGCAGGTTTGGGAGACGAGTGCGATGAATTAGAAAACTATGATATTTGAAACCAGATGAACCATTATTTGAATTTTGGCTTTAACATCTCTCCATTTTGGAAAATGATGATGCTAATATATACATTGTGTCTTTATGGTGGGGAAGATTTGAGTTAATCTGTACACATAAACACAGATGTGTTGGAATCACAAAATTACACAAAACCTAATTTTTCCTTTAGTATTATCCCTTTAGTTTTCAAAAACCTTCGCTGTACTATCTGTTATATTATTAACAAAAATATAAGTTCAGTTATAATATCAAATAATATAAATATACTATCAAAAAATATCATGGTCTAAGGGGAGAAACACAGGAATGAAAACTCTCGGTATTTTTCATTGCCAATGAGTAATTTGTAGATGCCAACACAAAACGATTTAACCGGCAAAGGGATAATTTTCACTGATTCTGTTTCAAACAGTGAGTGTCCAACCTAACATAAATCAAGGACATAATCCATAAGAATGAAAGAAATTGAGCAATTTTGGGAAATGCCCCAGAAAAATGAAATCCTGCACAACTTCCCCATAACCATTTCTCAGGTTTAGCTGTGGAGAAACTGGTCACTTTTCTTCCCCCAGTTTTTTTGTCCTGGGAAGAGTCATCTATGGACTCATGTATCTCAAACATACCAGAGCAGCTCAGTCTCAGCTGGTGTCACAGAGGAGGAAGCCGGAGCCCTATGCCAATAGCCCTGAACAGCACTGAGAAGTCTCACGAACAGGGAGCAAAGGGCTCTAACAGAGCATAAGGGCGCCCCCGCTCTTTGCACCTGCCTCTCTGCTTAAAGGCTTACGGAGTAAGCCGGCCTGACTTTGCCTGACTTTGCCTCCTGCTTCTCAACTTCTCAAACGCTCCAGCCTAAAGTGGGGATGAGGGTGGAGGCAGGCAATTCTTGCACCTTCTCTCCCTTGGCTTTTCAAATCTCACCTCCTCACGTCATATTCCGCCTTTGGGGTCTATCCTGTCTACTCTTTCACGAGGAGCTCAAGTTCTCTCTCCTATCTGAGATCTTTCTGATATCCAGCATATATGTCAACTCCCCCAGTGTTCCTCACCCGTGACCTCAGTCAAGAGCAAAACAAAGCCCCGCAGCTGAGCAGAGAAATCAGAGGGCCCCCGGAAGTGGGGAGAGGGCACGGAATGGGGTGGCACTGTGGCAGCGGTGCTGGTTTTGTTCACTCGTGTACCCTTCCACCCCTGGCACAGTTGGCTTGACAAAAATATCTGTTGGGTAAACAATTACATGAATAAACAAATACTTAGGCATTAACGTTTTGATTCCTAACACTCTTGCATCTCTGAGTGCTGCCCCGTGGGGGGCAGCCTATGTAGGTCCTCCAGATCTCATTGGGGGTATTTGGAGCACTGTCTGGACAGAGACGGAAGAGACGCGTATAATGGGAGGCCAAGATTTCCTAGAAGGTTTGTGCTGCACAGCAGGAAACATGTATTTCTGACCTGGTTCAAATATGAGAACAACAGTTCTTTCAAGAGTTGAAAATAGGGCAAGTTTCTAAAATAAAAAAAAAATTTAAGGGACTCTTTTTTTACACAGTGAAAGCACATAAGAGTCGTACAGTACTGAAATCAAATCAGTAACAATACCGTATCACAATTTTTAAAATGTATGTGGGGTCCTCACTCACCACTTTTTAGACTTACATGGAAACCTTACATCATTTTATGATTATCCTTCCAAAACAAGTGGATATTTTAATTTCTATGCTCAACTGGGTGGATAGGGACTATCTTTTGGTTCATATTTCTACATCGTATTCCAGCTCTGCCTTGATTTGTTTTTTCTAAAAATTTTTCAAAAACTTACAACCTACATTAAATTAAATTTTATAAAATCTAGGTTAAATATAGATTAGTAAAACAGAGCTGTTAGAAGTAATTGTTTAAATTACAAAAGTTATTTCTCAGGTGTCAAAGAGTACAGAGAACTTAAAATGGCAAATCCGCTGGTTTTAAAATTTCATTCAACTAACAGAATTTAGAAGGGACAAAACTTCCTTTATGATTCAAAGTGTATCTGTATCATTTTCCCCTGAAAGTGAAAGAATATTGTTGACCCTCTCTGAATTTTAGCCTTTCCTCAGTTGTATTTAGTGATTTTTACTTAACAGAGATGTATTTTCATAGGGTATGCTGCACACAACCATTGTTATTACACTTTGATCTATTACATTTTATGCTGATGTTAAGTGGCAGTCCCCTAATATTATGAATTAAAAATTACGTGTGCTTGATAAAATCTAAATGTCCAGTTTTATTTTTAGAAGAGGACCTGAATAAAGGAGGACAAAAATGCATTTTGCCATGCTATGCTGTTAACCCACTGACAAATAGCAGCAGTTGCTAGAAGCTGTTGCCAATACAGAAAAAGAATAATGAAGTTATTTTGTTTCTCATTTGTAAATAAACACTGAAGCAGAGAATGCCAAGAAACCATGGGAAAAGATTTAAAAATATCCCTCTAACTATTACTTACTCATTTGGGAAAAAACAGAGTGGAATTATAAAGTGACACAATGAGAGCATCCAGAGAGATCCATGTGCGGAGGGGGGAAAAATTACCTAGGATGCCTGTGTTCTCTGGTGATAGAAACCTCGAAGGAAATACCCTCTTTATTTTGGGAAAGAGCACAACAACATGTGTTTGGTGTCTTTCCAGGATTCAGCACTCTAATATAAAGGGTATGAAATAAATCACGCAGCTGTCAAAAGGAAGATGGCAAAATTTAAATCTTCTATCAGCCACCATATTCTTTTAAAAATTATTTCCAAGAGTATATCTTTGAGACAATGAACAAGTACTAAGCTATATTAATAGCAGCTTTAAAGGCTAGAATTTTGAGGATTTAGTTAACTGCATGGACTAATAGTATCTGGCACTAAGGCACTTGGGTTGACTTGCCTATTATGCCCAGGACTGTGAGAAGGGCTTTCCCATCCTACCCCTCAGGTGTAATCCCCCCATCATAACCTGATGAGACAAATACTTCTTCCCTTAAATTGCAGCTGAAGAAATGTGGAGAGGTGATGATAATTTACCCAAGACCACACAGTGATTAATCCAACAGCGAAGTCAGGTACTATGTATCTCTTCAAACAGAAGGCATAGTAAACGTGACTTACCGAGGACAGTATTATAAGTAAAATGGGCATTAAAATAAAGAGAAAGTGCGGATTCTACAAAGAGAGGTGCCACGTCAGAGCACAAAGGGCAGTTTTCTAAAGTTAGGCACCGCGCAGGTGACTCCCCCGGCTGGGACACACAGCCGCTCTGCCATGGTTACTGTCCCATGTCTTCCTCCGTTCACTCCACAGCCAGTCCTAAGGGTCACCCTCCACCACGAATGGCAAGTGGCATTAGATTATGTTTTTGATTTCTTTGTTCAGTCAATTAAAGGACAATATGTAAAAAAGAACAGATTGCCTACGGACTGAAGGATAAATCCTTCTGCTTTGATTTCAGATCCTTAGCCATTTGGTTCCACTTACTTATTTCCCAAGTAATACTTATTAACCATATTTCCCAAGGCTCTGGCTCACCACCGATCCACCGCTCCTTTCCTACTAAACCTTCCTTGGTTAGTGTCAGACTCTTTCCAAATGGGTATTTCCTTTCCCCTGTTTAAACTCATATAAATAAGTGTGTAGCCTCAGTACATTTTTATCCATGAAATAGAACTATATTTAATCAGGATTTGAGTACTGGCCTGAATAACTGCATTCAGTTAAACTCAGGACACATTCTAGGCTTCAGAAATTTATTAGAATATAAATAATTTCATTTGAAAATACAGATATATCCCTGAAGATTTTTAGTGTTTTAGTGATCTTAGCTTCATGTTCTGGGGTATAGCTTCTCCCTTAAGAATCTGAAAAGTATTTCTTACTTTAATTATTATAGTATTCAAATAATAACTTTTAAAAACATTTATTTCACTTAATGATTCTGTCAAGAAATGCACTTTGTCATTAAGTAATTTTATGAGGATTATTTCTTTTCAATTATTTTGAAGTAGCAAATTAAAAAATATCCACAGTAAGAGTATAGTATTTGTGAGAAATAGTTCAAAATATGAGTGTTTTTCCCACAATATGATTCCTTTTATTGCATAACAATTTTGTTTTACAAATTGATTTAATCTACACATTAACATGGTTTCTAGAACATTCTTCAAGTAATACCTGGTGTGAATTTTAATATAATTAAATGCATAAATATGAATTGTTTCAGTTTAACAGTCTTCAATAACTTCTGGTAAAAATATTAAGTTGAACCATATTAAGTGGACAATATCTATTGACTTTTTTACCTATGAAAATGGCAGTTTCACAAGGTTCAAAGTAATAAAAATTTTATTAACAGAACACTACACATGCATATGTACCCATACAGGAATGTTAGTGTTTCATTTTTTAATCATTACCAATATTAAGATTTTTAAGGTAGTATAAAATTTATTTTTTAAAAACATATGCATAAATAGGCAAAGAAAATTCAAAAAAATGGAAGAAGAGTGTAAGACATGCTCTTCAGAATGTATTATTCAAAGAAAGGCAAATTTTATAAAATGAGCCTTTTCTGTTGTTGTTCTCTCACTTCAACCAAAAATGCAAACAGCTATTACCATTCACAATGTAGGAAAAGTAACATTCCTGTTCTTTGATTATAGGAGTACAAATTTGTATAAGCATTTTGAAGAGTAAATTGGACACATTTATCAAAATGTAATATTGTGCTTAGTCTAGTAACTATGTATTGAATTCTATCCCACAAATATACTAGGGTGAAAGTACAATAGGATTCCTTTTTGGAAAAATAAAATGTATGTATATATGTATATATACAAAAATTGGAAAGACAAAACTATAAAAATAACATTCTTTGTGATCTGTATAGGGATTTTTTTTTTATAATTATGCATTCCAACCCAAAGAGAAAGAACTAGAATCATTTAGTTTCTTACTTGTATATTTTTGGATACTGCCAGCCCTTGAGATAGACCCTGCTTTTCTCAATGCTTTAAGCTGAGAGACACCCAGCTCTAGAAACCGGATAGAACTAGGTGGTTTACCTTTCTACGGACTAATTAAACTCTAGCATTCATTTCTTCACTGTATTTTTATTTTATTAGTTTTCCTCAACATTAATTTTACTCTTTGGTGGTATTCATGTTTGTGTAACCAACTCCCAATTCTTTGAGACAGAATGTGGCATTAAAAAAAGTAAACATATGAAATATTCTTTTTGATAATACATTTAAAAAAATGCAGCAAATGACTCAAATCCTAATTCCCATGTCTGGCACATCCATATTAAGCTCTTTCTTCTCATTAAATGTTTTTATAAAAGCTTATACCATGAGGAAATTCTTCAGGGAAACATGAGGCCATTTCCTGATGGACTTGGATGCCTTTGTTTTTAGCTTCTTACTTTTTTGTGTAAATTTACAAACATTGCCTATATTGAAATTACTTTAGAACATTAAAAAAAAAGTTACCTATCTCAGCTTCCACAGTAAAAAGGTCAAAAACTATGTATTTTTAATTATATAAAAATAGTGATAGTATGGAATGAGCTTCCATTGTTCGATGTAGTGAACCTGTTTCTTTTTTCCCTCCATTTTTACTTAGTTGAACTTATTCAGGCAAATACAACCACAAATTACATCTGTTTTCCTGATCATCAGGTTTTTGGGTAAAATCAAACTAAGAGACCACATATATAAACATAGTCTTTGTCTCAGTCACAGAATTATTTAGCACAGGAATAGGGTTTGGTTTTCCTTAATTCCATAATCCAAAAATAATCCCAATAAAAAATGTCAAACCCATTTATTTCCCCACATTTTCCTTTACATAAATCAAAATGCATTTTTAATTAGCAGTATTATATATATATAAGTAAATATATAATGTATATTACATATCATAGCTACATATATGATTATATCAAAGATGCTATTCTCCTTATTCTTAAATATTCCTGAAGTATACTGTTTTGATGCATAGAATTATGATATAGTTAGGAATGTATGATGATTTATTTTACCAGGTCCCTTTTTTTTAGGCATTTAGTTTGTTTTTAACATTCGGCTATTATAAATAATGCTGTAATTAACATCTGTGCATATAAATCTTCAACCTCTTCTCTTATTATCTCCTTTGGACAAATTTCTAGAAATAAAATTTATTGCCAAAAACTGTTCATTTCTATTTAGTATGAAATTATGAGTGAAATTATTTATGACTTTACCATGATCACAGTCTCAATCTTCTTGTAATTTTTGAGAATATTGTATGACAGGTGCTATTACAGACAGTGAATAATTTACACATTTTAACTCTTGTGATTTTTCACTGCAGATGGAAACCATGGACTTACTTTCTGTAGACAGTGATTACTCAGCTTTATGCTTCTTATTTGAAATATGTCAAAGACATAATATTAAGCACTTTATCCTTCCTCTTATTAAGTTGTGTTAGTTTGTATTATCAGTCAAACAGTTCTGGTATTCCTCACTGAAGTCAAGGTCTTAATCTATATTCCAGCCCAATGCCAATTTGAGTAATTGCATATTTTCAGCTTTCTTCCAATCAGATTCATTTGGGAAAAGTTATTTTTTTCTTCTTTGGAAATGATACTGCAATGCTATTTTTACTGTAAAAGTGTTAGTTTTTAAAAGTAGACTGGATTTTAAGCAATAAGGGTTTACCATAATCTCAGCTCAGCTCAGGAAAGCTACAAAGTAAGTCTCTCAAAAACTCTGTGCTTCGAAAAAGTTCTTTTACATGTAGTTCTGAATAACACATTAGAGTGCACAATGTGTCATAACATACCATTGTTAGAGACACTCTAATCTACTATCTAACTACTATATTTTAGTGAAATTATATGAGTACATTTTTTGGAAGTAATTTTTTTCTATGTGTGTTCCAAATCAGGGTTGGCCAAAAATTTGAGTAGCTTCTCTTTATAGATACAGGTGATCTCATAAGTTATTAAAAACAAAAAATCCTATATTAGATGTTGTTAGGAAAGAGAAACTCAGCCACTGGTTGTTTTTGACTGTAGTCTATGTCATCTACAGCTAAAGAAAGAAATACTGAGGAACACAAATTACTGAAAACTCCTATTACTTAAAGCTGTTAGATGAGATTTGAGTGGTTATTATTTCTAGGCTTATTGTCAGTTCCAACAAATCATGTACTTAACACCATTGCATCTTAATGAGAGTGGGAGGATGGGTTTTTTCCAGCTGTATCTCAAATGTTATTTTGTTTTATCATGCAAAATACCAGTGTGAATACTTTGTTGGTATACATTTGACATCTAATTGTGAGATATTTATGTAGTATCGCACACATATTTCTATTTGGCTTTTGTAAAAGAGTTTTGCATATTTTATGCAAATATAATATTCCCTTGTTCTCAAAGACAGACAGCACATATCTAATTAAGTGAAACTCTGTTGTAGACTAAATTCATATAGGATAATTTAATTTAAACTTAAAACTTCCAAGTCTTTTTTTTCTCTTAAGCTAACATACTGATTCCAGCAGAGTAGTGTTCAACTAGATGCTTTACAAAAATCAAATTGACCAGAGTTTATATAAAATACACCATTCCTAAGAAGTGATAGGTTCATAGATTTACATTTACAGAAATCATATATCATAATGTTTGGAAAAATGCACACAAACGTTTCCCTTAAACTTCATTTTTACATATTAAATCCAAGATACATCTAAAGTGATAAAGGTAAATTATCAATGCAGTAAACTGCAGTTAAGAGTTGGGGTTTCTCAGCTCAAAATCTTGGGTTCCAATCTCTGAGGCAAGTTCTTAACCTCTGTCTACCTCAGACTTCTCATCTGCAAAATGGTTATGATTAGAGTGGTTATCTTATAATTTATATAAACAGAACAGTGCTGGGCATCTAGTAGTCTTCAATAAGTATTAACAAGATAGTAGTAGTAACTCATCTTGAAAAGTTACGTATTTAGTCATTAATGTTTGTTGAAAATCCTATGTATGCAGAATATGCCCAGATATTAGCCGTTTACAAAGATAAACTGAAAAGGCAAACCTCGAGGGTTTAAGATTGAGGGAGGTAGGAATACAGCACAGGTGCAGTGAAAAATTAAAGTTGCTGGAGCAACTGGCAGGGAAGGAAAAGTCAGATTTATACAACAAATTTCTTAATAAATATGAAAGAACAGGGGAACATTTAAGAAGTGAAATTGCTAAGCATGCAAGCATGGACAGAGGGAAAATGTAGTGTTAGTATTTTGAAAGGAACTATCTGTACAGGCAGGTAGCATATGCTTTGAGAAACTTTATGTGGAGATAGGCTAAAAGAAAACTCAGAAGAATCAAATAAATTACAGACCATGTAAATTATGTTTCTAACATTCTAATTTGGTGCACCTAGGCCAGGCTGTAGGACCGCTGTTATGGGAATGGTGCTGGTTTGCTATAATTTCTTTGCTCCTCAATGTCTTGTGACCTAGAGAATAATTTCTAAGATATTTCTTTAGGGTGAGAGTGTCAGACTTTAGTTAGCAAATGCAGTACCTTTAATGGGTGCATGATCACATTCAGAGTGGTAACTGGTGAGAACCGACCTAAGAACATATATGTCGCATGTATCCAGGGAAGGCCCCATGTATGCTTACTTTTGCAAGGAAACAAACTTATTTTCCTCATGTGCTCAAAGTCCTACAGTTCATAAGCAGCAAAAGAAATGATCTGCCTAACTGCTAAATTAATCCTTTTCTTCTGAAATCACAGTCTTGACCAAACTCCAAGGGAGACATTAGATAGTAGAACAGTCATAGGGAATAAGGAAGGAATAGGAAAAGAAAATTGCTGCATATCTCAAGAACACTGTTCAGTTGAAACAAAAGCATAGTTAAAAAAGCAGGCAATGGGAACACATTGATTTTCAAAATCCAAAGAGAGGAGACTGATAAAACAAAAAGGTAGCCAACAAAATACTTTCATAATCATCTGCTTTGATGCGACAAAATGGGAAATCCCACTGTTAATCAGGAATTGTAAACTTTTTATGAGATTATTATTGTAAAGTCAGTTGAAATCCTTGGTAAATGATATTTTAGAAAAGAAGGAGTATAAATAATTACTGATTATCCATACTGGTTTGGGTCCTGCTGAATGGATTCATGCATATAGCCCCTTGTAAAATCAATGGCATTTTATATCCAGAACAAGACTATACACATTGTGCTGACCAAAATGAGTGATGCAATTTCCACATGAAGGATGCTTGTCAAAAGATGTTTTTATTAGAAATAAAATACAAATCCTCGTAAAAGTAAAATACTACCAGGATTTCCTCATTAGATGCTCTGCTGTCTTTCCTCTTCTTATTTTGAAGCATTTGCCCTTTGGTTTCACCAAGATTTCTAACCCATTAGACTTGAAAGATGTGTAAGGGAGTGCAATGGAAGGCAGCAAATGCTGAAGAAATTAATGGAAGCTCTCATTATATATCTTACTTGGTGAGTTTTTAAAAAATAAAAGCAGAGGCAGCCAACTGCAGCCTGAACCAGCAAGAATAATCCTTTAACGACAGTTCGACTTAAACAAAAATTCTTCACCTGCATTATTCCACCTGGTCCTCAAAATAACTCTGAGTGAATCATTTGAATTTTCTCTAATCTGTTCAGTTCACTTACTGAATTTGAAATTACCTTATGTTCTTGCAACAACCCTCATTTGTCCATGGTGTATTTTCTTTTGTTAAATTACCAGTATCATGGCTGGATAAGTTTACTAGTATTTCATTTAGGGCTTTTTGCATCTGTTGTTCACCGTGATGGTGTTCAGTAATCTCCCATTCAAGTTATGCAGTTTCAAAAAAGGAATTCTTGAATAGTTTAGAGATTTTTAGGTTCTGGGATCATTTCTGTAAACATTAGCTTCTGTTCCTTGAATATATATTTATATAATGCACCAGTAAAGCCATTAGAGTAGGAAATCTTCTGAGTAGAAAATACTGGTAATGATTTACAATATCTGTTTAATGGTTTAGGGCCATTTTCACTTTTAGTTCTTGAACCATTTCTCATGTTATATTTCTGTGGGAATTTGTCAGTTTAAGCTAAAATTTCACATCTACTGGTGTGAAAATATACTCCTTTTATTTGATATTCCATAGTTTGGCCTCTTTTGTGAGTTTTGGTATTTGGGGAGTTTTCTTTTTCTTGATTATTTAAGTTAGAAGCTTGCAAATTAATTACTTAAAAAATCAACCTTTAGTTTTTTCTTCCTTTTGGGTCTGTCTCTGGAATGTTTCTATTTCATAAATTTGTTATTATTCTTCTACTTTTTTTGGGGGGTACACATAACATTTTGTTTTTCCTTCTCTTTGTTTCTTAAAAGTCTGCTTGGTCCATTAAATTTTAGCCTATGTCCTTTACTAATATGTTTTTAAGGCTCTTAATTTATTTCTAAATACTGCTTTAATTACAATATCAAGTTTTAATCTGTACCATTTTCATTATCATTGAATTATAAATATTTTCTAGTATTCATCATGATTTCTTCCTTAAAGTACTGGCTATTTAAATTATGTTTCTTACTGTTTGGTAGATTAAATACACTGATGTCAGAGAAAATCCTCTGTATGCTCAGAGTTCTTTGAAATAGGATGGGTTTACTTTAGTCTTTTTATGACAAATTTCCCTAAATCACCTCATCTGCCTGAAAAGAATGTAATCTGAGTTGCTGAGTGCAGTGCAAAAAATTTAAAATCATTACAACCTCCAGATGTACTGAATGAAACTTTAAGCATTTGAAGTTATCTTCTGTCTATAGTTTTTTTTCTTTTTGCCTTACTGTCATTCTATTCAGATATTAACATAACTAAATGTTTTCTTCTTTAAAACATGACCTGATATATATTTCCATTCTTTTACATTATAATATCTGTATTTAATTTAGTCCATTTGTAATTATAGCAGTTATATTTGGATTAATTCCTACTATTCTGCCTTGTTTCTTGATGTGTCCTTCATGTTTCATTTTTTTTTTCTCTTCTACAAACTGTTAGAGATTTTTGTCCCGCATTCCATGTTTTACACTCTACTGGTTTGGAAATTGAACCTCTTCTATTCTTTATTTGCCTCTCTAACTTCTTAAAGACATTCATTTTTCATAGTTAGCATACTTAACTTACCAAAGTTTAAAGTTAATTAGTCTGTATGACCCTTTTCAAAAATAGGACATTAGAGTACTTCAGTTCCATCCACTGTCTCCTGTTCTGATGGATTTGCTACACACACATATATATATATATGTATATATATTATATTACACATATATTACAAATTTATACTTATATTTAAACTTTATATTATTTTTAATCATGTGAGACATTATTTTGCATTACAGAGTTAATATGCTTTGTCTACTTTTTAAACATATTCTAGTATTTTTTATTCATTCTTGAAATTCATAGTTTCCATTTGGAATCTTTTGTTCTATATTATTTCAAAATTTCTTTAATGAGATCTGCTGGTGGATCTATTGATTAGCTTTCCTTTGATAATTTGACTCTCGCATTTAAAATACCGAGTTTGAAACTTCATGTCATATGCTGGGCATACAGTTCTAGATGGACAATTTTTTACTTTGGGTACTTTGAGAGCATCATTCCTGTCACCTTACTTCCATTGTTGCTGAAGAAAAGTCAGAATGAAAACTAATTAAAAAATGTAATAGAATTTTTAAAATACTCTCCCCAGATCTATAAATTAGCTAAGAGTAAGTGTGACTTTAGTATAGAATATTCTGAAAGAAATACATCATGTTCTTGAATAAGAAGACTCCATATTATCAAGATGACAGCCCTTCCAAATTAACCTATAAATATGATGCAATTTCAATAAAAATTCTAAAAGGTCTGTGTGTATGTGTGTGTACATGTGGAAACTGATATGGAAGTGTCAACAGCCAATAAAAATCAAGAAATTTTGAAGATTATGAAGAGTAGTGTAGGGTTTTCTCCACTTAATTTCAAGACTTACTATGAAGCTTCGGTGATTGATAGCTTTGAATTTTATATAGGGATAAAAACAAAAGGAAAGAAAGCTAAGAAACAGATGCATGCATATATGTGAACTTAGCATATGACGGTGTAGACATTATAAACATTGGTGAAACAATAGTCTGCTTAATAAATGTGTTGGGACAGAAGCTTAATAAGGAAAAATGTAAAATATGGAATCTACTATACCACATTTGCGAATAGATTTCATAAAAAGATTCTAGATCTAAAAAGTGAAATGTAAAAAATTGAAGAAGTAAATATAGGATAATATATATCATTGCATATGACACTGTATATGTTATAATATATGTCAATGTATTTTAGGGTTTTTAAAAGTAAGATATGTCATGCATAAATTACTAAGGAATACTATATTTATGGACGCATATAAATGCAGTGCAAGTATAAGAATGTAAACAGGAACTCACCAACTTACATAAACTTCCTCTAAGAGGGGAGGTCAGGATAAAGAGACATGGAAAGGGAGTGTTAACAAACTGTAACACTTTATTTCTTTAAAACACATCACTTAAATTAAATACTGCAAAACATTAATATTAGTTGGTGAATCCATGGAGGTATGCTCTATTTTTGACATATCTTTCAGTATGTTAAAAATATTTCCTAATTTTTAACTTGGTTCAGAAATGTCAACCTGTTTGCAAATTGCAACAGATGCCACAATCTATCAATTTTTTAATGGTTATAATGCATACAATATTTGTGTTCCTAATGCACTCACACTGTTTTTTTCCCAATGTTACCTCATAAAGATATGATAATCATCAACAACTGCAATTTAACCTTTGCATTGTGAGGGGGTTACTGCCATATATTATAATAAAACAGCTCACATGGAGATGGGCAATGGCAATTCGCCTCAGCGATGATGATTCAGTATCGCTTCATAACTCACATTGGGCATTCTCCCAAGATAGTGACACAGATTTGGTATGTCTTTGGTTAAAAATGTGTTAAATATATAAACCAGTATGACGAACTTACAAAACAAGAATAATCAAGGCCTAGAGGGTTTTGGCAGTACTGAGACAAACTGAAATATTTATATGCTACATTAATAGCTCAATGTACTGAGCCCTCATTGTGTGCTGAGCACTATGTCAAAAATTTTATATAGTATGTTGTTTGATGACCTCAATAACCCTGGGAGGTACCATTATTAACCGTTTCACTTGGGGGGAGACCTGGCTTAGTGATCCAGCAGTATGCCTGGGATCACAGAGGAAGTGGCAGAGCCCAGCAAACAAAACCCAGATTGGCTCCAAAGCCCTGGACATTAATGATAACTTCCTAATTATAAAATAAGTTCTTTTCTCCAGAAAGGAAAATGATGTATTCAATGGCATGTTAAGTATCTGTATTCTAAGCTGTTGGAGCAACTGTACATTTTAGTGGTAGACAACTTTTATAGAGTATCAAATTTAAAATGGATCAGTTAAATGTAAAAGCTTTTTACTTGAACTAATACATCAAACATGTGTTGGAAAAAGTGTTTTTACCTTAGAAAATATTTGAAACTTCATCAAATGATATAAAAACCATGGAATCAGAATGGTGGAAGCTTTGCAAATTATGAAATCACTGGTAATTTCAAATATAGCTAAAATTTCCTTATAAAGTACCGAGCAAAGTAGTTCTTTACAAGTTTTGGGCAGTTGCTGTAAACACACATACGTGATTAAAAAAAATATATGTCCTTGAAGACTAATCAGAGAATTCTGGTGAATCTGACAAGTTCTGCTAGAATTAAGAAAAATATTTAATGTTTGTGTTTGCATATTTTCTGTACTACCTAATTATGTATATATAAGTCCTCTTACGTACACATTAGAAAAGACGTTCTCAAAGTATTGAAGGGCTCACTATTCAGAAATGCTGGGGAAAGAAAATGAACGGAAATGGCTTGCAGTCCAGCAGAAACTCAACACAAAAAACACGTGAAGGTGTATCAACCCACAAGATTAAGTCGCTTCCAAACATTTACAGATAATAACTCATGGGAACTGCATATACTCAGAGCTATAAATATTTATGACTTTTATATCTTTTTGATAGATTGACGCCTTTATCGCTATATAAAGACTTGTTAACATTTTTGGTTTAAGGTCCATTTTGCCTGATACAAATACAGTTATCCCTACTTTCTCTTTGGTTTCTATGTGCATGGACTATCATTTTTCACCCATTCTTTTTATGCTCAAGTGTGTCTTTAAAGCTGAAGTGAATCTTTTACAGGCAGCTTATAGATGGGTCCTGCTTTTAATCCACCGGCCACTCTGTCTTTTGATTGGTGAATTCAAGCCATGTACATTTAGAGTTATTATTGGTTTATGAGGACGGCCTCATGCCATCTTACTGTTTTGTATCTCTATTGTTTCCTTCTCCCTCTGTTTCTGCCTGCCTTTGGAGTTGCCTTCCAGGGGGTATTCTGCCCAACAGTGTTTTCACTGCTTTGGTTTTCTCTATCTTTGTATCAGTACAGCAGGCCCACTGCACTTGCTTCCTCGTGTGGCATGACTCAAACTTTTGTGTCTCACCTGGTTCTCGTAAGCCACCAGACTGCCTCCTGTAAATCTCTCTGATTTTCAGAAGGTGGTACTATAACTCAAATCGGTGTTTTCTTCCCTGTCCACAGACTTTGGCCTGCTTTCTGAGCACTGTCTACAGGAGCTCTCCTGCTGCAGCACACGCTAGAAGGCAGCTGCAGAAGAGGGGGAAGTATGGGTTTAGCCCTGAGGCCTTGCCCACAGGGCTGAGGGGCCTGGGTGTGGTGCACCCAGAGCCAGTGAGTGGACTTCCTGCTGAGCACAGACAGCAGGAACCAAGTCCCTTACCTGTCTCGTTCGGATCTCCCCCCTCCCCAGTCACAGAGGTCCCACCTTAGTACTCCGGGTGCTGACGGAGAGAACTGGGTTTCTCCAGCTGCGTCCCTCATGACCGGACTAGCTAGATGATCACTCAACGCTCTCCCTTTCCCCGCAAGAGAGGTGGCTGTTGTTGGGTAGGGCAGCCACGTGCAGTGTTTCCTTGGGGGGAAGGGTGGCACTTGGAAAGTTTCTCTTCCTGCTGCACCCCCGTGACTAAACTTGTATTTTTTCTCCTTCAATGGCTGCCGGACTCTCCCTGAGGGAAGGCTGGGCCTCTGCAAAGTCTTTCTCAGGTGTGGGCACCTGCCCAGGTCAGCACTCTCCGGACTGTTTTCCCAACCAGGGAGGGGGATCTGGGCATGTTCACTGTCTCCCTGGCTCCGCAGCTTGTTCTGAGGTCTGTCTGCCTGTTACTGGATGCGCAGGTGGTGAGCCTCCCCCCAGGTACCTCGGCATATGGTGCTACATCCCTCCATACACCCAAAGGCTCCTTTGATTTGTCGGTGGATATCTATTTTGTTGTTAAAAAAAGGGGGAGATAAAAACGAGGGATGTCTTCTGCCGCCGTGATGCTGATTTCCCTCTCCTGTGGGCCATTTTGATGCGTCCATATCACACTGTTACCAGCCTACGTGCACAGCTCACTCTGTGTATGAGTGACAAGTGCAGAAACAAGGAACCTCTATAATGTGAATTATTTCATCTTAATGTTGAGCAAGAAGCTACCTAATCTGTGCTCTTAATGCCAAGGCGGCAGAGAGGATACAAGCCCAAATTTTGTACCAATGAAATTTGTTTATAGCCATGTCACATCATTAGAAAAGAGTAATTAGTTATGCTTAGTTTGGTTAAAGAATACTATAGTTAGTTTGTAAGTACAAAGCAAATGTTTTTCAGTACAAATGCATTTTGTACTGTCTGTTAATCTAAAAAATCTATAGAATTTTTATGATATTAGAATGAGTTCCAAATTGTAAATTTTATGGTCGTCATAAAAGCAAATAATTATCTTTTCTTTCTTATCATGTTAATGTCTTAGGTAATGAGGCATTTTAGCTTATTTAATATTTAAAAGATAGAATTTCAAACTGTACTTTGTATGTTTTCCAGTTATCATTCTGTAGTTTTCTCTTAAACAAAGAACCCTATACATTTTTATGCTACTGTATATATATATAGCATACAGACATATTAAAATACATAAGATAAAAAGTTGTTCAATATATTTCATTCTTTAAGCAAACAGCTATATGATTATAATGTTAAATTACATTTCACTGAAAATGAATATAAAATTAAAGAACTGATGATGAAAGCTAACACCTTACCTCAATATTTTGTGGAATATTTGACAGCAATCAAAAATGGAGTTAAAAGAACAAGTGAAAAATTAGTCTGGACTTGAAACATTTTCTATTAAGGGTTGGCATTCTTTTACTAGGCTTTGCTGCATCCATCATGAATTACAAGTTTTTAATGCAGTTTTTGTCCCCAAGATATCTAAGACATTATACTTTTTTTAAAAGCATTAAACAGGCAGTCAGGGACATAAGCAGGCACAGACATAAGCTATATAAGTGTCCTTTTTTCCTCTCTTTTCATCATTTTGAATATCTTGAGGGCTTTTCAATGCAGATTCCTACTGCTGTAATCTAAAAAAATATATATATTCTTTTGTCTAAGCTAAGTCTTTTTCCTTTGCTTAGTTCATGATTTTGTGAATAATGTATATCTTCAAAAAATAATCAAGATATACTACCATCATTATGATACCTTTCTGAAACAAAGTAGACTTAGAATTTCTAATATGAAATCAAAGTTTTTTAAAGCACATAATCAGGAAACCTCTTCTGGTAGATTCTCTTTTCTGTTAATTCTCTTCCAATTACAGTTTCTCAAATAAATCTCTTGACATATAAAACCAAAACCCTTATCAACACTACTATGACTCTGAATTTCTCCATATGCTACATTCCTTCAGTCATAGATTGTACTAATATAATGTTCAGAAGAAGAAAAGCTAGATGGGCAGTAAAGAAGGGTTTCAGGTGTAACCCTTACTGTATCTTTCTATATCCACCTCCTTCTACTTTCAATATTTTATAATTTATGGATGGTATTTCTTATTTATTCCTGAAATTCATGATTTCCATTTGGAACCTTTTGTTTGTTCTATATTATTTCAAAATTTCTTTGAAGGCACTCAACAGTGCCTTTAAAATGGTACTTATGACTATCGATTATTGATGTGAACATTACAAAGTCACAGCTTTTGTGTATTAACCAAAACATGAATATCTAAATTATGTGTATGCTAGTGTATATATGCACACACGTATCTCTAATAACAAGATTTCTTCTACACTATGCCTAAAAGAAAGACTGCAAAAGGAATTGTTTTTTTATATCCTAAGCTCAAATTCAGAATTGTAATGATGCTGCTTGAACTTATCATAGTGTCTCCAAATTTTCTATCCTTTGAGTAAAAATCAGAGTTCTTGGTCTCTGATTCATCTTGGCAACACTTTTACAAAGGGAATGATTAAGAAGTTCATGTCATGTTTTTGTCATTCAAATCCTCTACCAATGGACTGCACGCTGCTACATATTGTATTCTTAGAATAGAAAGTCAGGTGCTCCTGCCTAAAAATAAGCTCTAAAGGCAGTTTCCGTCCCCATTACAAGATGCTTCAATGGAGGGATCACAACAGCTCCTTCCTGCTGCTTCCTGGCTCCCCACTTCGTCACCCCAGAGCAAAGCAGATGCCACAAGCACCCCAGAATCACCACACCCCCAGTCGCCTTGGCTCTGCCCTGCAGAGGAGCTGGGCAGCAGTGCAGGCGGGACTAACCGCACTTGCCTCCTTTAACCCACACACGCACAGTCTTATTCCGATGGGCTGTCTGCAGGGCCTCCTGACCTGGATCTTTCTCAGCTTAACGGCTGGATCTACTTCTCTTCTGATACGGGGCGCATCCTGTGTGTCGGTGGAGGACACAGCCTGCATGTATCCACCCTTGTTTCTGGCCTAAGCATTTCCATTCCACAGCCTGGAATGGAAACCAATTCTTCAATTTGTTTGCCCTTCCCCGAGTTCCTCTTTCAGTTTTCTATCTATAATCTCTCTCTTTAGGATTGGGGGCCGCATCATGTTCTTGCCAGTCCCACCCCGACAGCACCCCTGCTTCTAAACACCTGTGCCTGTGGCCTTCCTCCTGACGCAGATTGCTTTCGTGTGTATCTCAGCGCCATCAGCTCCCACGTTCTGTGCTCTGTCTGTGGGGACATCCTGGGCGCATATGCTGGATTTCTTTCACGTCAGGTACCTGTCTGCAGAGTGCGCCTGTGTGAGGATGATGACAGGAGCAATAACAACAGCTATTCCCACTTCTGCCACAATTCGAATTCCTTTACATATTTTGTATATTACACTGAATCAACAGGGTTTTTTCCCTTGCTTTAATTTTAGGTAGCATGTGTTATATGAAAGCAAAGGTTTTCTCAAGTTTCCATCAACTATTTTTTATTTAATAAATAGTTTCAGAACATCATTTTTGTGTCAGGACATTTCTTGGGAATGAAATGCATTATTTTTTATCCTTAAGAAATCCAAATACTCTTTGGAGAGCAGACTGCCATAAAAGAGTTTGAGAGTTCCCTAATTAAGCGTGGATGTAAGAAATGAGGAAATGGCGTCAGGCCCAGCTTTCTAGAGGAGGTGATGGCACATGTACTGACCACTGATGATGGAGCATTATTTAAGGCAATGCCCAATGAAACTATACCTGCTGACACATTTCTGTACTTAAATTGGTAATTCACAGACATTATGTCTGATAGAGAAAGAACAGCAATGAGTAGCTCTTTGGTTTTATTCAATTTGGCTGCATTTTAGCCAAAACTTTAAAGTGTCACTGCTCCTCTTCTTCTGTTTATGATGATAATTATGACACCAGAAGTGATATGGTAACAAATACACCTGAACGTTCGTATGTTCCTGAGCTGTGCTAAAATGGCTTTATAGCTTTATATCCATGATCCTATTTGATCTTCATAGGACGTAGAATTTGAACATGGCCCCTAAGATTCCTGGATGTTGGTTACAGAAAACTTTGCTCATTATCCAGTCACTGGTACCACTAACCTGGTACTATTATGAAGAGATTCTGGTAATGTAATTAAGGTCTCAAAATCAGTTTAGCTTAAGAGAGAGGCATTACTAAGGTGGGTCTGAATTAATTATACAAGTCCTTTAAATCTGATTATAGCCAGAGATCAAGAGGCACAGGAAGTTCAAGAGATTCAAAGCAGAAGAATTCCGCATGTTATTGTGGGTTTTGAAGAGGCCACCTGGCAAGGAAGTGGATGGTCTTCAGGCTCTGAGTGACCCCTGGCTAACAACCAGCAAGGGATCAAGGGCCTCAGAGTCCACTAAGATGAGAAACTTAATTCTTCCACATGAGCTTGAAGCAGGACCCCAAGCTTCAGATGAGGTCAGAGCCTGGCTGATCACATGGTTTCAGACTTGTGGGACCCTGAGCAGAAAACCTGGTTCAGCCCATCAAGACTTCTGACCTACAGAACTGGGAGATAGAACGTTATTGTTTGGAGCTAGTAAATATGTCATGCCAAAATTGAAAACTGATAAAATTCTCCTAACCAATAAAATGGTGACATCATTAAATACATTTTAGATAAGGAAAGTTAAACTTAAGAATTTTGCCTGTTTTGCTATTTGCCATGTATCACTATGGTTGATAATGCAAAACACAGAACTTTAGTACTGTGAAGATGTTTTCGTATTATGCTTTTACTTTTGATGTTATGACTATGAATTCTTACCTACTAACCTGTGCACAGAAATTGTAATATTTGCATCCTAGGTCTTGTTCCAAACACAGAAAAAGGAGTCTGAAATGATCCTTATGTCCATAAGAGCAAAAGGCAGTATTTAGAAAATGCTCCAAATTTTATTTGGGGTGAGGTAGGGAGTTCTCCAGCAACATCAAAGTAAGTGTCCTTTCTTCAGTACTTTATGTATTATACATTTCTCCAGGTGCACTTTATAGCCATCTTTTCCTCACCTGTTCATTGGAAGACCTATCTCCTCAGCTAAGGCCTGGATAGGTCATATAAGAGAAGCTTAAGGAGAACTACCAGCCTGTCTCCGACCTATCCGTCTTGGGATGAAGGATTAGTAGCAGATGGATAAAGTGTGTGTGTGTGTGTGTGTGTGTGTGTGTGTGTGTGTGTGTGTGTGTGTTTATCTCAAAAATTTATAAGGATAAAAGAAGGGAAATGAGAGAGGTTTCTTGACCTGAGCTTTTTTGACACTGACTTAGCTTAAATCTTGACTTTGTTTTTACAGATTCAAAATGTATTTTCTGAATCGTGCTGCCTCCTTTCTCCTCCTCCTCCTTATAATGAATTTAATTATGCACCTGGGAATTGGGAACAGAACAGTTTGTCCTTTGTTTGTAGATACAGACACAACTCTTTCACAGGCAGCCCAGTTGCCTATGGTTATAATGTTTATTCAGAAGCCTAAGAATCAAGGCTGCTCGCAGTACCCCTTCCACAGAGGGACTGAATGCCCAGGGGTATCCTTGCAAGAAAAAAAATATTAAAAGCCCTTTGACCCTGGTGATAATTTAGATTCACAACCTGTTATCAAGAATCCCACCGACTCATATATGTTCGTATACTTTCAAGCTTACTTGGACAAATGCAATTGAATACTTATAATGCAAGACACTTAATCATACTTAGTATATGCCAGACACTGCTCATGGCACTTCTACACATATCATATCACATAATCTTTATAATCTGTGGATCAGGCATAGCTATTATCCCTGTTTCAGTGATAAGAACTTCGACACAGAGTAGTTCAACAATCTGTGTGCGTGGTCACACACACAGTTAGTCGTAGCCCTGGGATATAACCCTGAGAGGTCAGGCTTCAGAGACTAGGCTCTGACTGCTGAGGCTACAGCAGAATTTATTTCCCAAAGATGTCAGCAATGATATTTCATATCAGCTGTTTTTCTTGCAATGTATTATTGACACACTTCCCCTCCGGGTGTGAGCTCTAGACTCCTTTTTCTTAAATTGGAACAGGGTTTTAGGACTGTTAGAAATTACACTGTGTAACTCTCAAGGTCAGGTTATAATTCACCCGATCCTCTGTTGGCCTACTCACCTTTGGGGCCCTGAGCTGCCAGGCAAGCAGTCTGACATTCTGGAGCCACCAGGATGTGAGCAAGCCCTAATTAATTCATAAGAAGAGAGACCACATGGAGAGGCCCTGAGTCTAAGTGAAGATGGAGAGACGCTGAGGAAGGTCGCAGGGTCTGCAGCATCCCCCCCACTCCAGCTCCAGTCCCCACCAGAAGTCAGTCACATGAGAGACTGCCTAGCCAAGCCATTCCCAAATTCCTGACCCCCAAACCCCTGAGAGATAATAAAACAGCTGTTATTGTTTTAAGCCACAAGATGTGGGGGTGATTTGTTACGCAGTAATAGATAATAGCAATGTCTTTTCTATAGAAGATCAATGGATTCAGTTTCAAATGGATGTACAGTTCCTATATCTGACCTATTTTAAAATTTATATTTTGACATATGTACTATTTCCCAAATAGAAATGTTCTTTCTATGTTACCATTGTTTGAACCTCAAAAGTCAGTTCAATCCAGTTTACCAGTTTTGCTTAGTCTTTTGTTACTTTAAAGGAAGGGTTAATGTCTACAGAAACTATAGTAACTAGAGCCTAGCAGTTCTAACTTTCTAAATTAACATAATTCACTTACTTTCCATGTCAAATCATTTCTTCAGGATTAAAGTACTCTACATTCCTGCAAAATATCCCCTCTTAGTGAAACATATTTCTACTCTGTGAATAAGGTACCACACATTACTATAAATAATTGAGCCAGAAGACCCCTGCTGGATAACAATATTAAATCAACTGTCATGCTAAAGGGAAATCTGAAGAACAAATTGAATTCCCATTCAGTCCCTCAAATAAAGCAACTGCTTACCCAGTAGGCATCATCTCATCTCTTGGTGGGCATCTTATTTGAGAAGGAATATTCCCACTGGCAAATTTATTTACTTCAAGATTTTAAGTATATGCATCCAATAAAATGTCAGAGCATGAACTCAACTACCATTAGTAGTTTAAATCTATAAAACGGATTCATCTTAAATATTTAAGGGTAGAATTATTTCCAGGGACAATTCTATGAAGTACCGAGCTTCCACGTTATATTTACTGGAGAGATACAGAAATGGAAATTAATCCATTAATACGAATTTGGAGTAGTTGAATGGGCCCTAAAACAAAATATAAAACTGAGATTTTACATGATGACAGGCTATAAATCGAGAATTCTGGCTCTAGTTTCATTAAGCAAGTTTTTTTTACTAGAAGTCAGTGTAATTACAATGAAATTGAGCTTCAGCATTAGGTTTCTGAAGTATTGACCAAAGGGCAAATGTGATTTCTCTCAGTGACATGATCTATTTTCTACTAAATGTAGCTCCGAAAAAATGGCACCAAAGGAGTCATGGCTACAGTCAGAGGAACTGTAACTAAAGGAAAAATGGGGCATTTTAGACTTTGAAATGAGATAAGAGATTACAGGAATGTGAAAAAATATCCAGATTGTTATTTCAGACATTTTTAGCTGTTTTTCTAAATTAAATTATATTTTTCTTTTTTTCCCTTCTTTTGGTGATATCTATATAGATTGAAACAACCCACAAATTCCTCTCCTCTAAAAAGATGAAGGGAAGAAAAAAGTAGAAAATTAAATAAAATTTAATTAAACTTGGCATAAAAATGCCTTTAAAGCAACTGGTTAAATGTACCACCTCTTTCTTCATTTTCAGGAATGAAATAAAACTGATTTGTAATAATGAATTCCTGAATACAAATTTCTTACCTAAATTGTAGATAGTGGACTCCACTGGAGAAAAGGTAAATCACCAAGCAATGGTGTCATATTTAAGCACCAGTTACCTTTCATTATATTTGCAGAACAAAAGGTACTAATATCAACCAATGTTTTGTAGTCCCTTCATGTAGCTGGTGGCAGAACAGGCATAATAAATCAATAGGACAAATTGTCAGACCAGTAATGTGGCTTCTGTTGTTCTGCTTCTCATTAAAGGCAGTGGCAATTGAAGAAAAGCTATTACTGCATCCAGAATTCTTAATGAGGTTTGCTAACAATTAGTTTACTGCCCAAGTATATGCTTTGACATTTGGATAGCTAGAAACTTAGGCAACTTTTCATGCAAAAGGGTGTTACTACGCATAAGCCTGAAATGCTTAGCTGTTCTAATGCCTGAGCCAGCTAATAGAATAGGTTCCTGAAAAATATCTTAAGAAAACATTGACCTTCAAACTTCCGTTTTCTTCTGAGCTGATGTCAAATCAATAAAGAAACCTAAAGCCAGTGTTTTATTGATATCTAAATTAATGTGGTTTGCAAAATTTTTTATTAAGCTTTGCAAACCAATGTCAGGTTAAACTTTCATGCCCAGAGAATGTCAGCCTCAAAAAATCATCTGACAAATGTGATGGAGCATCTTTGACACATTCTCATCAAGACCCTACTCTGATAGCCTCTTCTTTTCAATCACTTCAAGGCTATGAATAAATAAATATTGCAGCAATTTTTATATGATAACTAGGATTTTAGCTGTGTAAATCATTGGGGAAATCCTCATGCATCAGTCTTTGCATATTTTTAGTTTATCATTGTAAAGAAAGATCTGTAAGGGAAAGATAATTTTGTAATATATTATAGGAGAAAAATCTACAGCACATGTCATAGGAGCTCAAGAAAACGCATGTTAAAACAATATGAACATTCACATACATAAAAGATTTTTGGATAGATTATTGAACAGGTACTATTTATTAAAAACTTAGAAAGCATATCGAAACGTGGCAAAAAATACTGACTTAGAAACCAAATCCTTCTAAAACATTTAGAAATTGTCCAGGAATACAATAAGCTGCCTCTTATAAGCCAGAAAGAGTAGTAAAATGATGCATTATGATCTGACGTGCAACAAACCAAGGTGCTTTGGGGGTACAGGGGGAGAATCCATTTAACATTTTTTTCATTGCCTTTTATAGTTCTATCAGTTCAGATACCTAAATGTCACAAAACTCCAACTTTCACTCCTTTGAGATTTATATTCAGCCCATGATCAAATCTGAAGTTTCTCCATGTACAACTTGGGTTATGTTTTCTTACTCCAGTTTCAATACCATTGAATGAATTGCCTTTTAGTTCCTGGATTAAAATGCCTCTATGTCTTTTACACAGGGATGTAAAAGAAGTTGTTAGCCCTTCTAACTATTATTCTCAAAAGGCAATAAAGTCCCTCTCTTCCTGTCTCAGAGGATAGAACAAATCTTTGCATCTTTGTGATTTTGTATGAATCAGCTTTTCTTCCTGCTTGTACTGCTGGGCCTCATGCTAAAGCTAGAGAGTTTACCTTCCTTTATAACCACAACAACTAATTGCCCTTGCCTTGCTTGAAACACATTCTCATGACAAATTTAATTAGATTCCATTTAATTTTCTTTTTTCTTCCTTTCTTCCTCCTGGAGGAATGCATGCATTGCTTTAACCCATATATATATACCCAGAGAAAAAATTTTGAATGTAACTAAAACAAACAAACAAACTAAAAATATGTGAAGTGGCAGTCTGAATATTTTTTTCATGTTCCTCTAATCAATCTCTTACCTCATTTCAAGTCCTAAAATATCTTACTTTCTTTAGTTATAATTGCACTGATTGGAATACAGAAATGTAGGCTGTAATTCAAATCCTACTTAAAGGATCCTGCAAAGAAAGCATTTGATCTCTTATATCTTTCCAACTATAAAGACAAGCCAGCCTTTCAGAACTTTATAAAATAACCCATGTGATTCTGTGTCCTCTGGATTATTAAGCCATGAATTGTTCATTAATAAAAAGTGTCCTAAACTTCTTTGCCTTCCTAGTGCTTGATACATTGCTTGGTACATGGTTCGTGATAAAAAACGTGTTATAAATCTCACTATAAAGACAAAGCTTACTAAATATCAGACCCTTCATGAAGAATTTTACACAAGTCATCTGATTTAATCTTTCTAACAACCCATGGGGAAACTAAAGCCCATTAATACTAAGTAACTTACTCAAAGTCAGCAGTAAGTGGCAGAATTTGTATAAATGTATTATAATAATATAAATATTAATGCCCATCAATTAGCTAGTTTATAATTTAGTGGCTAATGTATTTGAATATTTTTTACTAAGGAAACTGTTAACATCACAAAGATCCATAATGTATTTCATGTCAATAACATTATCAATAAAAATAAAATATAAAATGAATTGCCACTTTGGAAAAACAGAATAAATACACCTGTAATGTGATGCAATCTCCTTATAAGGAAACAAAAATAAAAAGAATATTATTAGGAAACTATAACTTGAGAGTAGAGATATGAGCATTTACATATTTTTCTAATATACTCATCCCTGACCTTAGCATATTTTCACTTTTTTATACATATATTATATCTTTTCACATATACTTTATGATCACCGTATTTCAAGTTATTTGAAGGCGTCCATTGTTTGATTTGGAGAACTCCTCAAAATCTAACATAGTTTGCAAGCAATAGGGTTTATGTCCCCCATAAAAAATTTGGAATCCACCATCAAATATCATGTGTGCATGTAAATGTGTTTGGGTGAATTCCACTGAAAATCAAATTTAATGGAAAAGGAAATAAGGGAAAAATAAAACTGCAAGAAAATAAAATCTGAAACCAAATGCAGGCCTTTAAACAGAAAAGCATTACAGTATTTTAAGAATGACATAGAGGAGAAAAAGCAAGATGATCCAACATGAGAAATTAATGGTTAGTTGAGTCAATGAGTCAGGTACTTACTACTCAGATAGGAGACTAAGTGAAAATACTGTGCTTATAATTATTCTACGGATGTTACTAAATCCCACTGACCACCAGGAACCCAACTAGAGTCCAACAAAATTGGGTTTATTAGCTTGTTGCAGGGAGGACCCCATAACTAGGCAGACCACTGAGCTGGGAGGGATTGGTCCAGAATTTGTTAACTAAGGAATAGCTGGAACCAAATGAATCTGTGAGGAGTTATTGTTTGCTGTAGTTTTCAGATCTTATAAGTCTGAATGAGCCGATACTAAAAGAGTTTGATGTTAGATAGTCTGTCTTGCATATCATGATGTGGTACAATTTATCTGTTTTGCAGATCACAGTATAATCTTGCAAAGCGGTATTTGAATGCTCACTTCCCTGCTCATTATCTGCTACTAACAGAACTGCTTTTACTTCATCAATATCAATGTAGTCAAGTCCCATACAGGTTGAATGAAATTAACTCATGCTCTGGAAGGAACTAGACAGTAGTTAACTATAGTAAAAGAAAGATTTCTTTCCTTCTCGGTGACGTCCCAGTTCACAAAGGTGGTACTGTCCACATACCTGGCACTATCCCCTCATTATTGCTTACTGTTTCCCTCACTTCCCAGTGCTGTGCAGAATCTTCTGGACTATCCCATCTCACTCATACCCCCACATCAGTAACAAAGGATTCAGTCCTGGGTTTAGTCTGGTTGAACTCCGTCAAGATTAAAGAAAGAAAGTACTGAATTTGTTCCTTTATGGAGACCCGGCTGAAAATTTATACTAGCTGACCTTCAAGTTCCATTCAAATAAGAATTTCTATGATTCTTTGCAGAGGCAAAAATAAGTCCAATGGATTCTTCAAGGTAAAGAAGTTGTTTAGTTATTCAGCAAAAACTGTGCTTTTGAGCTGACGCTGCCTTCTCTAGTAATATAAGATAATAATCTACCATGATTGAAATTAAAATAAATGACTACAAGCCAGTCCATAGGCTAAAGAAAATAAACACTCTTATAGACTGCAATGTATGATGCTCAGAAGGTGTAGCCATTACTAAAATTTGGAATTATAACAGTTTGTTTGGGTTCAAAAGACTGCGATGGGGAGTGAGCATGAATCACATGGTGAAGATAAAAATGTTCTATCCCTCCGAATACCATTTCTTGCCCATAAGCACCTACGTGTATACTTTAACTTGAGGTTTTAGCAAAGGTTATGGGTTCTTGCTGATCTATTCATACATTTACAGTGGCCTAGACTTTGCATTTGTAAGAGGAGGCTGGTTGGTATTATCTTTAGGTCCAATGGCCACAGATATTAGAGAAAGTAAGGTCCCAGAGTTTTCAAGTCCGTGACCTTGGATATTATGAGCAGGCTCATATGGACTTGCTCTCCATGAACACTTCTATCCCCGAATTGACAGTAAAAATTTTTTTGCTCTTGCTCAATCAAGTAAATGAGCCCGGATTCTTTGGACTCTACTAGAAAGACCAGTTTACTTTCATTTTGGGGGACTCTACTCTCCTTGGCCAGGTTACATAACTTCTTGGCTTTGTATAACTTGTCCATGAATTTCACCCATAAAACCCTATGTTGATAATAACCAGTGCATTCAAAAACCCTGCTGGAGGTATTTTTAAACGTGTTCTACTAGAATATTTGTTAATAGTAAAAAAGAATCAATTAGCAAGACAGACTTCACTATGGGAAAGATTTCTGAACCACGTTCTTCAACTAAACAGACGTCTCATCAATACAGAAACTTCCTTAGTGAACCCAACCTCACCCTCACCCCCTGATAAATCCAAGACGAAAGAATGATTACATCTCTCAGAACTTCTCATCACTTGCCAAGACAACAAATGAATTTGAGTTAAATAAATACATGTAATGTTTCTGATTTAGAAAGCACTTCCACATTAAGAGCTGTGCTGGGTTGAATTGTTTCTTCTTAGGTATGTTGGAATTCTAACTACCTGGAACCTGTAAATGTGCCTTTATTGCAGAATCAGGTTTTTGGCAGATGCAATCAAGGGAAGATGAAGTCATCAGGGCGGCCCTAATCCAATGTGGTCTGTGTCCTCATACGAGAAGAAAATGCCATGTAAAGACAGACACACAAGGAAAATCCAGTCTCCAGAGAGGAAGAGATTGAAGAGATGCATCGGCAAGCCAAGGGATGCCGACGATTCAGAGCTAACACCGGAAGCCAGGGAGAAACAAGGAAGGATTCTCCCTAACCTCTCAGAGGGAGTGCAGCGCTGCTGACCCTGGATTTCAGACTTCTAGCTTCCAGAACTATGGGGAAATAAGTTTCTATCATTTTAAGCTGACCAGTTTGTAATACTTTGTAACCACAGTCTTAGGAAACGAATATAACAGTGATATTAATTTTAACAGTCAAATGTGCTAAAGAAAGACTAGTTTACTCTCAGAGAATAAATCTACTAAAATGTAGAATGCCATGACATGTAAAAAACAAAATTCACTCACCATATCCACATGAGGTGACATATAGAATCCTCCCACGTGAAATTTCTTAATCTTAATATTTTTATGTGCAAAATATTCTCTTCAATCTATGGAAGCCTCCTAAATTAAACCATGTAGCTTCTACAATTGATAGAGCTAGCAGTGAGAAGATTTCAATTTCAGTGTTTCTACTGAAGACAATTTACCAGTGATATTTCTGCCATGGTCTCCAGAAACAATGAACATGCAAATGGTTGCCAAAAGTTGAGGCACAGGGGTATGAAGTCAGCACTTATTCTTGTGGGAAATATGCAGCTTTTCTGAAAAATATTGCCCAAACACAACCTGAGTTATCTTGTTTCTCTAAAAGAATGCAAATGCTCCCCCAAATTGATGCCTCTACTGTAAGAGGATGATGATATTTCTTGCGAAGTACATTTAACCGGACTGAAAACCAGCATTACTGGTTGATGGTGTTCGAGTTGCATAAAAAAAATATCACTTTTTTTGGAAAGTAAGCTGAAAATCACTGGTTTATGATTTTCTTGTGCCTGTGGAGAAGTCCAAAACTATTCCAGTAGACATTAGCTTTCTTTGTTTACTTTTCCATTTGTTAAGTACAGTATCAAAATATCACAGTAAATGCACTGCTCTATCGAAAAGAATGGCAATTATAGAAATGCTAAGCACTATATTAAAAAGCTCACAGTATGCTAAATATCCATGGTACATACACAGGCTTTTTAAAACACTTTTTATTCTTTTTTTTTTTTTTTTTTTTTGCTATAGGACAAATCTAAATACTTCTGGAAGAAAAATAAAATGCATTTGATTTGAAAAAGAGAATACTATATTTTTAGATAGTCTGTTTAGTATATGAATTCAGTTTGGGAAAAAGTTCAATTCATAAAATCTCTCTTTTTACCAGCAACTCTGGCTTTCCATATTTATTAGTTATTAGCCATATTAGTACTTAGTCAAAGCTATGGTTTTGTACACAGTGCCCTGAAACCTCACCCTACTAACCTTTACATAGACTTAAACAAGTCACTGGTGCATAATGAGAATAGCCTCCACTTAATGAAGCTAGATCTTTATATTTTTAACACTCATTTAGAAAGCCAATTAACTCTGGCTCTATTGAACAAATTGGACAGGAAATAAATCAAGTGTTAAAACATTGGTGACGAGCCTGACTTTCCATAATTGGGGTGCTGATATGCCCAAGGCTGTCTATGTGGAGTTCTATATTTTGATTGACAACTTCCACATGTTAAAGGCATCGATTTCTTTTTTAATACACAACCCCTATGGCCCATCTCAAAATCCAGAGACTTGAATCAGAGGGGAAATTCCTACAAATGCCACATAATATACAATAAGAATTTATTTGCTATTTCATATTTGTCTTGCCAAGATAAGATCTTCTGTGATAAGTAAGATGCAGCTCTATTAGTTCTTCACATCATTTCCAATCCAGAAAGGACACTTTGCTGCCTGGTTTAAAAAAAAATACCTTTCCGTTTTTAAAATCAGAATATTAGACAAGGGAAGCATGATGAAGTAAAAGAAAGGGACAGAAGGCCACAGAAGGGTCAGGGAGCCAACAAAGGATGAAAGAAAGAAGGGTACTAGGGACACCTAAGGGGTTATTGGGAGTACTTATAACAGCATGAGATGACGATAAGGGGAAGGACAAAAAAGCGGAAGCCCCTGTAGTAAGATGCGGGGAACTGAGCTGTGCACCGCTCCTGAGAGACGGAGGGGTCGGCATCCGGGGGATGGAGGGCACCGTCTCTGGATGGGTGCGTTTGGTTTGAGCTAGAGTGAATTCGTACGGTTTTATCGAGTCTATAGACCACATACACTTCGAGATTATATACCTTCCTTTGTTGCTGTGCCATGTTCACCAGTTTTGACACCAGACAATGGTGGTAACATGAAGGTCCCTGGAAATGGGTGCCTCTTTTCGTAAACCGCAAAAGTGACATTTTTACTATAAGCATACACTTCTTGTGGGTTTGGTTAGTGTGAGCAATTCCTCCAGAGCCTCCTAAGTCTAGAAGGAGAGTAAAACTGGGTGTTTAGATCCACAAAATGAACAAAAAAAGCATAAAAGATTATACCACCCAGTCTTGTCTCCCTCTAACAATGTTTTTTTTATTCTTGTTTCTTTTAGCAATTGTTGTCTTAGGATGATGTGCCAGTAGTCTGATGAATAGATCAAAGAAATGCACATACTCACATCTGTTAGTATGAATTCTTTACAGATGCCCAAAACTTTTGGGAAAATCTATAATATCCTCAATAGTAAATTTGGTGCATAATTGAATTAACTAGTTCCTTTAAATTTCTCTCTTCTCTCATAATTTTCCCGCAATATCTTTTTCTTTTAAAGATGCTTATTTTAGCTATAGTTTCTTACTATTTGAAAAACATTTAGCCCTTTTGTAAGGCAGGCAGTACTTCATTTGTATCATATAAAATAATGATTTCATTCAGACAAATGATCTTAGGGAAATGAATGTGAGTGATGAGGCCAAAAGAGGTCATAAGCTAATAAAGGGGTGAAGAAAGAGTTTTCTTCCGTCCAATTTTAATGGAAAATTTAAATTAAAAAAATTCATATTAATTTCTGCCAAATATTATTTAATATGCTGTAACGTAGGAAAATAAAATTCTAGAGCTCAGTTTGTTCCTATTTTAACCCCACCCTCCTTGCTGAGAGAGATCCAAATTCTGGGTTTGATAGGTCCCTTCTCTGCCCATTTATTATGCTGGATACAGAAATATCTATAAATAATATCAACACTGTGTTTTTTGTTCACTTTGTGGATCTAAAAACCCAGTTTTACTCTCCTTCTAGACTTAGGAGGCTCTGGAGGAATCGCTCACAACATTCTGCTGCTTGGCCTATTGATTAGTAAACGGGGAGCACTGCTTTTCCTGAGATAAAGTGCTACCCACAAACCCCCTCCTTTATTCCAAATAGGACTTTACGGCATATGTGATTCCTGCTTATAGATACTGTGATCAATAATAGAGAAAGCAATTCTTCACGCTCCTAGAACTTAAGTGAAGAAATACAGTGAAATAAACAAATGGACATGCCAATTGCTGAAGTTAGGAGATACTCGGGAATAGCTGCAATAGGAATATGTGGGAAGATGTGTCTGAGCAGCTGACCTCCAACTGAGACCAGCTGAGAAGAAGGAGATGGCCAAGCCAGGCTCTAGGAAGGAGCGGTGCTGGTAAAGGCAATAGTAGGTGCCGAAGTCCTGAAGAATGAACAAACACGAGCTTTTCAATATGCATCTCCAAATGCCCTCTGAACCACATTCCGTTTGATGATTTATTTTCAGGTGAAGCACAGGAAGGTGCATTCAATTGTCCGGGCTAGAAAGTGGTAAAGCTACATGCAAGCCTAGATAACATGTCACCAGAGACGCGCTCTCAACACACATACACCTAATGGGCTGAGCAAGAAAGAGAATTAACGAAGGTGTGCTAGGAAAGGTAACAAGAGGCCTTGGTTTCCTGTGGAAGGAGACTGCATTTTTTGTTTGCTTCATCCAATTGCAATGGGAAGACATTTTGAAGAGTTATAAGCAGTTGAGTGATATCTGATTTACATTTGAGAAAGGGATTCCTGCTGCTGGAAAATAATGGATTATTGGAGGATGTTAGGAGTGAAAAGCCATTAAAAGACTCATGAAATTCCAGGCAAGAGATTCCGATGGCTCAGATCGGGCCACACTGTAAATGGGGAGGTTTGGGATATGTTTTGTAAGTGTAACTAACATAACTTTGTGATGGATTTGATGTAGGAATTGAAAAAACTGGGAAATGTAGAATGATTCTCCATGTTTTGTGCTCCAGGTACTACAGGAAAGAGGAAGAATACTGGATAAAGAAAAAGGAAAGGTTTGACAGGGCCAGAGGTCATAGAACAGAAACTCTAACTATTCTAAGCAGGAAGTTAGATGAATCAATCTGGATTTTGGGGAGAGCTTAATTCTGAAAAATCAATGTAGGCTTGATGATAGACAAACTATTTGGAGGCTCAAACCAGCCCATGCTTCCTGTCTGGAATAATTTTTACCCTTAGGAACTCTCTGATTGTCACATTTGCTATCAGTAATCGTTTGATGGAAATCTGTGTATCTCAAAGTTTTACAACCCGTTTATGCAGAAAGTATCTCATTTCTTACGGCTTCCTCTATGCATGTACAAGACATTTAATAAAACTATTTACTAGAGCTGTGGTTTTTCATAACAGCTTTTTGGAGATAAATGAAATGGCAGTAAACACCAGATAACTGGAAGAAGCAAAGTACTATGTGGACAGCTACAAAATTCTACCATTCCTTCCTCTCAAGTCTGTAATAACAACCATGATGGAACTCAATAGATTCCTAATTATTATATAAGGAGAATTTTACTCAGAATTGGGATATCTCTATAGACTGACTACTTAAGCTCATGAAATCTTGATTTAAACCTGTTAAAATGATAATTTCTTTACCCCTAGGTTCCTAAGATTGAGTACCAGTAGAGACCTATTTCCTTATCAATTAAACAAGTCCATCCCTCAGTCATTTCAATCACGTCTGCTGTGAAATATTTGCCTTTCAGTTTTCCCTATTTCAGAGGTTTTTCAGAATGTTGACCTGTCAGAATCTACTGGCATGCTATTTAAACAATATAAAAATGTAGGCCCTAACAGGACTTCTTAAATCAGGAAGTCTAGATTTAGGGCTTGGAAAGCTACAGTCTTAATAATTCTCCAAATGATTCTTATTTTTGGTAAAATTTGAGAATAACTGCTTTCTTTAATTGGTAATTGTATTGTCTCATTAGTGGATGCAACAATATAAGTGGGGACTCACCAGACCCACTAGAAACTTTCAAATGCTAATAGACAGGGATTCATGACCCAAAATGCTTGCAGCATACAAAAGGTAAGATGATAGTTCTAAGATCAGCTATCTCTGAAATGAAGGTGAAGGTTCTATCGGCAAACTTAGTCTTTCCACCTCTCCTTGATTGTGCTCCTACTGTCTCTGTATAAGTTGCTATAGTGATGGGAGGCAGGAGCTCATTTTACTACTGGAAAGACTTTTTTTTTCCACTTAAAAGCCATGGAAAAAACAAATTCCTTTTAGCTAGGTTTTAGATGTCCTATAGACTGCTTCTGTTATTGTCAAGTATCATATCTCTAAGTCTTTTTTAAAATTTTTTTCTATCCGAACAGTCTCTTTATCTTTATATAATACTAGAAACACACTGTGCAACACCAAGGAAGGGGATTCCTGACAGAGAAAGAATTCACTTTAACCAAGTCTGGGTTTTACAGGGGACTAGAGTAGTCTAAGGCTTGACCCTGCTAGGAAGCTCACCCAGCTAAAAGTTTCTCCATTTAAGAAGTCAGTAGACGCAGTTGGCCCAATGTATAAGTATCCAAAGAGTTTTCAAGAATTCCCTTGAATGTTTTTATTATTTGAAGCTCTTACCTGTTTTCTCATTTCTTAAAATATTCTCAAAGCCAATACTGCCTCATTAATGTAAATGACTTTAGTAACCATCTCTATAGATAAATCCCAATTATATGGTCCGAAACCAGCTTCTTCCGATGAACTTTAGACCTATACCTCCCACTGCCAGTTAACTGTCTCTTCTCGGCTGTCCTCTAGTCTCCTCCAAATGAGTCTATCTAAAACTGAAGTCATCTTACTTCCCCATTTTTGTTCTTCATCCTGTGTAGCCTATGCCAGTGAATGACACCAACATTTACCCAGTTTCTCAAATTAGAAAACTATGCATCATCCTTGGACCCTCTGTCCTTCTCCTTTCCCACATCCAGTCGACCACTGAGTCCTATGAAATTTATCCTCTGTTGTCTCCTGAATCTCTGCACGTCTTTTCATCTCCAGTACCACTGGCCTTATATGAGATCAACATTTTCTCTCACTTTGATCGGTACTTCTGCTTTCTAATGCAGTTTCCCTCTCCCATCTTCTCCTTCCCTAATTCTCCATAATGAAAGTCGTAAGTCTTTTTTTTAAAATATCTAAAATCCTTTAATGGTTTTCCATTCTTCTTAGGATAATGTCTAACTTCTTAAAATATTCTAAAACTTTCTTTTTTAAACGGCCCTAGATTAACTGCTCTAAAGGCTAATCTATTTCCACTCCACACTTCATACTTTTCTGTTCAGTTACATGAGTGTACCAGCAATGTGGTCTTATAGAGATTTCTCCCTCTCTCAGATTCTATATTTATTCTCCAAATTGCAAAATGGCATTTACTCTTTGCCTATAATATTCTTTATTTCTCATCCCTTTACAAAAAGATAAAAATCTCCTTTCTCTGTACCCATGAGAGCCTGTATTATTTTCACTGCAATTGTTGAAACAGTTTACTATAATGAGCTGTTTTTGTGACTCCTTATTCCACCAGTTGATCAGCTCTACAAGAAGAGGCACCAGTCCTATTTATTTATTTTTTACTATTGTCTCTTCAGTGCCTGACATGATGCTTAGAATAACATATATGTCCTGAATAATGAATATTGTGTTCATTCTAACTGATAGGTGTTGTTCTCTGGGTTTACTGAGTTAAGGTAGATTCTAAGCCTCTGATGACTCAGAAGCAAGGGGCTATGAGGATGGGTTAGCCACGTCTGCCACAGTCAAGAAGGTAGGACTGGTGAGACACAGACCACATTGCTGCCATCTTTTAGCTCTCACAAGGACCAGCTTTTTAGGGAGGAGAAATTAGGAGTTTATATTGGGATTTTTTAAAGCATTGTACATAATTTTTATTTTAAGCTAAAAATATTTTAGATACATTGTTATGCTAAAGTATGTGGGTTCCATCTTTTGTACAGAAGCATTGCTATTCTTCAGAAAATCCTCATTTCTGGAGGTAGAGATTGGTAGAACTTGTGTGATGGTTACAGATAACAGCACAACGCCCCAAGTGAAAAAACTCAGAAACAGGTTATCTTTTCCAGAATGTTATCCTAAACATGGGCTATTTCTCTTAGAATCTGATGCACATTATAAGCAAAACTAGCAACTCTATTAATGATTTTACTCATTACTGGTAAGTGCATTAAAATGGTTTTCCATTATTTCTTTTCCTATCAGAAGTATCTATGAATATTCACTTTGTTGTGAGTGCAGTTTACCTCCTGAGTATTTATATGTGGTTTGTATGACTATGTTGGAAGTACAGGTTACTCAGATTCATAGTTCTCAAAAATGTGTGGCTACTACAAAATCTAGAAATTACAAAATTAAAACTGAAAGACAAAGAGCTGAGAAAACATGTATGTATGTCTCTTAATAAAGAAGCAGTGCCTGAAATACCATGCTCCAAAATATCAGATCTGTAATCCAATTTAAAAAGTGCAGAAATGTTTATTATCAATCCTTTATGAATTTGGTGATATGAAAAAGTGCTTAGTTTTATCTTCACAGTTTTCCCAGAAGACAAGATTTTTTTTCTCTTTATTTTAATAATACAAGAGATGCATGACTTTAAAAGTTTGAAGAGTATTTTAAGATCATCAAGCACCTGGGTTAGTGGTCAACAACTCACTGAGTCGAGTAAAGCTTGTGCTCCTATTTTTATTCATGCTGTGTAGTCAGCCAATTGAAAGCAGCTATACTTCAAAGCTACAGTAATCAAAGCAGTATGGTACTGGCACAAGAAAAGACTCATAGATCAATGGTACTGGCACAAGAACAGACTCATAGCCCATATATAAACCCCTGCATGTATGATCAATTAATATATGATAAAGGACCCATGAATATACAATGAGAAACAGACAGCCTCTTCAATAACTGGTGTTGGGAAAACTGGACAGGTTCATGAAAGAGAATGAAACTGGATTACTGTCTAACTCCATACACAAAAATAAACTCAAAATGGATCAAAGACATAGATGTAACACATATAAACATAAAACTCTTAGAAGAAAACACAGGCAAAAATCTCTTGAACATAGCATGAGCAGTTTTTCTTTCTGGACACATCTCCCTGGGCAAGGAAAACAAAATAAAAAATGAACAAGTAGGACTACATTAAACTAAAAATCTTCTGTACAGCAAAGGATACCATCAACAAAACAAAAAAGTAGCCTACAGTATGGGAGAATATATTCATGATTGATTTATTAGACAAGCGGTTAACATTGAAAATATATAAAGTTCAATACCAAAAAACCCCCAAGTAAACTAATTAAAAAATGGGTAGAGAACAGACATTTTCCCAAAGAAATATAGATGGCCAACAGGTACACAAAAGGATGCTTCACATCACTAATCATGAGGAAAATGCCAATCAAACCATAGTGAGGTAACACCTCACAACAGTTAGACTGGCTACTATGCAAAAGACAAGAAATAACAAGTGTTGGTGAGGATGTGGAGAAAAGAGAACCCTCCTACACTGTTGGTGGGAATGTAAATTGGTGTAGCCACTGTGGAGAGCAGTATGGAGGTTCCTCAAAACCTAAAAATAGAAATACGATGTGACCCAGTAATTCCACTTTCAGAAATTTACCCAAAGAAAACAAAATCTCTGATTGGAAAAGATACATGCACCTCTATGTTTATCACCACACTTTTTGCAAGAGCCAAGACAAGAAAGCAACCTAAGTGTTCATCAATAGCTGAATGGGTAAAGAAGTAGTATATATACACAGTGGAATATTATTCAGCCCTAAAAATGAAATAAACCCTGCCATTTGCAACATGGATGGACTCAGAAGGTATGCTAAGTGAAATAAGCCAAGTGGAGAAAGATAAATTCCATATGATTTCACTTCTCTGTGGAATCTAAAAACAGATCAAAATGAACAAAATAGCAATAGACTCACAGACACTGAGAAGTGACTAGCTGTTACCATGGGAGAGGGGGACAAAGGGGCACAAAAATTCTCAATCATAATATAAGCTGGTCTCAGGGATAGTAGTATAGCTTGGAGAATATAGCCAGAGATTCTGTAACATTTTTCTATGTAGACAGTAACTAAGCAAGTTGGGGTGAGAATTTAACAATGTGGATAACTATTGAACCATTCCGTTGTATATTTAAAACTAATATAGGATTGTATATCAATGATACTTCAATAAAAAAAATCTGTTGAAAGCACAGGACTCTATTTTGTACTAGAATCTGTGCATTGGAAAACCTGTACTTTGCAACTTTCGCTTTCAAATACATCAGGAAAATTAAGGTACCTTGAAAATACACACAACACATATAAATAGGAAGGAGATTTGTTTTAAGTTTTAATAATATGGCATCAAATCATTTGTTTGTTTTAGGTGATACTAGGATGTGGTCCAAATTGAGTTACATTGTCTACAAGTGACTGCCAGACCTTTACTGGAAACCTAAACTTCTAAAAATAAAACTTACTACATATTTTTCTAATGAGATTAATTCATTAATCATAGTCATGTCATTCAAACGGCTTATTGTCCACTTTGCCAATATTAAACTGGGCAGATTAATTGTGCTGTGGGTTTTAAATCTATAATCTCAGTTCTTATCTAGAAAAGTTTCATAGAGACTCATCTTTTTACTAAAAATTTAATTCAGTATTCACTTTAATTTTCATTTTATTTTAGTTGAAATCAAGGGATAAATTATTTCATTAGACAAAAGCATGTGGAAGAGGATAAATTTAGGTTCTGAAAATAGAATCTATTTATGTTAAAGGGGCATTTTTATAAAATGTCATCGAGGTCTTGAAAAATTAGGTTTGTCAAAGAATTCTCATCTGACTATGTATATATTTTCTTTCTTAGGAAAGCAAATGAATTACCAAGTTAAATAATGTTTACATATTGGGAAATACATTTTGAGTCTTTGGGACTGATGCTATCTATACATGTGGGATTGGGTCACAACAACAGCTGTCATAATTCTGCATCTAATCACACTTACTCCTCTAATATGCTTTCAAATCTCTAGCTCTGACAAATAGTACCCCAATCTGTATGTACTTATACCGAAATTACCTTGAATAGTTTTTTTAGTAGGTTGGACTGTGAACAGAAAACGAATCTTCTTTAAGGGTCTTACAGATATGTTAATATAGTAAAGAGGGTTGCGAAAACTCATGGGCAAAATATTATCATCTCTAATCTGTTGACAAGTCACCACTGAAAGTTTATTTGTGTTGGGCATTTGGCCATGCAACAAATCTCCCATAAAGGAAGTGGTGTTCTGCAGATGCTAAGAGTACGAACACGGCAGCCCAAGAGGCTGAGTCCCCACGGCGGCTCCACCACCACCTGCCCGTGTACACCGAGGGAAACCAGCTGTCTTCTTTTGATCTTGGTGTGCTCAATATTTAATGAGGATGATGAGAACAGAGTCCACCTCTTGTCACTAGATGAGAATTAAGTTAAGTGTCAGTATTTGTAAAAAAATTAAGAGCATCATCTTTCATGTACTAAGCATGATAAAACTGATTATGAAATAACATTTTTAAGAAACGGTGATGTCAGCACTTTTAAGATCAGGATGTCTGCACTTGAAAGATTCCTTTTCCTTCCAGAAACAGGAGATAGGACATCCTTAACCTGACAGAATAGGCAAGACGACTTCTGGATTGCAAACAATGAAAGAAGGGGTTTTCCAAATGTGCTGCTTTTTCCCTAACTTGTTTTCACACACTGGCCCTGCTCTTCATATAAAGAATTGTGGCATTTTTAAGGGTTTTCTGATGGTTATTTTCTGCTTGCCTTCCCACATCTCTTCTTTGGCCTCGTCCATTCTACCTGTGCCCTAGGGAGGCTGACCTCTGTGGGCTGTAATGCACACCTGGCTTTCTCTTGGGTTGAGCCAAGGGGAGGTACTGGCAGGAGAATGGAGAACAGGAGGAGAAAGGGAGACATTTTATCCTCCAAACCACGTCTGTTCTCCTCTGCTGTACCAACGTTTGACAGTGGCTCCTGGGGAGAGCCCTTTCCCCATGCCATGGCTGCCTGCGTTGATTCCGAAAAGGTGTCTTCAGGATGGAGTTTTAAAGGCGCTTCCTGCTGTCACTTGTCCCGGGCTGCTTCAGCATCCTTTCACCTAGGCAGACTGTCCTTTCGCTGAGCTCTCTTGAATTGCATCGGTGAGTGTGCCACCTGGTCATTGCTGCAATGACCCATACAGGTACTCTTTATTAATTAGTTATAAATTTGATCTTCTGGCCTCTCATGACACTCATGCTGAGTTTTCAAGATAATAGGACAATTCATTGTTCCCATCTGCCATGAAAATGCTTATTTGCATAAAATTAGTGATTCTCTGGAGAGATTATTTCTACTTCCTTACAAACCCTTAACATAAAATTTGGCAAGTATTTTGAAAACCAAATATTTTCATAATTGTTCTAGAGTGTGGCAGAGCCCAATGTAGTATTAAAAATGAGCCCATTGTAAAACTATATAGAAAAATAACTGCTAGCTAGAAGGCATTGAAGCCTCTGTTCTTTTCTTCAATTACCTAAATCTATAAGAATATAATTTCAGCAAGGAGATAGTTTAGATTACATAAAATTAAACCAACTGTTTACTTCATTAGGAAACAGGACAGCCAGTTCCATGATGAACTGAATCACCAAGTACTAGAAATAGAGTATACTTCTTGGGGCTTCACAGACAAATATAGTTTTACACAGCAGTGAACAGGCACCATTAATATTTACTGATCCTCTCACTAGTTATATGCTAGGCAATGTGCAAAGTGCTGGACAAACACTGGTGAACAAAATGGGCCAAGTCCCTGTCCTCATTGAGTTCACAGTTGGGAGGAAAGTGTTAAAGCATCCTGCCAGAGATCCCCTCACTCCCTTGTGCTGCTTTCTGGGAAAGAGGAAGATAGAAAACCCAGTTTATTTCCTTTGTCTACTGGGTCTCCAAGTAGGCAGATGCGTGACACTTACTTGGGGGAAGGGATCTTCTTTATTGAAAGTGCTAGGCAGGATGTTTCTAGTAAAAGATCCCAAAAGTTAATACAACCAGAATCTTTGGGGAGTGCACGTAACTTGGAAACTCTCTGGAATGCTGTATTTATCTGCTCAGGCTACCATAACAACATACCATTAATTGGGTGGCTTAGACAGCAGAAATTTATTTTTTTCCCAGTACTGGGGGCTAGAAGTCTACAATTAGGGTGGCAGCATGGTTTAATCCTAGTAAGAGCTCTTCTTCTGTATTGTATATGGAACCATCTCACGGTGTCTTCACAGAGCAGAGAAAGGGAGAGAGGAAGCTCTCTGGTATCTCAACTTATAAGGGCACTAATCCCATCATGCAGGACCCACACTCACAACTTCATCTAAACGTAATTGCCTCCGGAGGCCTCATCTCTGAACACCACCACACTGGGGCTTAGGGCTTCAACACAGGGATTTTGGGGGAATGCAATTCAGTTCACAGCTGATACAAAATAGCGGTATTGTATAATTTAAATGTTCTCTGTTCTGAAAGTTAGCCCTGAAGACTCACCTAGAGACATCACTGATTATTCTGGGACATGTCTGATGTGGGAAGGAAGGACATGAGTCAAGTTTTTGAAGCTCCAGAACTCTCTGCCCTTTGCCAGAACCTTTGGATTGTGTGGGCATTCATACTGGGTACAATCTTCCATCAATGGGTACGATTTGACAATCTGATCCTGCATCTAATGTCAAGGCAGTGCACAAATAAACATAGACAACATCTAACCACAAATTTTGACAAAGGCTCTAAAGCAAAGGTGTATACAGAGTATAAAAAGATGACCAAATAAAGATTTGAATGTCAACGGTTTCTCTGAGGAGGTGACTTCAGGATTAAGACCTGAATGTTTGATCCAGTTTAGCAAAGAGGGTTCCAGGCTGGGTGTGTATGTAGCGGTGGGAGTGGGTTATAACTTTTCTTTAATTACTCTTTGTATAGTTAATTGATTTCAATTTTCTTTCATTTCCTAGCATTCAGGAAGACATCAAGAGCTCATCACAACTGATGATTAAGTTGCTACAAGTATTATTCATTCTCCAAGTCTTAGCTCAAAGGTTCTTTATTCCACATATCTTGTCCATATTTCCCAGGTGGCTGGGAAGTAATCATTTCCACAATTTCATTTATCTCTGCATTCTGCTCTGCCCCTTGCCTGCCCTTTGATGTGCCTCTGTTATAGCACTTATCGTATTAATTCTCCTTGCCAGATTTTGATGTCAGATGTAGACCTTTATTTTTCTTTGTCTATTTTTGCTATCTTTCATTTTTCCTTATGTGCATTTATCTATATTTGTAATCACTGTATACTTGGCACATAGGTGATGCTCCACAAACGTCTGCCAAATAAATAAATGAACCTTAGGGTTAGGTGTTGAAAGCATTCATATTCATTAATATGTAATGGGTTAGGATTATTAATATATTGTGGACACAACTAAGTGGAAGTAAAACGATTGTGGAAAGTTTATTTAGTTTTTGATTCCAGAGAGGTCTATAGCCCTACTCTCTATTCACATTAATTTGGTAATAGCTGTTAGTGTAACACTGATTTTGTGTGTGTGTGTGTGTGTGTGTGTGTGTGCGTAGCACGCCTGAGGATTGTAAGTAGTTCTCTTTCTTACTGACTTTACTTAGAAAAGTAAACTGAATCAGGGAAAGATAAACCTAAGAAGCTTACTAATCAAAAAGATCTAATAAAACAAAATATACTAATCATATTTATGAAAACTATGTATCAACAGGTCTATTAAGCACTCTGGGAAACAGGGAAACACAGTTACACTACAGGTAAGGCCAAAAGTAGAAAATGGTCCCCATAAACTCATGTACCAAACCATTTTCATAAGAGTCAAAAGCCAAGTATCAATTTAAAACTTGAGTCCTACATGATAGTCAATTTCTAGTGCAATACAAATGCTCAGGGTAAAGCTTGGACTCCTGGTCTGGGGCCTTGCAGAGAGTTCAGCCAGAGTGAGAGAACAACAGCTGTGCTGCCTGCATGAGCCCGACTGGGAAGCAGCGTAGAAAAATTAGGAGCCAGATTGTAAAATCTCCTTTTTTATCTTTTTCTTTTCTATGCCCACTCATTATTATTCCAGAATGAGTAAAATGGAATGTCTTACCATTCCTACTCGAGTTGTCTACTACTCTGAATCTATTCTGGAAAAAAATGAAAACAGTGGATGTCTTAGCTGTGTACAGATAATATCTTGTGAAGCTTCAAGGAAAAGGAATATGAAACATTTGCCATGTTGAAAAATACTACAACATGCTCTTCATCACCTCCAATTAAATTCTTGAGGCAGATAATGCAGGAAGCTGAAGGGTGTACTGTGTGGGTGGAGCAGTTCTTAGGCTGGAGGAGTGCGGACTCACCTCAGCCTAGTCAGGTTTTGAGTGGTTAGTTTTGTGCCTTTTCCTGTTTGGGGCAAGAAAAGAGTGAAGTAGCGGAACGACACACTGAGACCCATGCATCCAGGAGTCACTAGGGATCTCCCCTAACGCCTACCCCAGTCATCTCCAAATTCGTCCTTCCCAACTCACTGACTCTGAACAGAAATTGGAAGGAATTATCATGAGCAATAGAAAATCTGGGGGAGGCTACCTGCAATTTTCCCTAAGTGACGGAGAAAGATGAATATTGATATTTCCATTTATTCTTGGATTCTGGATTTCTGCATCCTGTACAGAATTTATTTTTTGAAGCTTTTAATTCCCTTTCCTTTCTCTTCTTTTTGACAAAGAGGCTGGCATCCCAGCCTCTTCTCATTAGTCTGTCGGCTTTAACTTGGCACATGCTCCCTGGCTTTTATTTAGTTTCTGATTCCAGAGAGGTCTATAGCCCTCCTCTCTATTCACATTAATTTGGAAATAGCTGCTAGTGTAACACTGATTGTGTGTGTGTGTGTGTTCATGGCCTAGTCCCAGTTACAGCTTGCCAGCCACCTCCCAGCCACATGGTAGAGGAGATGTTCAAATACATGCTTGCTTGTCGGTAACAATACACTCTCAAGGCTTAATAGTTATGATACTAAAATAAAGATAATATTAGAGAAGTGGATCATTTGGACATCTGATAACATTTTATCTCATCAAATCTAAGATGGTTATAAGATAGGCTATTATTTTGTATATCATTAAGGAAGGGGGGAAAAAACGCCCCTAAATTCTCAGCTCTAAGTTGTAGCTCTTTTTCAGAGATGTAAGATTGTGAAAAATATACATTTAAGAATTTGGGAAAAACTGTAGTTGGATCGTATCATTTTTTTCTTCTTAATATACTTAAAAATGCACTGAACACTGGGACAGGTCAGAAGCTCAGTGATTTCCCTTTTTTTAAAATTTGTTATATCTATTATTAGCATTAAGGCTTCTTAAGCCTTTGTATCACACATTCAGTAGTTTTTATACCAAAGGAATTCTTAGCTATAAAGAACATCCAGAAGTATCTTTGTGCTGTTTTAATTTTGGAAGATTATCAAATGACTTGTTTGTTATTAATATCTTAATACATTATAGACTAAAAAAACCAAAATAATAAAAAAGTAACATTTACATATATATTTATACTTAATATATCACCAATTGCACGATTCATGAAGGCAATAAAGAAAAAATGTGTGTGTTTGTGTATACACTAGGGTTTATAATATACCCATAGTTTACAGGTTTCTACCAAATATTATTATTATTTTTGTGTATACTTCATTTATCTTGTGACTTAAAAGGAATTTGGAAGAGCATCCTGATATCCTAGTAAATATTTATAATACCATTTTCCACAGAAAAATAGAATTCCAAGCAACTGAATAATGCAAGAAATTTTGTAATATCACTCACTTAAAAGTTGGTAGCTTCCTGTATTTTTATGAATGTGATTAATATGTTCAGCACACATTACATGTACATGATATGGCCAGTAGATTTCTCCATAATTTCTCAAATTCCTTCTTAAATTGTACAGTGACAATATCATTCTATTAACAAAAAATTCCTTATTGGCAAACACAAATGAAATTAGCTATTCAATGGTGCCAATATAGAATAACTTAGGAATTAATTTAATTATATAATTTTCCAAAACAATTTCCTAGTGCAATATTAACCATAATAAACTGCAAACATACCGTAATAATGAGGGATAATAAACTGTAAACATACCCTAATAATGAGGGAAAATAAATGAAGTGAATATATTTGTTTGCTAATAAAGTGTATTGAACATTCTAAATTATTTCTAAGTATTATAATGAATAACTACTTGAGTCAGGGCTGGCTTTAGAAATGAGGCCACTTAAGTCATGATTTGGAGTGTTGCCTGCATACCTTCTTATTTAAAGCCTCCTTTCTCTTGTCTTCCTTCTCTGTGTCTCAAATCCTCAAATAGCTTCAAAAGTATTAATAACATGATAAAGTGAATAAAGGCGACAATTCAACATCAGGAAATCTGAATTCAGCTGCTATTTCTGCCTTGGGGAAGCCCTGACTTTGTTTTCCCCAAACCAGATGATTAAAATACTTCCCTCAAAGGATTGCTGGGGGAAGTACAGGAGAAAATTTTGTAAAAGCCTATTTAAAACTGAAATGTCATGTTTGACAGCTAGCTCTTTGAAAGAACTAGAGCAGCTGATGATAAACCAACTCATTAAGAATGGTCCGAATGGAGAAAGATGGGTGACTGGACCCCAGTCTGCCTACCCTTTGCATATTTAGGACCTAAAAGACCTGTGGGAAGAGAGCTCAATGCCTTTTGTGTCCAAATGGGTTCATATGACTGAATCACAACTGTTTTGGTTTTAAGTTTATAGTAAAGAATATAATTCCTAAATACTTCTGAAGATCAGATTTAGGTTCCATGTTTTTATCTCTAAAAAAAAAAATAACAGCGATTGAAAGTTAGTAAATTGAAATTAAATTGTGTCGATATCTTAATAAGTTACAAATATCTAGACTAGACATTCAATTTTTGCTCATTCTCATTTATGCAAACAAGCTGCCATGTGACAACTTCTTTTCATTACCACTGTCCTATAAAGCACCATCTCTTTTCTTAATATTTCAATGGACTTACCAGATGCTTAAAGGACAACATGGACAGGCTGTTTACATGAAATACCTTGGTATCTGAGAAATTACAGTTTGTGGAGCTATTATTGACATTGTTATGAATGATTCTCATAGCACAGAGTCACAACAATTTGTTAGCAATGCTTTCTGGCCTGAGTGACATTTTTCACATTACCTACATTCTTTGTCCTGGAGTCTTTTCAAAGCTCTTGCTGTTGATTAAATTCTAGGCCAGGCAATTGCTAACATCTCCAAAATGTAATATTTTTTGAAATAGCTTTGAAAATGCTATTTCATGCACACATTCTGGAAGAGTTTCTTTTCCTATATAATGCCATATGTTCAACTTCCATCATATATTTCCAATTCAAAAAACCTTCTGTCTTATGATACATCACATCAATCAACAAGGTGTTTATTTGGAAGATATTTTGTGGTGAGCTATGACAGTCCTTCCAGATACAAATTAAATGAAACCCCAGCGTATAGTTATCCATCATTCATCATTCAAGGTAGTTGAACAAGACAGGTTTTAATGACTTGAAAAGCTCTTCCAAGGGCAAGTGCAGCTCCAGACATTTTGGTGTGCAAAATACTATGGTTACACTGAACTTGTGTTCAGTTTCTCTCCAGTAAAATATATTTCTGGACTTTTTCAGAAAACCTATTCATAGAACATAATATCCTTGAGCAACTTGATATCTCTTCAAGATTATAAAAAAGAAATAACCCTCCCTCCCTCTCTCCCTCCCTTTCTCTCTGTTTTTCTCTCTTTTCCACCTTCCTCTTTTTCTCTATCCTTCCTTTGAATCTTTTTCAAATGACTGTTACAAGTGTTTCTATACAGCAACCAAAGTTTGCATACAACACATGGACACAACATAGAAATGGACAAGCATCTGATAAATACTCATGATTAATCTGTATCTGACAGATTTTCTAAATGAAACATCATTTTACTTGCATTTTCCTTGCAAAAAAGCCTTCACCTATAATTCCATGAACCTCAGGAGCATTTCTGTTTTGCTTTTATTTAATCATTCTTATTATTCCTGTATACATTGCTAACATTAATAGTTTAGAAAAAAGAAATGCTTAGGTAGAGCTGATCTAATAAAGAGAACTGTTTTGGATGGCCAAATGTATTTGCGTTTTTTGAACCCAAGCTTTTTCAATATTGTTATTTAAGAACAAAAATGTGTTTAGCCAGCATATCAAACTACATAATGAAGTAAAACACATACATGTAATCATGCAGCATCATAAAACTAATTAACAGCAGACAGGACGAGTTTTTTCACCTTTGGTGGTCCTGTTTCTGTTTTAATTTTCTGTGTCATAATTGCGGTAAAGAATATTCTCAGAAGTTAATTCCTTTTGGTTTAAGGACATCAATTGTATTTGCATTTATGTTTGTTACTTAAGCAAATGCAAAGATGTCACTCTGCCAACATCCTTAGCAGATGAGAATCACAAGACACAAACTCAGCTGTCCCCTCTTGATAGTTTGTAGTGTTTACCGTGCAATTCTTCTCAAAAGGAAGGGCCTGCTGACAATAAATGAACTTGATTAAATCTTAATCCGTTTTGAAAAAGATAATTCAATAGAAAATGTGCAATTCTTTTTATGTGTACTGATAAATTGGAGTCATATCTACTTAGCACAGGGTTTATTGAAACTTGGTGTTGAAGAATTTTAATAAATACAATATATGATTTGTTGATAGAAAAATTATAAATTATTTAATTCAGTTCTTCCTTCCTCTGTCTCTCCCTCACTTTCCTTCTATTTTCCTTTATTTCTTCTAAACATTAAGCACCCACACTGAGCAAAGGCAAGGGAAGCAAAGTGCACTTATCTGGTCTTTACTAAAGCGGGATTCTTTCTGCCGGAATGATGCTTCCACTATCACAAATTTTACTCTCATCATGTTTTTAAATTTGCCAATTTGATCAGTAAAGTGAGAAAAGCTTGAGGTTCATCATTTGAATTTTGGAACTTTTAACAGTGCAGAGATGCAGCCAAAATCTACTTCTGACATTTGACTAATGCAGATGGAGATGATGCCTTAAAAACACTCTTTTTTCATGCATATGTAGAATTTTGTATTGTTTCTTGTGAACATGTTTTAACTACAATAGCAGTGAGGTATAAGAGGAGTTGTTTTGTAAGTGTCAGGGGTCTTTTACTAATCAGTTGTGATGTGTGAACCTTGGACACAGCTTGTTAATCATGGTGTTGCATTTTTCTCTTTTCTGTGATGGCATAGAGATACTGCCATTAGCTCCAGCCATCTCAGAGTGCCATGGCCAGGACCTACTGAGATGATGAACATGAAATAGATTCAAACAGTACAGGGTACAGTGGAAAGACAGGGACTTATTATTTTGACATAGAATGTGCATGATGTTTGCCCAAACCCTTGAGAGGACTGAATTACTCTCCAAGGCTAAAACAATATTGTACGGACATAACTTCTAAATTCCAAAAACACAGATGTAAAAATACTTTGAAAGTCACTGCACATTATATATATATATATATATTCTCTTCTAAGACAAACTCCAACAGAAACAGCTAAGGTACTAAGACAATTAAGAATATGCTGCAGCCTTATGAATGAATGAATGAATGAATGAATGAATGAATGAATGAATTTTGCAAATCTTGTGATTGTCGTTTATTTCCTCAGCCTTTCAGCACATACTGAGAATTTGTTGTTTTTTTTTTTTATCATTTTAAAATTTGGAGGATTTTTTCCTGGATGACAAACACGGATTGTGAACAACTTAATAAACCATCTGTGACAAACTCCATTCCTTAGTTTTTAAAGAGATAATCCTGAGTTTCATGGAGGATTAAGCCCCCCACCCAAAGGCACCTGCCTCAGGAGAAGTACAGCTGCAGTGATAACGTTTTCTAATTCTCAGTCTAGGTTTCCTTTGCACCATCTACTGCATGGAATCACACTTGGGATTTATGTGCGTCCCCATAACAACTCGTACCATGTCTTCTATGTCACCATTTCATTTGCCGTGAAGAGGCGATTCAGACTTCTCTGAAACCCTCTTCTCTCCATACGGCTGTTTTGGAAGTCAAGAGAGGAAGCTTAACTCATTTATTCCAGATACTTTCCCAGATTTCTCTCATACACAGATTTCACATAAGGCAAATTTCATATGAAAAATATATGCATCAATAGATGAAGTTGAAAAGCTGACAAAATGACAGGAAGTTCAGGCAGCCTACCTTTTTTTTAACTTTATGAAAATGTTCATGTTTTCTTATCTATCTGCTCAGATAAAATTAGGTGGGTCACACTTTTAATGCTTCTAATAAATAAGAGAATGTGCCTGCAGCGTGGAAAATCCTATGACTGCCTTGTGTTATCTGCCACAGATGGATCTGATTTGTATTCAGACATCAGTGCTATAACTAACTAGAGAAATAAAACGGATGTCTATGACCTCTCTTCAATTATTTAGTGAGGATGAAGTGTCAATTGGCTAAAGGTAATGATGCTGTGGCTATTTATAGTGTTACAGATAGAATTTCTATTAGATAGAAATTTGAGATGGAATGTGTACATATACACACATACATACAATAGATTAAACAACAATGAAGGTTAAGTAAGCCATAATCACAATATTACTTTTAGGAGACCAAAGTATTTATACTTCAATTATTTTGTGTTGACAAGAGGCTTAAAATTCTTCTATCATATTATGCAGATAGAATGTAATTTTTTCTTTAAGCATCTGTATATTAGAAAATTAATTTTTTGAAGTTTAAGAACTTATCTATTGGGCAGTATTAGCAGAATTCAATATTTCATGACACAGTCTATCTAGACCAGGTATATATGGTATCTAAAAAAGGTATTAAATGTATAGTAAGCTGTTCTAAGGAAGCTATATGTAGAGTACCACTCTAGGTTTAACCCTAAATGCAAGAACCTTTGATCATGCATTCCATATACATTCCCAGATTTCCCTTGTGCACAGACTCCACATAAGGCAAGTTTCCTATTTTTTAAACTTGCATAGATCTTTGGATATGCTAATATGAACTGTAACTTTTAGAAAGCAGTAAGAGGCACAAGAACAGACCCATAGATTAACGGAACAGAATAAAGAGCCCAAAAATAAACCCACACATATATGGTCAATTAGTATATGACATCAAGGAGTCCAAGAATATGCAATGGGAAAAAACAGTCTCTTCAATAAATGGTGTTGGGAAAACTGGACAGCTACAGGTAAGGGAATGAAACTTGATCACTGTCTTACATCATACACAAAAGTAAACTCTAAGTGAATCAAAGGCCTAAATTTGAGACATGAAACCATAAAACTCTGTAAAGAAAACATAGGTAAGAATCTCATGAGCATCGGCATGAGAAATTTCTGGGCACAGCTCCTCGGACAAGGGAAACAAAAGCAAAAGTAAACAAGTGGAGCTACATCAAACTAAAAAGCTTCTATAAAGCAAAGGAAATCCTCAACAAAACAAAAAGGTAACCTATAGCATGGAAGAATGTATTTGCAAATGATATATAAGGGGATATATAAGGGGATAAGGGGATAATATCCAAAGTATATAAAGAACTCATACACCTCAACACCGAACAACAAATAACCCAATTCAAAGAAATGGGCAGAGGACCTGAATAGACATTTTCCCAAAGAAGAAATACAGATGCCAACAGACACATGAAATGATGCTCCACATCACTAACCAACAGGGACATGCAAATCAAAACCACAATGAGGCATTACTTCCCACCAGTCAGAAAGGCTACATCCAAAACATAGGAAGTAACAAATATTGACAAGGATGTGGAAAAAAGGGAACCCTCTTACACTGCTGGTAGGAAGGTCAACTGGTCCAGCCACTGGGGAAAACAATACGGAGGTTTCTCAAAAAACTAAAAATAGGAATACCATATGACTCAGTAATTTCACTTCTGAGAATTTACCTGAAGAAAACAAAATCACTAATTCTAAAAGATATATGCACACCTATGTTCACTGAAGCATTATGTACAACAGCAAAGATATGGAAGCAACCCAAGTACCCACTGATAGATGAATGGATAAATAAGATTTGGCACATATACACAATGGACTATTATTCGGCCTTAAAAAAGGAAATCTTGCCATTTGCATAGCATGGATGGACCTAGAGGGCATCATGCTGAGTGAAATAAGCCAGGCGGAGAAAGACAAATATCATATGATTTCACTTATATGTGGAATCTAAAAAACAAAACAAACAAACAAAAAATAGACCCATAAACATTGACAATAGACTATTGGTCACTATAGGGATGGTAGCATGGGGATGGGTGAAATAGGTGCAGGGGATAAAGAGATACAAACTGCAAACTGTAAAATAAGTTTGTCATAGGAATGAACATACAATATATAAAATATATCAATAATAATATACTATCTTGGGATGCTAACAGGGGGTTACTATACTTAGAGTCATAAGCATCTAGTAATATATATAATCACTGAGTCATTATGCTATTCATCTGAAACCAATATTGTCTATCAACTCTATTCCAATAAAAAAGCAATTGGAAAATATAATTCATACATCAGAAGATATTTTATTCTATCACTAACTAAAGACAGCATTAGTATTTGAGTGTCACATAACTATTCGAAGTGTACATTACTGTTCTATGTTTTAGTAGCTAGTGACATTATAAGGAGCATGTGGTATATAATTTTCACACAGCATACTGATGCTTTTCTGTATCCATTGTCACCAAATTTTTTACTCTGGAGACCATCCCTTCCTTAGGCACAAACAGCAAGCTACTGTTTTGGGAGAGAAGAGTGACAGTAAAACCAGATCTCAAGGCAATGGATTCATGACTATGAAGCAAAAAGGCCCCCAGCCTTGGTGTGAGATAGAAACGTTCAGACATATTTACTTGGAGTGAATTCCTCTGCCCTATTTCCTCTTTCCTTCAATGTTTTGATTATATGATTGGTGAGAACAAATGAGGAGGGTGGCACCGGCTGGGATGTCTCTTGACTCGATGATTACAAGGGTCCAAAATCACCTGCCATTTTTCACCAGCACTAGGAACCATATGCAAACTGAGTTAATGACTAGTTACCACTATTTTTTGTTTCTTGTTTTTCCAGAAAAGACAACCAATGAACAGCTTGTGGAAGACCACCGCTTGATGTATAGGAACATGCACACCCATTCTGACCAATTTTCGGGAACAACCCTAATTCAACAACTCAGCAAACCTCTTCCGCTTGCCTAATATCCTAACCAGAAATGGAGATGAAGAACCTGGACACCTGTAGGAGTACAAAGCAGTTGTCCCTTCAGGTGACCAAGGAGGGAAAACATGTAACTAAGAACTCCCATTAATCCTAGACAATGACAGAAAGATCCTCTTCTGGTATATAGGTATGAGTCAGTAAGAATTTAAACATAGCAAACTAAGAAAAGGGAAGGAGAAAATTTAGAAAAGGCACAAAGGAAACACATCAGTTTGATCAAATTCTTTCTACCTATGTGTGACTTTTTCCATAGGGATTAGGTGGTCTCGGTTCAGTGTTGAGATGGAATACTTCCCCCATATATAGGTTAAAGTGTTGTGAAGTTAAAAATTGGGGATGCACACCCAATGTTGTTTTAAAAAGCAGATGCTGTCAAACATTATGTAAAAATTTCTGAAATGTTCAAACTGAAAAAGTACTTAAATTACAGTAATATTTGACTAATGCCTAAGTCAAAGATACAAAAACAAATGGAGGAAAGGACATCATTATATCACTAACCCTCTCATAAGCAAAAGGCATGCTTTATAATTCTTAATATTACTCCATGAACCTTGGAAATAGTTCTTCTATATGCAGTTATCTTCAAAAATAATTATCTACAGAATAATGAAAGTACCTTATTGTCTCTTCTAAGACATCAAAGCTCTTTAACTTATTTTTCTTTTTTCAACAAGTATACAGAGGAGAGTTGAGTAAAGATATAAAGGACACACTAAAGCCAGAATGATTTATGATTTGCCCAGGCTCCAGTGATTGCTTGTAAATAACAATATACTTGAATCCATCTACTTTTCTTCATCCCATCATCACCACAGCAGGCCAAGTCACTGTCACCTTTCACTCGGACTCATATAATCAATTCATAACAGGATCTATTTTTTCAGCTGCTTACTTCGAGTTCATTTTCTATGCTGCCATGAGGGTAACATTTTAAAAATCCAAATGTGTTCATACATTCTCTTGCTTACGAGTTCGAAGATTTCTTATTGCATAAGGTAAAAACAAAACCCAGAAACTCAGCATAAGTGAAAGTTGCTGACTAGTCCTGCCTACCTCCCCAGGTCATTTCTCATCTCTCTCCTCCAGGCTTGCAAAGCTCCCGTAACTCCAGATTCCTTTTAATAGGCCAACCCTTGGCCCACATGAGGGATTCTGCAGATGTCTTTGCTGGAATAGTGTTCCCCTTGCTATAACTGGCTGATTTTTCATATCCTCCAAATCTCATCTTAAAGCTCTCTCCTCAGAATAAAAGCTTCTTGAGCCTCCAATCTAAAATTGTCATTATATTATCTCATGGCAATACCTTTCTCTTCCATAGCAATTGGATTATTATTTATAGTTATGTATTTATTGCTGTGATTATCCATGTAATTTCTCTATTGCCTCACCCTACTTCATAAATGTTTCTAGTTGCTTTGTGTTGAACACCATGTACCATAGTGTGGGCATGGCTAGTAGCAAACCAGTAAATAATAAACATTTGTGAGTGAATACATGACTGAAGAGATAGGTAGGTGGATGGAAGGGTGAAACCCAAGGTTAATATCCAAGGACGCAAAAATGTTTAACAGTCAGAAGGACAGGGTCCACTGCTGGCTAGTTTTTACAGCTTGGCTATTTATTTTCTCTGTGAAATTGGACAAGTTAATAAGCGTTCTAAGTTTTTTTTAACTTTATGTCTTTGATTTTACTATGACAGTAAAATTGAAATGATTTGTAGAATAAGAAAGCTAGCAAAGAGGTAAAAAGGGAAAGAATGTAGGAGAAACTGATGCTAGTAAGTTATTGAAAGTCAGTGAAAGATCAAGAACACAGGTCCTTGGATAGATTTACATTAGGAAGAAGCAAAAATATTTCCTAAAAGGAGGAGTGAGCATATCATATGGACATTGAAGGAAGGAAGGAAGGGTGCAGGATAAGAAGGAGGAGAAAAGAAATGTAGACGTTCATGACTAACGCTTTGCTTGTTTTGTTTCTTCTCCCACTGGATGGAATATTTATTTTAGAATGAAAATATACACACATTGTGTGTGCAAATAATTTTAAGCAAAAATATTTTCAGTGAAATAATTTATCCAGTTTTATTTTATAATCTTTATATAATGGTATTTGTCCTCAATTATTACTAGGGCAAGAAAACAAATACAAACAAAAACTCATGTGGGTAAAATGAAAGGGCCATTTTCAAAGAACTCTCAAATGATGTTACAATATCATTTTCAATTTGAATGGGTTAAGACTTGAACAAAAAAGGGTTTTACATTGAAAAAGATATTAAAATCGCATATATTTAATATATTATTTGCGTATGTCAAACTAGTAGCAAGGGGCTTTTTAAAAACATCAGAAATAATGACTTTGGCATTGCAAAAATAGAATATATAAATATGATTTTGTTTGCTCTCAACATTGCAGCTCACATATTCCAAGATTCAGCTGTCACACATAATCTAGTACTGTTAAATAATAGCGATTTTTCTTAATAATTGATACAACAAAAGATAGTTAAAGGTACTTTCAATTCTTTGGACAGGGGTTTACCCCAAAGAAACAAAAACTGAAAAAGAAAAAGGAGGGGACAGTTTGAAGCTCACAGTCCTCTGCAGCAAGAAGGATGCTAATATGTGAGAATAAATAAAGCTAGCTGATTCTAACTTGCTTATGCTAAGCTGGCTTTCTCTTAGAAGTCCTGGGCAGCTAGCGACAGAAACAAGTGTGGGTGACCAGAGCCAGAGGGAGAAGATACCTTCTCATCCAAAGTGGCATGTGTGGTGACACCTGGTAATGCTGGCATATGTGGTGGCTTCTGCTCCAGCTTCATCCCAGAGTGAGACCTCAACGTTGGCATCCTGACCGAGCTCATTAAGCTCCCAAGTTGGAACCAAGAAGAAAAGCAGCTCTCGAGTTGCTCTGTGGGAAGACAGAATGGCTCCCTAACTGAGCTGCCATCTTTCTCTCCCTAATCACATAGAAAATGACCTTTATAAACTGAAATGAAGATATGCTGCATAAGCAACAGGGCTCAGTGGCTGCTGGGGGCCATCTGTTTCATGTGTGTCTATTATGATAGGGAATTAAATGTGAGAGTTAATATTTTTATCAAAATAAATCTGAATTTATAGCCTTATAGTGGCTCTTAAAACAAGTTAAGGAGCTAAAATCTCAGGGCAGTTGAGCTCTGCTAGTACTAATCAAAAGAAATGGTAGCTTCTATCAAGCAGCTAACTGGACCCAACTGATCCCAGTTAAAGCATTCTTTCCCAGTTCCCTTTCCCCACCTGCTATTTAAACACTCTGCAAATAGGTAATAACATAAATGTACTAAGCATTGTTTTGTATGGTTCCTAGATTGTAAGCCCTTTTGAGGCCAGGCTCCACTGGCTCCATGTCTTTAAATTTACCTGCTCTCCCATAATGGTGCTTCTTGCATGGGGGAAATATTTACAAACTACCTCCTGAATACCTTTCCAACATCAAAGAATGGAACCTTTAAGAATGTCATCATTCTGCTTAAAATAAAGCAGCAAAGTAGATACAGAGAGTAAACAAGATCCCGAAGATTAATTTGGCTTTACAAAGATTAATGTTACTCTCTGATTTCATAAGCAACCTCATTCGTAAACATTTATTAGGTCCTCACTGATGATGTGGCCCTGGTCTCGGTACTACGGATTAAACGCTCGTGCTTTCCATGCGCTCTGCTGAGACAGGACTGGCTGTCTCTTCCCGAATGAGCCCACACTTGCCTCTTTCTAGGAAGTGTGAACCATTTATAACAGTTAGCACTGAACAGCACAGTTGATGTGGGAGCATTTATTATAAACCACACTCATTTGACGCAGTAATTGTTCTGCTACCGGGGCACCACCCTTTATAACATTCCTTAAACAGTGTTTCTTATGAAGATGGAACTTTAATTTTTTCAGTAGCTACCAAGTGCAATGCTTGAATACCTTTCCTCATTTGTTTTTCATCATGTATCACTACCCAAAGGCGACCATTAGCTAATTTGCTGATTTATGATTGCAGTTTATGAGCTTTAAACAATGCTAAAACCATTTGGGTTCTTTCCTCAGTGCACTGGCAGATGAAGAATGTCTTTCCTTTATATTCTTAGCTGTGTAAAGACAATGCACCTCACCCTATGTGCTCTTGGCTTCTACAACATCTGAAATTGCTGCCGTATTGCTTTCCTGCTGGATCTTAACCGAAAGCAGTGTTTACCTAGCTACCCCATCTGAAAGCCGCGAAGGTTCCTCATGCTGCCGCCTATGAGAAAACAAGGTCAGAACACCAATTCAGCCTGGGAATCTAACAGCTCTTACTTATGCAGCATTCTAGTGACACATACACTGAAGAGTGTAACTGGTTACTGCTGTGTAGGCTGACAGGGCCTGGCATCCTAGCTGTGTGGGACATGTTTTCATTATTCAATGAGACAAAAACATTCACATTCAAAACTTGTTTTGAAGAATGATAGTCTATGTCACCTTCACATGTGTGACCCAATTTTCACAGTGAAGAAAGGAAAGAATCTAACACTTCCTGGTATTGACCTGGTACGTCTAAAGAGCTGAAAAGGCCACAGTGAGGAACAGTGTTAAGTATGTGCCTACATTTGCTAATAAAATGTACATGTCAGGCAGATAATAACAAGTGCTGGCAGGGAGGGGGTGTATCTGGAACCCTCACGTGCTGCTGGAGGTAACATAAAATGGTATAGCTGCTTTGGAAAACAGACTAACAGTTCCTCAAAGAGTTAAACTCAGTTATAAAATGACCTCACAATTCCACTCCTAGGCATATACTCAAGAGAACTGAAAACATATATCCTTGCAAAACCTTGTATACAAATGTTCACAGCAGCATTATTCATAACAGCCAAAAAGTGGAAACAATACACCTTTCTATCAACCGAGGAATGGATACTCAAAATGTAGTATATCCAAACAATAGAATATTGTTCAGCCATTAAAAGGAATGCAGTACAAGTACTGAAACCTGCTACAACATGGATGAACCTTAAAAACATTGTGTGAAGTGAAAGAAGTCAGATACAAAAGGCTACAGATGACATGATTCCAATTTTAGGAACAAGCAAATCCTGGTTCAGAAAGCAGATCGGTGTTGGCCAGGGGCTGGTGGGGAGCAGAAAGGGTCGTGAGTGACTGGCCATGGGCAGTTTCCTTTTAAAGGGATAAAAATATTATGGAATTAGATTGTGATGTTGGTTGCACAACTGTGAATACCCTAAAAACCACTGAATTTACTCTTTAAAAGGACAAATGACATGTGAATGACATCTTTAAAAAGTTCACATTATTAACATCCTCACATTAGATATTGTTTGGCCACTGTTTTTCCACTAAACTCATAGAAAGCTTATTTGCATTAATTCCTTTTAAGAAGTATTTCAGTTATAATAACCACTAGTCTATATTTTTAATAAAAAGCCCAGGATTTAGTTTTCAGAATATTTTCATTATTATTTGATCTATCACATTTTTCATTTTTCACCTCTCTTTTTATTGAACAAATCCCTAAATCTTCAATAGGGATTTTGTTTGGATTTCATTAATGTGCTTAATGTGGCAATCTTTTCTGATTTAGATGATGAGAGCCATTTTTGATATTCACACTGGTTGAAAATCTGAGTTGTTTTTTGATTTAGGCTATTGCCTTTGGGTAGGAGGCTGAAGGAAGAGGATCTTGCTGTTGCTACTTTGTGATTTTGTTTCTAGAAGTCTAGCGGAAATACAGTTCTATCTCAAGACACTACTTTGACACAAAGTAGAAACTCAAGCAATAAATAATACATAAGTAAGTAAATACACAAAAATTAATTTATAGTTAAATGAAGGAAGTAACAGCTTTTATATATCCTTCTTGATGTCTCAGTTCTCTCTCTATGAAATTACTTTTTCATTTTATTAATGTTCTGCTATTTGAGTTATTTGAATAGTTACCTTCTTTGTCTCTTATTCACTTCTTATTTCCTGCATTTTACTTTACCTTGCATGTGGTCTCTGTCCAGTCAATATTGGCTGAATTAAGTCAATCAATGGGGCTGAATTAAGTTAATCAACAGAGCTTAATATCCCCACTTTGGAAATTGTTCCTGCTTTACATTTTTTTGCCTTGCAGACTGGTTTACATAAATATTACAAACTTAGAAAAAGAAAAATTTTACTTAACAATGGATAAATTAGACCATAGGATTTTATTAATTAAATTTTTAAAATCATATATATTTTTATTGGGAATTTTGATTTTTATGGAATCTATTTAAAAGAAGTATGATGGACATATGAGCCCACACAAATAAAAAGCATCTCAAAGCTGTGGCTTTTGAAGGCAAGCATGTATGATAAGCATTTTTTCTACTTTGTCAATCGTCTGTGATGGCAGGGCCATCGCTTCCTAATTATGATTCACCTTTAGGATCAGAGTTGATGCCAATGGAGTTTTCGAGTATTTCTAACTAACTGCAATAGTGGTTGTGGGGAGACTAATTCTGAGAAAGCCTCTCTAGCCATCATTCTTTCAAAGGAACAGCAGTGTTTCATAGACATCATACACCCTTCATTTCCTTGATGTTACTGTAACTACCATTCTTAGGCAAAGGCAGACCAGCTAAGACTACTGATCAAATAACATTCTGCATGGAGAATAATTTATATGTCAGTTTACAAGTGAATTTCTCAAGTAATATAATAGAAAATCCAAACCACAGTGGCTACCCTCCTTTACCCAAAAGTGGCTACAATTTCTGTCATATAGACATGTTCCATACATGTGTTACTATCTTCTTGACCGGTTACATAGTATATGGTTAGTGTCTACCTGTTGGCAATGAGGTCAGAGAAGTCTGGCCTGAGCTGAGATTTTCTCTATTTGAAGTATTTCTCTATGTGAGTTTATTTCCACCTGAAAAACTAGAGTTAAAAATACTAATAATGAGTCATTTGCAAAAATGATTTTCTCTATCCACCAAGAAGTCCTGTAATAATTATAGAGATTTATAATTCAATTTTCAAAACTAGAAGACATTCTTTGTAGGTTTTAAATAGTTGCATAAGGTAAGGACTCCAGAAATAAATAACACAGAATTTGATGGTTCTAAAAACATGATAAAGCTCTTGCAAAAAAAAAAATTACCTGATAATACCATTATTGAGTAATTTGTTGCATTAAAACATTTTAAAAATTATATTTATAATAACGTTTCTTTCAATGCTTTTTAAAAATACAAAAAAATGTTATTTTGTTCCAGTAAAATGATGGTTATAGCAATTCACATATGATGGTTTTCTATGAGGTAGAGAGACAGAGAGAAAATAAATAATGACTATCATAGTTTTTTCTGAGAAATGTACCTTAGTTTCAAATATTTACTGAGTAAAAATTTCACTTTACATAAAATCTATTATGGTCATTTAATACAAAGTACACAAATTTACCTGGATGAAAAAAGTGGTTCTAATTTTTCCATTTGTTTTATAAGGTTACACATTGTTTCTCCCAGTATTACCTTCTACAGTGTAATGGCAAACACAACTGAAAAATAAGAGGCTAAATTCTCCCTGTCAAAAATAAGGGAAGAGATTTCCCTCCCCTCCTATTTTCTCACATTTACTTTAGAAAACATGTGATTGTAAGTACAGTTGACTCTTGAACAATAGGGGTTTGACTGCACAGGTCCACTTAACACAATTTTTTCTCAGTAGATATATTGGAAAATGTGGGAGAGATGTGTGACAAGTGGAAAAACATTTTCTCTTCCCTCGCTTACTTTATTGTAAGCATGCAGAATAATACATGCAACACACAACATTATCTGTTGTTTAGGTTATCAGTAAGACTTCTGGTCAACCGTAAGCTGTGAGTAGTTAAGTTTTAGAGGAGTTAAAAGTTAGACACGGGTCTTCAACTGCAGTGGTTGGTGCCTCTAAACCCCATTGTTCAAGGGCCAGTTCCACTTTCTTTGAAGTGTACATAAATCCTTTGAAGACCAGACAGGCCTTTTTTCAGCTTCATGAGCCAGACAGGTTATCCTCAAGAACCTGGGAGTCATTCCTGGGAGATGTAAACATCAAGGAGATAGCACCCATCTCTCCTAGTTTCTGTGGGACAGTAGGACTTAACTGTGGTGGGTACTTTGCCCTATGTTGCAAACTACCTCCTATCATAACGATATGAGAAATATTTTTTTCTTCTCTCTGGATAAAGCCAATTAACTACACAGATGGTCATTCCAATAACCAAATAAAATTAGGATGAACTATGTGTGACAAATGGTGCTGTCAAGTCCTCTGACTTGAAGACTAGTTATTGTTTACCTTGAAAGCATATGTGGAACAGATTGTATCTGCTTGGCTGTATACAAGGGTGGGATTTCTTTTCGTCTTTGTTCTCTTTTAGTAGATTGCCCGTGATGTGCATCTCATTCTGGTTTAATAAGTATTCACTCATAAAAGTGTTTTCTTTCTCTAGTATGTTTGTGGAGAGGATTTCTGGATTGGGAGATTTTGCTTTTAATTTTATTTACTCAACAATTTGTAAGTTGTTAACATATACAGGTATGTTATTTCAGAGCGCTGAAGGTAATTAACTGTATTTCACAACTTTTGATGAAGCCTTTAAAAATGATTGCTTCTGCTTAATGTTATAAACTGATTTTATTGTTGTTAAACTGAAAAATCATTGGTATTGTCAGATCCTTTTGCATTCTTCTCATTGGTTTACCGGCTGGTACACGTTTGGTAATCGCTAACCCACAGCCAATCATCTGTTACCATCCTAGCCACTAAAGCTCTCTTTAGTAAGCAATTGCATGAGTATCATTACATGCCAGGGGCGGCGAGTACAAGACAAAGCAAGATGGTCATGTGGAAGTGGTCAGGAGCCTGCTTTCTAACACGTGTCCTATTCCTAACACAGGTGGTGTGTAGCCCACATTTTATGAAATTGACTATCCTGCCTCTATTTCCCTCTATATCCAAACTCCTAAAGTTTAACATACCTATAGAAAAATGCTTAACATATATGCAAGCGAACAAGCAAGTCACAATATTGCATGTACAACACTAACATTATAAAACTCCCTATCCAGAAATGAAGATAGAAGGAAATGCACAAAACATTATAAATTGAGATGGCAGAATATTTTCTTTTTACTGGATTCCAGGAGTTTCATATATCTTATCTGTTCTTCAGTGCACTTTAGCTCATGTCATCTCTTAAGGAACTTCCTTGACCACTGAAACCTGAAATCCCTTCCCGCCTCAGAATCCTACCATGACCCACCCATATCTCTTTCATTGTGTTTATAATACATCAAATACCTGTGCATTTCTTTTTTATACAGTAAGCTATTAGAAGAGAGCATAAATTTGTTATTTTTCAACCTGTGCCGAGTTGAAAAGCAGATTCACAATGTATAATTTTGAAGAGTTACATATGTGTATCTACAATATGAATTTAAACATTTTGCTGCCATAAAAATCATTCAAAACTTTGAAGGAAAGCAAAAATATCAGCAACACAGTCTTTAAGTAGCACACAGGAGCAACGACTTCCCAAGAATTATCTAGGGATGAATTTGGTTCACCTCACTGCTTACTCCTCATTAAAGGTCCCAGACTTTGCTTGTTAACTCATAGCTTTTCTCCAGTACAGATGAAATCTCCCAAATTATTTCTCCATAATTTCCTTCTGGTGGAACAGATAACCATAACGATTGATGGTCTGTTAGATACTAACCAGTTTGTATCTAATTAACCAGTTTGTATGCTATCTTAACATTTCTTTGTTAAATTGCCTATAAATAACTTCTTAAATGCTCTTGAACTGATCACAATATCACTGCTTCCCTCATTAATTCATGAGTTAAATAGAATCTTTGACAGATTCCTGCAACATTTGTCTGAGAGTATTGCTCTTACCTCTTTGAAAATTAAACTTTAACAGTAATACTTTTCTTTATTAAAAGAACTATTTCTGTTTTTAAACCTCATGTAGATGTTGCTTGCATGTTAATTAAAGTCATGCTATGTTGAGACATTGCCCTCTATTAAAAAAATAAACCGAGAAGTACATAAATTTTATTCAAACTAAAAAAATTTCCTTAATGACCTCTGAAAGAGAATTTAGCATCCTTTTTCATATGATCGATTATGGGCTTATTTTAACCATTAACTTGATAAGTCTAATAAAATATAACCATCCTTAGAACTGACTTTGGGTTTCAATGGCCCTGAAAGGAAATGTCTCTTATGGAAATGAGGTGTGTTTTTTTTTGTTTGTTTCTTTGTTTGCCAAAGACACAGAGGAGCTTTCAGTGAGGTTCATAAAATGCTATTCATGTGAATCTAGACCGTGATCAAGTATTTAGAATTTCACAGTGGATAAAGATCTCTTAAGAGCTTCCTTGTCCTTAAAAGTTTATTAGAACTAATCTTAACCTTATGGGGAAAACAGGGACTAGCACGCTGGACAGCTGCCCTTGGGAAAGGATCCATGGCTCACTGACTATGATGGAAGCACCAATATCCATGGACCATCTTAATGTAAATTAGCTTACTAACATCTCAGGTTAGTTTGAACTTTGAAAAGCAACAGAATTTTTAGGTATGAATGCTTTCTATAAGCAAAGCTCCTCAGAGCAGTGGGGGTCAGGCTTTGTCACCCAGGGACCTGGGTTCCATCTAAGTCTTGATGTTCATTAAGTCTCCATCTTCAGGTAAACATGGAGAACCTCAGTCTCCTACCAGGTGGAATGGAGATACAGACCTGCGTTTTAATAGCCCCCCTGTGGGGACAAATGAGAAAACCAATGTAAATACTTCATCCAAAATCTGGTAACCACAGGGTGGACTTCTAATGCAGCTCAGCTATTACTTTAACAAACTTTTTGGCATCTGATTTTTGACCAGCCCTAAGTCACTCTTATTATATCTTAACTAAATATAGGTACCTAGTATTCGGGGAAAAAAATAGTCATTTTTATTGTACCACTGGGAAATACATTTACATTTATTATGAGTAATTAGCAAGGAGAAAATTACTCATGAAAAATTAGTCTATCCCAGCTTGAAGACTTCTGTTAATATTCCCAGCTTTATCTAGTCAATGTGATGTTGATTTAGTATCCAAGGAGGCCACATGAAACTATTTATTTATAATTTATACCATTCACAGTTCTAAAAAGGATTTTAGGCATCTGTTCTCTGAGAAGTTTGAAGTCATTCATGAGGGTCATTTGACACAAAATTTATTTAAAACATGCAGTCTTTGCTATTAAAATTGAATTGTAATTTCAGTACTAGTCTGATTTCAGATTGGGATTTTGTTATGCCCTCCAGGCCTGTTCATGCTGGAAGTTGTCAACAACTTGTCTAAGAGAGAAAATGCCTCGAGCATGGTCCTCTTACCCAGTACCCTGGCCACAACCTGGCTGAGCATCGGGGTTTCTCCTAGGCTTTTCCAGCAGCCTTCTGCTTGGTCACTCAGTTCCACTTTTCCTGTAAAACAGCCTACCCTCTACAATGTTGTTGGGATTAACTACCCCCTCAAAAATGGAATTATTTCATTTTCTTGCCTAAAAACCTCTTCTGGAAAAATGAGCAAAAATATACCCTACTTGCTTCAAAGCAATGCAAATCCTGTTTTATGGCATTTGGATATTGTTATGGGCTGAATGGTGTCTCCACAAAATTCCTATTTTGAAGTCCTCACCTGGCCTAGTACCTCAGAATGTGATTGTACTTGGAGACAGGACCTTGGAAGAGGTACTTAAGGTCACATAATGTCATGTGTATGACCCTAATCCAATACGGCTGGTGCTCTTATAATAAAAGATCAGAATACAGACAACACCTAGACTGAGGGGTGACCAAGCCAGGGAACAATGAGAAGGTGATCAGCAAGCCAAGGAGAGAGGCCTCAGAAGACACTAAGCCTCACATGCCTCAGTCTTGTGAGAAAACACATTTCTGTTGTTTAAGCCACGCAGACTGTGGCATTTTGTTAGGGCAATCTTAGCAAACTAATACATATATCTTAGAAGAAATAGTGGCTAAGTTTTATTCCTTATGTATTGCTATATCAGTGAGTTAGAATGTAGTGTGTGTGACAAATACACAAAGGATATTCACATACAATTTACTGAAGAACTGCAATTAATAATTATAGGAAGTGTCCACTTTCTGTATTAATCAAGGACATGTAAATCAGAATAACACTATTTTTATCACCTATCAAATAAATATCTTTGTTCTTTTAATTATTTCTGATAATACCCAGTGTGATTAAAACAAAAGGTCAAATACATTACTGGGGGCAGCCATATTTACCAGAAACTGTATGGGAAGTGATTAATAAGAATTTCATAAAGAGATTTAGCAAAATCATAAAATAGACTTTGGCCCAGCAATTTCTATTTCTCTTCAATGATTTATGGAAGTAATCTCAAAAGTTGAGCCTGTGTGTCTTTGTATGTGTATATGTATGGGGTTATGTTTGCTTTTCTTGATTGAAGTATTATTTATAATGAAAAATTAAAAGCCACCTACAAACACAACCATGGTTTATTAAGGATCACTGTAATCTTAACTCTGCTTGCCATACCCAATCATTTAAGCAAGGACAACCTAGGGAACCCAAGGTCCTGTTCCCATCCTTGTACACACACACACACACATACATGCCACATATATTTACACACATATTTGGGGATATTGGTTTGTCAGGATCTTGCCCTTGAGGTGTGACCTCTTGGTGGTGATCACAGACTGCTCTGACACTGGCCTTTAAGGAAGTGGTACTTGATATCTGTATTTTCCTTGGTCTTGGGTTCAGCTATTCTCTATGGGTTCTGCTTTAGTAGCCCTGCTCTTTGGGCCTTAGGCTGTTCCGGTGAGTTCTAGCTTAAGCTGCAGCTGTACAGGCTATCCCCAGTCTATTCCCGGAGTTCACTGCCTCACAGAGCTATCCTTGCTTACCAACTTCATACTTTATAACCATTAAATGTATTTACCAAAAACTTATGGCTATTAAAAATGCATGTACTAAGACTATATAATACTATATAAAAATAATTTTAAAATTATATAAACATAATTACATTTATGTAACCAAAGCCTAGGTGTTAGAAAAGACTAGAAGGAAGTGAACTAAAACATTAATAAAATCCTTGTCTCCTTCCTTGTTTCATCATGCCGACATTTTGGAACTTACTGAATGTAAAAATATATTGAAAAGAAAAAGCAAAGGTTATTAGGCAAGTTGATGTACATCAAAAATGTATATCATTTTATACTCAGATGTAAAAATGTACACATATAAATTACATCAAATGTATATATCAACTATATATTTTTATATATCATATGTATGAATGACGTGTATGTACCTGTGTGTGTGTATACAGCCATGTCACACACACCTATCTCAAATGCTGATCGATACACATCGGCAGCAAGAGTGGCAATGTTTTGTATTTGCTAAATTTTGTCTCTGTATCCAGTACGATTAGATCCAGGGGTGGGAAACATAAAACCCCATAGTGGTAGTTTAAACAAGGTAGAATTTCATTGCTCTTTTGCCTAAAGATCAAGGTAAATGGTTTAGGGTGGATGTGGTTTTCTAAATGTCAGCTCCTTCTATTACAGCTTTTCTCCCCTGCATGACTTTGACCTCAAGGTCCACGTGGGTTGCAGCTGTTTTTCTGACAACTGGCTGAAGGAATGGAGAATAAAAGAAAAACTATCTTTTATACCGTCTTTTAAGGTTTTTATAAACTCCTAGAGAACACTCTACATTTGTGGGAACCTGGTGATATGTCTCCACCTGGCTGAAAGGAAGTCCAGAGAATTGCTATAATCTAGTCTCTACTTAGGATTGTTCGGTCACAGTTAAATATCCATTCCCGTGAAGGATGCAGAGAAGAGTGATTGGAGAGAAGACTCACCATTACAGTCTCAAGAACTCTTCAAATTTTAAATGTAGTTGCCAAGTTCAAGGTTTGGAATTTTGTTCCCTACACAGCAATTTTACTATGTACTCTATGAAGTTTTCTCTTGCGTCCTTATTCTATTAACATCTCCCTTGGCTTATATCATCTTGATTTGAATTTCTTAATTATTTTAGAATTTTATTCATATTATTCTTACCTTCTTTTCTTCTTTCCTTTTGCAATTTAAATATGTGTTCAGAGCCAGAAGTATATGCTTGGGTTGTTTTTATTCTTATGGTTTTATTCTGCAGCCTGGGAAACACCACTGAGTCCACACAGGCAGAATCCAGAGACTCAAGGGCATTCAGTGCTCTGGGGAACAGCAGATAAATGTTCCAACCTCTCTTTCCTCTGATGAGACAACTCTGAGGGGTCTTCCATGTGGCTCTTTAGAGGGTCCCCAGTGGGCACGAACTCCTGTTTCCTGCAGTAGTGACACACCTTTTACTGGCTTTTTCCTTCACTCAGCCTACAACTTAAATTTTGTTCTTGGATAACCTAGACCTTTTAAATAAGCTATCTGTGCCTAAATACTTGTTTCGTGCTCTGATTGTGTCAGAACAAAAACTAAGAGAGTTATTAGCATTCTTGTTTCAATTGGAGTTACATCTGTGATTCTGTCCAACACCTGCTAACCTCACCATTTTCCCCTTTCTCTTACAGATGGTGAGTTTTTACCACATTTACTTTTTTCCCATCTCTGATGTTTGATGTTAAATTTTCACTGTTTTCATTTTCCATTTAGTATCTTAACTTGTCTGCGCTTTTTCTTCCGTGCCCCTAGTATTTCATTCAGTATCAACACTGGGACGCCTATTATGTGTCTTCACACTTCAGGGTCTAATCTTCACTACAAGTATGGAGAACAAATAACCCTGATTTGTCTGAAAACTGCTGGCTATTTTATTACTCTGCTAATAGCAGAAACAAAACCTCCTTTACTTTTTCAACTTATTTGTGATAGTCACTTATTTTACTCAGGGCAGGTGACTGAGTATGAAGTTCCCCAAATCTTCATGAATCTGTTTAAATATTTCATGGCTTAAAATTACCTGAACACAGAAGAATTTTGGGGCGTATAATAAATAACTCACATTGCGGTTGCTTTATTTTGAAAGATAATTGTGTAGTGTTTCTTATTTCAGAGATTTATTTTGGAGAGTTTCTTTGGCCTCTTAGGTTTTCAGAAGAAGATAGATTTAGAAGGTTTCTTCCCAGGTTATTGAGCTAGTATGCTGTTTTCTAGAACCATCATATTTTTTCTCACACTTTTCCCTAGGTAGACAGGTGTATTTTCTGGGAGACTTCATAGCAGTGAGTTTCAAGACTGGCAGGTACCTGAGGAGGTCAAGGCACACTCCTGGGATTGCTGGAGGTAGAGTGGGGCCAGCAGCACAATGCAGAAATGTTGCCAATCTTTCTGTATTTCTACCCACAGTGATGGCAGATGTCTTCGGAAGAAAGAGTGTTGGCAGAAATTTTGGAAGAAATAGGTTTTCTGTCCAGAATTTAAGAACTATTATAAGAGGAAAGTCCCTGGACTTTTTCAAATATTGTGCTGATAAGCATGTCTCCAGTCTTACTTTAGGACACATCTAATAATCTAATATAGTAATACCAATAATGATAATAGTGCTAAATAGACTTTCATTGAGCAACTGGCCATCCTGGGAGTCCATTCCCCAACCATTTTGTTCTGTTTTGTTTTTAGAATCATGGGTTCCAGTAATTTTGTAAATTATGTATTTCAGAAACAAAGGGAAAATTGTATGCTAGATGTCTTGAATACAACAGCAGACTTATTCTTTCAACTTACATAATGAAATGGCTATACAAATTGGCTAAAGAGAATTTCAAAATATATCTTTTACTATATAGGTTACAAGAACTAAAGCTTTTTCTAAAATTTCTGTGACTTTTTTATGACATTCCTTTTTGTATAAGTCATCAACTTAACTATAACAATTGCTTTAAAATTGTCACAAATGATCAACTAGCACTCATGATAGGAAGGGACATGTATTATAGCCTTATTTTCTCTCCATGTCTCTTTAAAATATTCTTCTCTGGATTCTGATAAAATCTATAATAAATCTTTCCATAGATAATGGAAAGTATAATTAATTATTACATATTTTGAAAATTGCCACAGCATCTTAGGAAAAAGTCAATTAAGTAACATACTGATACTGTGCTTAGTGTGCATCCCAGCGACTTATATTCACAGAACTTCCGCTTGTAGCTTTTGGAATTGATCAAACAACATGATCTCATAAACCTCAAGCAGGGTATTGCCAATGAGATTATAAATCATTTGTGGCAATTCCTGCTCTCTGTAATACTTTGAAATTCATGGTATATAATAACCTCCTCCATTAAAAGACAGAGTACAATATAATGTGGATTTTTCACTAAGAGTAAATGGTATAATCCTATGTGAATGGTGAATCTATTCAACTTGTTAAATGAATTATTTACATCTACATTGTTATGTCATATTATATCATATCAGATCATGTTATGTTATAATTATATAATACCTGAAAAATTCTAGAATCAACAAATACTTACAGGTAAAGTAATATGAACTCACTGTGAAGACTTTAAACTGCATTCATATTTGGCATTATGACATGTATTTAAATAGTCACACTGTCAAAAAAAACCCACCAAACTTATTTCATTGATTTTTCTCTTTGTCACAACCCAATGAGCACTTCGAAAGCACTTATTCCTACTCCATATTCTGCATTCTGTTTAATAGCCATTTGTATCCAAAAGACAGTATTTTACTTCCGTGGACCTTTCATGCAATTAAAAAAATAAACAAAACACAATATAGTGTAATAGAACATTTTTGTTTCTTTATGATCCAAAAAGTCTAAATTTATTCATAATATCACTCAATATTGAAATTTATTATTTCATTTTTTATTTTTATCAACTGAGAAATATCTGGCATATTATAGATTATTAATTATTTTTCAATTTAAGATCTTTCTGTAGGTTACTTTCAAAACCTATTTTATAACTGAATTTTTAGCTATTTATTTTTGAATCTTATAAAAGTATAACCGCTTAAAATGTTATGGAAAGGCATACACTTATACTGCTTAATTTATTGCAGTATCTGGTATCAAGGCCATCTCACTTTATAAACAATTAATTTTTTGGGAAAAAATATTTGCAAAACCATACATCTGATAAAGAGATATAATCCAAAAAATATAAAAAACTCATACAACTCAAAAGCAAAAATCTAATAACCCAGTTTACAAATGGGCAAAGGACTTGAAGAGACATATTTCCAAATAAGACATACAAAAGGCCAACAGGCACATGAAAAGATGTTCAACATCACTGATCATTAGGGAACTGCAACGTAAAACCACAGTAAAATATCACTTCATGCCTTTTAGAATGGCTAACATAAAAAAGATGAGAAAATATACCTCCTGAACAAGAAGGATAAAAACCATATGACATAAATAGATGCTGAAAAGGCATTTAACAAAATTCAACATCTATTCACAATAAAAACTCTCAAAAAAATGGTTTTACAGGGAACATATCTCAACATAATAAAGGCCATATATGACAAACCCACATCTAACATCATACTCATTGGTGAAACACTGAAAACTTTTCTTCTAAAATCATAAACAAGACAAGAATGTCCACTCTCACCACTTTCATTCAATATAGCATGAGAAGTCTTAGCCAGGCACTAAGAAAAGATAAAGGGATAAAAGGAATCCAAATCAGTAAGGAAGAAGCAAAATTGTCTATATTTGCAGATGATATGATACTACACACAAAAACTCTAAAGACTCCACCAAAAGACTATTAAAACTAATAACTGTACTCAGCAAAGTTGCTGTACACAAAAGTAATACACAGAAATCTGTTGTATTCCTACATATTAGTAATGAACTAGAAGAAGGAGAAATCCTACAAAATAGCAGTAGATTTATAGACACTGAGAAATGACTGGTGGTTACCAATGGGGAAGGGTTGGGGTGAGTAGACTCCGAGGATGAGGGGAATAAAGGGGCACAAAATTCTCAGTCATAATGTAAATTGGTCATGGGGATGATAGCAGGGCACAGAGAATAGAGCCAATGATTCTGTAACATCTTTCTGTGCTGACAGATAGTAAGTACAATAATTGGGGTGAGGATTTAAAAATGTCATTAACTGTTGACTCACGGTGTTTTCACACTTGAATCCAGTATAAGATTATATATTAACTATACTTCAAATAAAAAAAGACAGATAACAAATGCTGGTGTGGATGTGGAGGAAAGGGAAGTTTTGTGCACTGTTGGTCAGATTGTAAACTAGGACAGCCATATGGAAAGTAGTACGGAGGTCTCTCGAAAATTAAAAATAAACTGCCATATGAGCCTGTAACTCCACTTCTGAGAATGTATCCAAAAGATATGAAAACGCTAACTTGAAAAGATATCTGCATCCCTATTTTCATAGCAGCATTATTTAAAATAGACAAGAAGACATGGAAACAAGCTAAGTGTCCATCAAAGGATAAATGGTTAAAGAAGTTATGGTATATATATATATATACATACACAATGGAATATTATTCAGCCATGAGGAAATCCTACCATTTGGGACAACATGGATGGACCTTGAAGACATAATGGTAGGTACAATAATTCAGACAGAAGAAAAACAGATACTGTATGATCTGACTCATAGGTGGAATCTAAATAAATAAATAAATAAACAAATAAACAAGCTCATAGAAAAAGAGATCAGATGTGTGGCTACTAGATCAGAGAGGGGGAATAGAAGGAAAGTGGTCAAAAGGCACCAACTTCCAGTTACAAGATAAATAAGTAGTACATTAGTAACCTACAACGTGATGACTATAGTTCACTCTGCTATGTGATACACAGGATAGCTGTTAAGAGAGTTAATCCTAGGAATTCTCATCACAAAGAGAAATCTTTTTTCTTTTCTTCTATATTGTCTTTTGCTGTATCCATATGAGATCATGGATGTTAGCCAAACTATAGTGGTAATCATTTCACAATATATGCAAATCAAACCATCATGCAGTACGCCTTCAACAGTGATGTATATAAACTATTTCTCAAAAAAGCTGGAAAAGACACAATAGCTTCCTATCTTACTGAATCAATTTTACAACATGCTGGCCATATGAATTTCTTAAAGTTCAAAATTTTGCTTTCCTTTCTCTGAAGTCTACAAAAAGAAAAAACAAAAACTTGCCACCATTACTTTTTTGTCTGTAACTAAGGAAATCAGTACATGTACAAATCTGGGAATAAGCTTTCATATTCAAATGTATCTTCTCTAAATTATTAACTTTATAATGTTATGTATAATAGCTCGTTTCTATGTAAGAGTTGTATATTGGCCACATTCTCTAGGAACCTATATAAGCAGTATTATCTATCTGATCAATATTTACATTATATAGTTGCATATATGTTATAATTTATGCATTTAAAATTATGTCTAGAAGTGGATAAAGACTGAAAAACACAGAGAAAAAAACGAAAGTTATTCCCACAAATAGTATGCATTCGAAATTCACTGAAAGCCTTTTTATATATTAGACCTAAAAATGAGGGACAACATATATTTTAAAAAATATATTTTTAAGAGGCGGAGCCAAGATGGCGGCGTGAGTAGAGCAGTGGAAATCTCCTCCCAAAAACACATAGAGCTATGAAAATATAACAAAGAAAAATCTTCCTAAAATAGAGACCACAGGACACAGGACAACATCCAGACCACATCCACACCTGCAAGAACCCAGCGCCTTGTGAAGGGGGTAAGATACAAGCCCCGGCCCGGCGGGACCCGAGCGCCCCTCCCCCCAGCTCCCGGCGGGTGGAGAGAAACCGGAGCGGTTTTTTTTTTTTTTTTTTTTTTTGGCAAGCGCTTTTTGGAAGCCTTAGAGGGACGGGCCCCCGTTGCTGGGGAGGCAGGGTGGCGGGACCGGTGAGGAGGTGCCTGGGAACGGCGACGGAGGACAAAGAATATCCCGCGTTTCTCCCTGCGAGACCTGGGGGCGGGTGCCTGAGACCGGTGCCTGAGGACGGAGGAGGTCGAGCGTTTTTCCCCTTTTTTTTTTTTTTTTTCTCTTTTTGGCGAGCGCTTTTTGGAAGCCTTGAAGGGACGGGGACCCCAGTGCTAGGGAGGCACGGTGGCGGGACTGGTGAGCGGGTGGCTGGGACCGGCGCCTGAGGACAAAGAATATCCCCCGTTTTTCCCTGCGGGACCGGTGGGTGGGTGCCTGAGACCAGCACCTGAGGACGGAAGAAATCGCGCGTTTTTCCCCTTTTTTTTCTCTCTTTTTGGCGAGTGCTTTTTGGAAGCCTTGAAGGGACAGGGACCCCGGTGCTAGGGAGGCAGGGCGGCGGGACTGGTGAGCGGGTGCGTGGGACCAGTGCCTGAGGACAAAGAATATTGAGCGTTCCTTCCCTGCGGGACCGGTGGGTGGGTGCTTTTTGGAAGCCTTGAAAGGACAGGGACCCTGGTGCTAGGGAGACAGGGCAGCAGGACCAGTGAGCGGGTGCCTGGGACCGGCACCTGAGGACAAAAAAAAAAAAAAAAAAATCGCTTGTTTTTTCCTTTTTTTTCCTTTTTTTTTTTTTCTCTTTGTTTCTGTTCCCTCTCTCATTGTTGCTGCTGTTGTTTTGGTTTGGAGAGTGCTTTTTGGAAATCTTAAAGGGGCAGGACAGGTCACTTAGACCAGAAGCAGGGAATCTGGGGATCTCTGGGCACTCTAACCCCCTGGGCAGCAGGGAGCACAGAGGCCCCTTACGGAGATAAATAGTCTCCTGGCTGCTCCCCCTCCAACGGGGCTCCACCATTTTGGAGGAACAGCCCCAGCCAGGCCAAGCCCACAGCAACAGCGGAGATAAACCCCAAAGCAACTGGGCAGGAAGCAGAAGCCCTGTCTGCGCACAGCTGCCCAGCACAAGCCACTAGAGGTCGCTATTCTCCCAGGAAAAGGCTACAAACCAACAAGAAGGGAAGTTCTTCCAGCGGTCACTTGTACCAGCTCTGCAAACTATCTCTATCACCATGAAAAGGCAAAACTACAGGCAGACAAAGATCACAGAGACAACACCTGAGAAGGAGACAGACCTAACTAGTCTTCCTGAAAAAGAATTCAAAATAAAAATCATGAACATGCTGACAGAGATGCAGAAAAAAATGCAAGAGCAATGGGATGAGATGCAGAGAAAAATGCAAGAGCAGTGGGATGAAGTCCGGAAGGAGATCACAGATGTCAGGAAAGAGATCACAGAAGTGAAACAATCCCTGGAAGGATTTATAAGCAGAATGGATAAGATGCAAGAGGCCATTGAAGGAATAGAAGCCAGAGAACAGGAACGTATAGAAGCTGACATAGAGAGAGATAAAAGGATCTCCAGGAATGAAACAACACTAAGAGAAATATGTGACCAATACAAAAGGAAAAACATTCGTATTATAGGGATACCAGAAGAGGAAGAAAGAGGAAAAGGGATAGAAAGTGTCTTTGAAGAAATAATTGCTGAAAACTTCCCCAAACTGGGGGAGGAAATAATCGAACAGACCATGGAATTATACAGAACCCCCAACAGAAAGGATCCAAGGAGGACAACACCAAGACACATAATAATTAAAATGGCAAGGATCAAGGACAAGGAAAGAGTTTTAAAGGCAGCTAGAGAGAAAAAGGTCACCTATAAAGGAAAACCAATCAGGCTAACATCAGACTTCTCAACAGAAACCCTACAGGCCAGAAGAGAATGGCATGATATACTTAATGCAATGAAACAGAAGGGCCTTGAACCAAGGATACTGTATCCAGCACGACTATCATTTAAATATGATGGTGGGATCAAACAATTCCCAGACAAGCAAAAGCTGAGGGAATTTGCTTCCCACAAACCACCTCTACAGGGCATCCTACAGGGACTGCTCTAGATGGGAGCACCCCTAAAAAGAGCACAGAACAAAACACACAACATATGAAGAATGGAGGAGGAGGAATAAGAAGGGAGAGAAGAAAAGACTCTCCAGACAGTGTATATAACAGCTCAATAAGCGAGCTAAGTTAGGCAGTAAGATACTAAAGAAGCTAACCTTGAACCTTTGGTAACCACGAATCTAAAGCCTGCAATGGCAATAAGTACATATCTTTCAATAGTCACCCTAAATGTAAATGGACTTAATGCACCAATCAAAAGACATAGAGTAATAGAATGGATAAAAAAGCAAGACCCATCTATATGCTGCTTACAAGAAACTCACCTTAAACCCAAAGATAAGCATAGACTAAAAGTCAAGGGATGGAAAAACATATTTCAGGCAAACAACAGTGAGAAGAAAGCAGGGGTTGCAGTACTAATATCAGACAAAATAGACTTCAAAACAAAGAAAGTAACAAGAGATAAAGAAGGCCACTACATAATGATAAAGGGCTTAGTCCAACAAGAGGATATAACCATTCTAAATATATATGCACCCAATACAGGAGCACCAGCATATGTGAAGCAAATACTAACAGAACTAAAGAGGGAAATAGACTGCAATGCATTCATTGTAGGAGACTTCAACACACCACTCACCCCAAAGGATAGATCCACCGGGAAGAAAATAAGTAAAGACACACAGGCACTGAACAACACACTAGAACAGATGGACCTAATAGACATCTATAGAACTTTACATCCAAAAGCAACAGGATATACATTCTTCTCAAGTGCACATGGAACATTCTCCAGAATAGACCACATACTAGCTCACAAAAAGAGCCTCAGTAAATTCCACAATATTGAAATTCTACCAACCAATTTTTCAGACCACAAAGGTATGAAAGTAGAAATAAATTCTACAAAGAAAACAAAAAGGCTCACAAACACATGGAGGCTTAACAACATGCTACTAAATAATCAATGGATCAATGAACAAATCAAAATAGAGATCAAGGAATATATAGAAACAAATGACAACAACAACACTAAGCCCCAACTTCTGTGGGATGCAGCGAAAGCAGTCTTAAGAGGAAAGTATATAGCAATCCAGGCACACTTGAAGAAGGAAGAACAATCCCAAATGAATAGTCTAACATCACAACTATTAAAACTGGAAAAAGAAGAACAAATGAGGCCTAAAGTCAGCAGAAGGAGGGACATAATAAAGATCAGAGAAGAAATAAACAAAATTGAGAAGAATAAAACAATAGCAAAAATCAACGAAACCAAGAGCTGGTTCTTTGAGAAAATAAACAAAATAGATAAGCCTCTAGCCCAACTTATTAAGAGAAAAAGAGAGTCAACACAAATCAACATAATCAGAAATGAGAATGGAAAAATCACGACAGACTCCACAGAAATACAAAGAATTATTAAAGACTACTATGAAAACCTATATGCCAACAAGCTGGAAAACCTAGAAGAAATGGACAACTTCCTAGAAAAATACAACCTCCCAAGACTGACCAAGGAAGAAACACAAAAGTTAAACAAACCAATTACAAGCAAAGAAATTGAAACAGTAATCAAAAAACTACCCAAGAACAAAACCCCGGGGCCGGACGGATTTACCTCGGAATTTTATCAGACACACAGAGAAGACATAATACCCATTCTCCTTAAAGTGTTCCACAAAATAGAAGAAGAGGGAATACTCCCAAACTCATTCTATGAAGCCAACATCACCCTAATACCAAAACCAGGAAAAGACCCCACCAAAAAAGAAAATTACAGACCAATATCCCTGATGAATGTAGATGCAAAAATACTCAATAAAATATTAGCAAACAGAATTCAACAGTATATCAAAAGGATCATACACCATGACCAAGTGGGGTTCATCCCAGGGAAGCAAGGATGGTACAACATTCGAAAATCCATCAACATCATCCACCACATCAACAAAAAGAAAGACAAAAACCACATGATCATCTCCATAGATGCTGAAAAAGCATTTGACAAAATTCAACATCCATTCATGATAAAAACTCTCAGCAAAATGGGAATAGAGGGCAAGTACCTCAACATAATAAAGGCCATATATGATAAACCCACAGCCAGCATTATACTGAACAGCGAGAAGCTGAAAGCATTTCCACTGAGATCGGGAACCAGACAGGGATGCCCACTCTCCCCACTGTTATTTAACATAGTACTGGAGGTCCTAGCCACGGCAATCAGACAAAACAAAGAAATACAAGGAATCCAGATTGGTAAAGAAGAGGTTAAACTGTCACTATTTGCAGATGATATGATACTGTACATAAAAAACCCTAAAGACTCCACTCCAAAACTACTAGAACTAATATCGGAATACAGCAAAGTTGCAGGATACAAAATCAACACACAGAAATCTGTAGCTTTCCTATACACTAACAACGAATCAATAGAAAGAGAAATCAGGAAAACAATTCCATTCACCATTGCATCAAAAAGAATAAAATACCTAGGAATAAACCTAACCAAGGAAGTGAAAGACTTATACTCTGAAAACTACAAGTCACTCTTAAGAGAAATTAAAGGGGACACTAATAAATGGAAACTCATCCCATGCTCATGGCTAGGAAGAATTAATATCGTCAAAATGGCCATCCTGCCGAAAGCAATATACAAATTTGATGCAATCCCTCTCAAATTACCAGCAACATTCTTCAATGAATTGGAACAAATAATTCAAAAATTCATATGGAAACACCAAAGACCCCGAATAGCCAAAGCAATCCTGAAAAAGAAGAATAAAGTAGGGGGGATCTCACTCCCCAACTTCAAGCTCTACTACAAAGCCATAGTAATCAAGACAATTTGGTACTGGCACAAGAACAGAGCCACAGACCAGTGGAACAGATTAGAGACCCCAGAAATTAACCCAAACATATATGGTCAATTAATATTTGATAAAGGAGCCATGGACATACAATGGCAAAATGACAGTCTCTTCAACAGATGGTGCTGGCAAAACTGGACAGCTACATGTAGGAGAATGAAACTGGACCATTGTCTAACCCCATATACGAAGGTAAACTCAAAATGGATCAAAGACCTGAATGTAAGTCACGAAACCATTAAACTCTTGGAAAAAAACATAGGCAAAAACCTCTTAGATATAAACATGAGTGATCTCTTCTTGAACATATCTCCCCGGGCAAGGAAAACAACAGCAAAAATGAGCAAGTGGGACTACATTAAGCTGAAAAGCTTCTGTACAGCGAAAGACACCATCAATAGAACAAAAAGGAACCCTACAGTATGGGAGAATATATTTGAAAATGACAGATCTGATAAAGGCTTGACGTCCAGAATATATAAAGAGCTCACACGCCTCAACAAACAAAAAACAAATAACCCAATTAAAAAATGGGCAGAGGAACTGAACAGACAGTTCTCCAAAAAAGAAATACAGATGGCCAAGAGACACATGAAAAGATGCTCCACATCGCTAATTATCAGAGAAATGCAAATTAAAACTACAATGAGGTATCACCTCACACCAGTAAGGATAGCTGCCATCCAGAAGACAAACAACAACAAATGTTGGCGAGGCTGTGGAGAAAGGGGAACCCTCCTACACTGCTGGTGGGAATGTAAATTAGTTCAACCATTGTGGAAAGCAGTATGGAGGTGCATCAAAATGCTCAAAACAGACCTACCATTTGACCCAGGAATTCCACTCCTAGGAATTTACCCTAAGAACGCAGCAATCAAGTTTGAGAAAGACAGATGCACTCCTATGTTTATCGCAGCACTATTTACAATAGCCAAGAATTGGAAGCAACCTAAATGTCCATCTGTAGATGAATGGATAAAGAAGATGTGGTACATATACACAATGGAATACTACTCAGCCATAAGAAGTGGAAAAATCCAACCATTTGCAGCAACATGGATGGAGCTGGAGAGTATTATGCTCAGTGAAATAAGCCAAGTGGAGAAAGAGAAATACCAAATGATTTCACTCATCTGAGGAGTATAGGAACAAAGGAAAAACTGAAGGAACAAAACAGCAGCAGAATTACAGAACCCAAAAATGGACTAACAGGTACCAAAGGGAAAGGAACTGGGGAGGATGGGTGGGCAGGGAGGGATAAGGGGGGGGAAGAAGAAGGGGGGTGTTAAGATTAGCATGCATGGGGGGGAGGGAGAAAGGGGAGGGTGGGCTGCACAACACAGAGAGGACAAGTAGTGACTCTACCACATTTTGCTAAGCTGATGGACAGTAACCGTAATGTGGTTGTTAGGGGGGACCTGATATAGGGGAGAGCATAGTAAACATAGTATTCTTCAGGTAAGTGTAGATTAAAAATTTAAAAAAAAAAAGAAAGAAAGAAAGAAAAGGGGGATTACTCCTTAACAGGATAAAACTATTGGTAAATCAAAGATCAACGCATGCTTTAAATATCCTTAATGTTGATCACTTAAAGGGGGTCAGATGATCAGCTATGGAGGTACTCTTTTCTGATAATATTCCTTTCTCTTAATTAAAAAAAAAAAAAAAAAAAGCAGTTACTGTGTGCTGACCTCCAATGAGTTCTGCACAGTGGTATAGAGGGCATGTCAAAGTGTGGGCAAAGGGCCTGTTTGTTTCTACGCAGAAGATCAAGGCCTAGCTTGGATACCCAGAAAATGAACTAAGATACGATATGAGGAGGAGCTTCCGGCATCAGCACTCTCTGGAGGACTCATGCCGGGGGATGATCATCAAAAAGCCTCCACAGGGATCCGGACGATGCTGCGGTTGTGGCTGCATCCAGCCCACCGTCTCCTGGACTTGCCATAAAAAGGAGGAGGGAGATGTCTAGGCTGGCATGTGCATACAGTGAGACAACGAATTTGACTGGATCTGTACTGTTGGAACTCAACCAGGAGTTGGGAGGGGTGCAAGTTGTAGCACCCCAAAATCTCATGACTATAGACTATCTATGGTTAAAAGAACATATGGGATGTGAACAGATCCCAGAAATGGGCTGCTTTAATTTGTCTGATGGTTCAAGTACAGTTGGACAATATCCATCATATCATAGATAAATTTTCACAAATGCCTAGGGTGCCTAAATGGTTTTCTTGGCTTCACTGGAGATGGATGGTAATTATAGATTTGCTTTGTTTATGTCACCGTATTCCTATTATGTTAATATGTGTGTGCAAATTAGTTAGTAGTTTAAAACCTATACATACTTAAGGTACTATACAAGAAGATATGTCAAAGAAATAATCAATCCTCCCAAGTTTCCTTCATATGCTACATCTATAGCTTTTCTTCTTCCTTCCTAATTACAAACCTTAAATAGAATTCGTGCCTCATATCGAATTTACCGAGTATCATAATTCCTCCAGGTGGTAAAGATACCTCGAGACAAGTGCTGGGCATAGAAGCCACAGGGCATAAATCTGCAAAGAAGTAAAAAGCTAACCTTTGCAAACAATATGGCTTCTCTCTCACTTACCAACTTTACATTTCCCTGTATGGCCCCGGAAGATGACTGGTTAGCCAGAGACGGGTAAGATTCCTCAAGGGAGGAACAACCTAAGACAGGCACAGTCGCAGGGGGGCCATCAGGTGAGAATTTGGGGATCAACAGAGGTGAGGCTCAGAACCTCACCCCCCCTGCTTTGAGAGAAATCTTCTGCATCCGTGGATGTCTTGCTGCCCTTGTCTAGCCTGGATTAATACTTAGTCCATAGGCACACACCTGATCATCTTATCATCTATATTTGCCTTCTTACAGCACTAAACTATGTTTTCTACCTTTATCTTGCATCTACCTACCACTTCAGCATTTTATTAAAAATAAAAATAATAATAATAATAGGAGAAATATGGGATCAACATATAAATCAAGTACAAAAATCAAATGAATATTCATATTTGACCTGATGGTTTATAGGTCATATTGCATGATCAAAACCGAAAGTTTCTGTGATGAATGCCCTTGTACTGTTCACCATGTAAGAATTTATTCACTCTGTAAGAATTCGTTCACCATGTAAGAACTTGTTCTTTATGCTTCAGAAGATTGGAGACTGACGAGAATTAGGCTTGAGATGGATTAATGATTGTACATTGAGCATTGACCCCCCTATACTGAATTTTATTGTTGTTAACAACCATTTGATCAATAAATATGAGAGATGCCCTCTCAAAAAAAAAATATATATATATATATATATTTTTTTAATTATATATATATATATATGAGCTAATATAAAAATCAAGGAATTCTTCCGGAGCCTCTAATGATTAGAAAGTGAGTCCAGAATATTTAAAAATCTCAGTGGCCAGAGTTTTTTCTTGGAATATCTCTTACCCATGTTGCTTAATGCTTGACTTTTAATAGGCTGCATATGTGCCTGGGAGGGGAAATATAGTGCCTTTAACAAAGGTAAAAATTAGGTTAAAAAAATCCTACACAATGTTGGAAACTTTTTTAAGATGACACAATAGTGGGTAAGTAGGAAAAAAATTAAACTAACAGAGTAAAGAAATGGAAGTGTTTTCCTGAAAGGGGATCACTATCTATGTGTGAAAGTGTAAAGAAATGACTCCGATTCACATGGGATTTGGCCTTTATTCATAGTATCAACTGGCCCAAAGTCCCTGAAGCCATAAGTCTGGTTAGGTAGTCCTGCTCGGCATGCGCCCACAAGCCTGGGGGGTACAATGTGTATGCCTTTGGACTTTAAACATAGGCCTCAGTGTGATTCCAAGGATTCTAAGCTCTCACTTCACTAAACACAGGAGAGAATAAGCCACTATATGAATCAACATACACATCAAAGGGTAGGATGATATTCAGAAAGACTGCATACATCAGAATCACAGAAAGGATGTATGTGTGTTCAAATACATTTATATGAATCGATGGTAGAAATCGGTAAGAAGCAGCAGGAGGCAGTAGAATTTGATTGAATTGATATATAGGACTTTTTTAAAGATCAGATATAAATAAACTAAATATCAGATTAAATAAAGTATACTGGGAGAAAGATCTGAGAAATTACATCCCTCAAATGAGAGGAATAAGGAACAGCATTTAAGAGACATAGAGAACAGAATGAGAAAGTTCAATGTATTAGAATCAATGTTGGAGAGGGACATGACCAAGGGAATGAGAAAAGGAGATTTTGGAAATTAGAAAACCTAGAATTGATAAATGCTTGCCTACAAATTTAGTAAACCTTAAAAATCCAAAGCAGAATAAATAAAAAATCCACACTTAGGTACTTCATAGTAAAGACAGTAAATGTAAAAGACATGGAAAAACATGAACCTTTTTGAAGGTAATTAAGGGAAAGCTAAATAAATGGAGACATAGACCATGTACAAGGGTGGTGCATTTGGTCCCGTAAAGTTGTTAATTACTTCCCAAATAATACACCAGTTCTTTATAGGAAGGAAAACGGGAGCCAAAGAATCTGAGATGGTCTGAGGAGGAAAAGGAAGCAAGAGGTCCTGCAAGACTAGATACCAGAACTCAACTAAAGAGCTATGACAATTCAGTTGGTGTTATATAGGTTTGCAGAAAGATAAAGAGACCAGAAAGCTGGGAAATGGATTAGCACCTATACACAGCCTGACATATAAAAGAACTGTTACGCACACTTGCACGCAAAGAACAGACTACGTAACATATTGCATTGATTTAACTGGCAATCTGTGAGGGGGGAATAAATGAAATTAAATATCTTTACATACCATACATAAAATCCATTCCTGATCAACTCATGTAGAAGGAAAAACAATACCTTTTTAAAAGAAAATGTATGGAAAGATTTTTATTACCACAGAATACAAGGATTTTATATAAGAAAGGGCTTCTTATATAAAAAAGGGCTTCTTATATAAAACACAGAAATCACATTCTGTAAAAGGAAAAAGGATAATTCTACCATATTCAAAGAATAATGTATACTCACCAAACATCACAAAAGAGAGTGAAAAAGTTATAAATGTTATAAACGATAAAAGTTGTATTTAGAACATATAACGAACCATTACAAATAAAGGCAAAAGACAATCCAACAGGCAAAAGTCATACAAGCATTTCCCCAAAGAAAAAATAGCAAAAGCCAATAAATATATGAAAATGTAACAAATCTCATTAGTAGTCATAAAAATGCAAATTAAAACCACAATAAAATTTGATTTCGTATTTGATCAGTTGGCAAGAATGTGTAGTAATAAAGACTATAATAATATGCTAGGTAATTTCATGTGTCTGCTTGGAAGAACAATTTATCTCAAAAAGTTGAACATTCTAATTCTCTATGGCCCAGGACCAGGAAGAAAGCACAGGCATGTTCCTGGCAGTGTTGTTCATAAAAGCAAAGAAAGAGAAACCATCCAAATGTTTAGGCACAACAAAATGAATTTCTCGAATTCTGGTTTATCTGTTATTGGAACTGAACAAGCTGCAGCTACCTCAATCAACTGGAATAAACCTTAAAATTAAGAATATGCATAGTCTGAGTCTCTTTTTATTTGCAGTCATTTTTACTGCAAATGTTTGAAAAGAAACAAAACTAAACAATACATAGTTTTCAGATACATATAGAACTGGCAAAAAAAAAAAAAAAATAGGCCAGGGGATGATTTCCATTCAGTTCAGGATATTATATCTGAATGGGCGATAGGATTGGAAAAGGAGGCATGGGAGGCTTCAGACTGGTAACGATTTAGTTCCTAATCTGTATTTTTATGTGTGTTCATTTTATGATTATCATTCTTTAAGTTGTACATATTAATGATATAAATGCTCATATACATGAACATTTTCACACCAAGAAGGAAAAATAGGAATCCCATCACTGTTAGAATGATGGGATTATTGCATTTTTAATTTTAAAAGTTGCCTTTGATTATGTAATATTGTTTTTATATTAAATATATAAAATTAGTTCATTTGCAGCACTACGGTCAGATAAGAAATAGTAACTAACATTCGTTGAACAGATGCAGGAATATAACTTCAGTAATAAATGTCTTCACCCTTTTCTCTCTACCCTGTGAGGGCACAGTGAGAAAGCGGCCATCTACAAGCCAAGAAACGGGCCCTCTCCAGAAGATCAATCTGCTGGCACCTTGATCTTGGACTTCCTGGCTTCCAGAACTCTCCCTGGTAGCCTTGAAGATTAATAGTTCACAATCACAGTGAAAACCAGAAGCCTGGCAGTCAGCAGGAGGGCAGAATGGAGTGGGAGCTCCTTCAAATCCTCATTCATAAAGAATTGTCACTATTGACCTATCTGGTGTTCCCTGGGAGACCCCATTTTCATGGCTTTATTTGACTAACTCAGGGTTCATCCAGTGTAAAAAAACCTTTTCCCCAGGACATTTGTCAAAAACCACTGGAAATAATTGTTTAACTTCACAGCTGCTTAAGTCATTGGATAATCACCGGGGCAAATAACAAGACTAATGAAAGAGCTTAAAGAGGAAAATATGGGCATAAATGTCTGCAGACATTTGGGGGCTGCAGAAAGATGGGCATAATCCTGAGAACCTAGAGGACCACAAGCGTATGTGGGTCTATGCTTATGTTTAGGGCCGTGCACATGATCATCAAAGACTTTAAGAGCTCAGTTTGATTGACCTTGACGATCTACGCAAGTAGGAAGTGAAGTCAAAGGAAGACTTTTTAACTGCCTGACTGAGTGTTGAAAGTGTACCCCAACATACACAATGAGGTCCTCTGCAAAGACCTATAGGTTCCAAGGAAATCTCAGTCCTATTGCTAGCTGACCACTAAGCTAGTGGGGCAGAGATTTCAGTGCTCATATGCAACACGGAATACAGACTTTATAGAATTTGTTCAGAAAATTCACTGGCCAAGCAATAACAAACAGCAACAGCAATGGTGAACCCTGAGGAGAGAATCTCATTTACAGATTATATTCCAGATTGCCAGTCTGAATTCCAGATATTATATTATGTTATTTAAAATGTCCAGTTTTCAGTAAAAATATATGAGACATGAAAGTAAATAAGAACATATGATCAATAAAAAATAATAATAATAAAATAAATGTCTTCACCAAAAATAAATGCTGAGAAGTCATTTATCTAAGAAGTCCAATAATGGACACCTTTTTCTCATGAAGTGCTTCATTTAGAACTTTTGTCAATATTGTATAAGAATTCATACTGATTAAACAGAGTAGCTAGCAGAGCAAGCATAAAAGTAGTCTCTAATTTAGATCAGGAATTAATTGATGTAATTTAGCTCTCTCCTACCTAAATGTGCACACTTTATTCCCCCTTCTCCACCAACACCAGCAATTACTACCATGCAAACACTTTGTTTACTTGGTCAGTAACTAGACAGTATTCACTTAGATGCCTCTTTATTCTTTGGATCTCCACTAGAGTGTTGAGCCTGGTAAAGAAAGTTGTGTCCTCCAAGAATACACAGCTCAACATAGGTGACAAGGTGAGCCCCTCATCTATATGTGACTGGAAGATCTCAGCGATGAGAGTAAAGAGATCTGAACAAGTGAGGAAACCAGGTGGACGTTAGTTAGCCTAAACGTATATGGTACAGCTACCCCCAACACCATCGGTACGGACAGAAGTCTAGTCACAACTCCTGATGCCACAATTCAAAAGCCTCCCGGGATTTCTTATATCCTATCCCAGGACAGGGGTTCTACATCTCTTTTCAACTGTGTGGCTAGACTGATAAAAGTCATTTACTTCATTGATCTTTTATTGATCACTTATTATTAGCAAAATAATGTAAGAAATAAATGAGAATAAGCCTTGGACTGTCCTCAGTGGGGCTCAGAATCTAGCAGAAGAGACAGGCAGTATGTAATTAACTACATTAAAGACACGCTAAACCAAGCATAGCTTTTGTCAGATGTTAGTTAAGGAATGGTGGTGTGAATTCCGAGCTGGGGACCTGAAAAGTTGAGTAGATCCCCATCATATGTAAATGTGCGTAAATGTGTATTTAAAAGATAGAAAGAATACAGAGTAAAAGTAAGAAGCAGCGAAAGTGCACGTAATGTCCTGGGATAGGAAACAGATCAGGCTGAAGCTGGTGTTCATAAAATCAGGATGTGAGGGAAAATGAAGCAGGAAGTCAAGCTTGCCTATGAAAACCCAGTTCCAAGGTAAACAAAAATGCTGTATAATACATGCATGTTACAGGTGTCAGTAAGGGAAGTCTTTTCAATCTGTTTCACTCAGACCTCATTCTTGCCTGTGGGTGAAGCTCTTCAGAAATTGTACCATCTACACTGTCAGGACTGATTCAGGCTTAACTCTGAGAAATGGGTTGCAATTACATTTCTATAACTGCCTGTCCTTCACAGTCCAGAAGGAGCCTTGAATAAGGAATTGTCCACATTTCCATGAAGGATTACATCTATGCTTCTACTGAATTATGTCATGACTATAACATATGTCCTGAAAATCAAGCTGCTAACAGGCATCAAACACAAATATGACTTTTCATCCTCTCTTGGCAATGTGATAATTCTTTTAACCTCCGTGCCCATATAGTTAACTTTAGATTACTTCATTTCTGAAGTCTAACCAGCACATTTGGTTATGACTTTCCAGATTTAAATTTAGCTATAATCACCTAATTATGTTTACTTACTAGATTAGTATATTCTTTTCTTGTCATTTGCTGCATCATTCTGACATTTTCAAGCTGACCTTCTGGGAGGTGGAGGCAGTCTTAAAAGACTCAGGCTATTCTCCTGAGATTTAAAACCAATGCCAGAGAGGAAGACATTATTTATTTATTTGTTTGTGTACGTGTAGTATCCTAGAGCTGGAGTAGTTGACACATAAATGACCAACTTGAAAGATGAGGCTTTGTAACCTGCTCCAATTTCTCACTTTATGGCCTCCGAACCATTACCTTGAAATTCAGTTGTTCACTCTCTGCCTTACTGATTGCTGAAGTCTCTAAGTGGCCTTAATGTCAAATCCAAGGTGCTCAATTTTATAACAAGATCAATTTCCACAACATTTTTACTGGAAAATAACATTTTTTAAAGGATGCATTAAATCTGAGTCTGTCTGAAGCATGGTGGCTAACAGGTTCTCTTTCAGAAGAACACAAGTAGTACACTTGTGTGAATATTTATCTGACAGCAGCTTACAATACTAGATTATTATAAATGGCAGGGACATGGCACTACCAGGGAGGTGACACAGAAGAATTTATCATCAGAAGTAGGCAGCTGTATAGAATATTGCTATTACTGTACCTACATTCTTCTAAACATTATGAGGATCCTGGCTCATTTATCATTTAGCAAAACGCTCTTCTACACAGCGCCTTCATCACCCAGCCTTCAGAAGTCTGCTGACAGTGAGATCTGTTTTCTCTAATAGTAGTCTGCTGTTTCCGTAAGCAAGTTGTCAGTGTATGTACTGCACCACACGCACATCATGAAACTAAAAGGCTGTGAAGGGCTTGAAATGAAAAGAATTCGGTGCAACCAGCCATCTTTGAGAACTGATGGCATTAATTCAATACGGTTTTACGTAACGTGTTACCCCTCTTCTTTGGCCCTCAGCTTCTACAAGAAAAGGAGCAGCCATAGGTTATTCACATAAGCTAACATTTCAGGGCCTTCTTTTTGCCGCCTTTGCATAAATATATAACTTGTAAGTGTAAATCTGATATCTGTTATAAGATAAATACGAAATACGATGGATGCGACATATTAGGCCACCGATTGGCCAAGTATGGTTCATGGGCCAAATATAACCCTGTCACCTGTTTTTGCAAATAAAGTATTATTGGAACACAGTCACTCTCATTCATTTGTGTGCTGTGTATGGCTGCTTTTCCGCTACAACAGCAAAGAGCAGGAGTTTTGAGAGGCTGCATTTCACGTAAAGCTAAAAACGTTTCCTTTCAGGCCCTCCACAGGAAAAGTCAGCTGAGCCCTGCACGAGACCAGCAGTCTCAGGTCCTCTCTAGGTGTTCTGGTGGTAGTCTGGCTGAAGGACCTGAAGGAACAGGAAGACAGGCAGAAAGCCAGAAGGGTTGGGATGACGACAATTCCACAGTTCCTCTAGGGTATCTTTTCAGTGCTTTCCTAGGAGTGCAAACAGGAAATTCAGGGGAGGCTACAGGGAAGAGGAAGAGACTCTTTCCAGTAATTACAAAGTCCTGGACTTTCTTCCTTCTGCATTAGCTGCACTGCATTTGGGCCTTACGCTTCCCTCCTTTGATTTTGTCCCTGTCACTTCCCTCAGGAGGTTACAGCTCGCCCAGACCTACGCTGTTCCCCTGAGGGGCTGCAGAGGTCCTGAAAACAGAGAAATGACTTCTAACAGGTAGTTAAGATAAAGGTACTAAGGAAACCATGACAAAAATCTTGTTTCTCACTATTATGCAACTAGAGCAAAGGCTAAAATTGCCTTTAACAGATGGGTGCCTCTAAAAAAAATTAATAGTGTGAAAACCACTGTGTTATAGTGATATTATGTTTAAAACTTCTCTTTAGAAAGTGGTTCAAGCATTTGGCTGAAAGGAAACCTGTACTCATTATATGATATATTATTTTACTTATAGCAAAAAAAAATCAGTAATAGTTTTCTCTTCTAAATCTTTTTTAATCTTATTAAAGATTTCAGTCTTCATAAACAACTGTCCAAAATGTTTCCTAACTAAAGCTTTTATCACAATGTAAACTGGAAAACAAGATTTACAATAAAAAGAAGTGTTGTGAAAAAATGATACCGAGAAGGGGAGATATTGGTCAAAGAGCACGGTCTCCACCTGTAACAGAAATAAGACCTGGGGATCTGATAACACAGTGTGGTGATTATATTTGGCAATACTGTATTACATACTTGAAAGTGTTAAGAGAGTAGATCTTAAATATTATCACTACACCATATACACAAAAAAACATCATTATGTGAGGTGATGGGAGTGTAACTTAACCTTGTGGTAGTTCTTTTGCAATATACACACATATCTAATCATCACATTATACACCCTATACTTAGACATGTTATATGTCGGTAAGCAAAGCTGGAAAAAAATCATTGCCACATACATAAATTAATTTAAATAAAATATCTTCTAGAATAAATTATTTTCAATCCAAAACGTAAGAAATAATACTGAATAACATTCTATTTTTTGATTACTTAAAATATTTTGCACAACTGGAATTTTGAAAGTAGTTGCAGTTTAGTTTAATTTACTGTGTCTTCCATAATGTTTCCTATTGTCCTCTCTTTTCTTTCCTTTTTTTATTATGGTGTCATTAATATACAGTCACATGAGCACCATTGTGGTTACTAGATTCCCTCCATTATCAAGTCCCCACCACACGCCCCGTCACAGTCACTGTCCACCAGCGTGTCCGCTCCTCTCTGTCCCACTCCTGTTGAGATTATTACATAGGCTTCCATTGGTGTCAAACGCTTTCTTCCTCTGGGGTCTACCTGCCTCAGTCCCTGTTGATGTGTACAGGTACATTAATTCTTAGATGTCCTGGAAACATTCAACCTGTCCCCACTAACAAGACAATTAATGATTAAATTCTATTGCAAGTACTTTTTCCATAGCTCATTTTGTTATCTTGCCCCAATCCACCTTTCAAGCCTTCTCCCCACCCACCACAGTCTTTGTTCTTATTTATTCGCTAGAGACCCCCTCGATTTACCAGGTGATCCGTTGAAATCTTTCACTCATTTCTTTTTTATTGGCATCATTTGCAACTTCCTGTCCAAAGATATGTTTGCTAGCTTCCCCAGAGGTGGCAGAGTGTGCTGGATAGGAGCGAGTCTGCTTGGTTGGGGATCCAGTTCTGCTGCTTGTCACTGGATCTTGGCTCAGCTACTGAATCTCTCTCTGCACACAGGCTTTTCTAAGGAAGTAATAGTACTTAACTCATGGAGGAGCCAAACATGTAACTTGAGTCTGTATGCAAAGTGCTTAGGCAAGTGCCTGCCATGTGTTAAATACCATATGGTTATAGCTTAGAGCCTATGGCACTGCCCTTAAATACTACCTCTGTGGCTTACTGGCTAGGTAACTTTGGCATACTACTCAGCCTCTTTAAACTTCAGTTCCTTCAACTGTATAATGGGAATAATATCAACACAGTAAGGTTGTTGCAAATATTAAATGGTGAAGGTAAGAACTTTGAATAATGTCTGGCTCATGATAAGTACTCAATTGTATTAGCTGGTTCTATTATCAGTATTATTATTACAAATGCTGGATTTTTTATTTTTTTGCTACTTTTAATATTCTACACTTCAAAACAACTTGAGTACCTGCCCCAGTTTTTTCTGACTACTATGGAGCTGAAGACTATTGGTTGGTTTTCCCTAAATTTTTATATTTGCATTATATAAAATAGTACTGTAACTATTCATTTCTTTGACCTTTCCACATGGAAGTAAGACAAATAAAAAAATATTACAGATATGTTTAATGGTATTTCCAGCAGCTGTTATAACTGCTTCACACCCAGTTTGTGAAGTAGGTCAGGAAAACATCAGCATTTATCTAACAGTGAAGTCTTGAATCCATCCTCACAAATTATACTTGACCTTGAACCTATGAGCTTTGTGTTTTGTCCAGGTATGCTACCTGTTGCCCTTTTAAAGAGAGTAGCTTTTCCTTTTACATCATTATATCCAACAAGGTGTTAGCTTGGAAGTCAGACCTGTCTGGCTCTGCTATTAGACAGGTGCCTGATGGAGTCATTAGTTCTTTGATCCCAAAGTTCCTTAATGGAAAAACAAGGGTTACACTTCTTCTTACCTTTTATTATTGCTGTGGGATGATGTATGTAAAAGCCCTAACATACAATAAACACCTGTTAAAGGTAACCAGCTTTTCTTTATCTCTCATTGCCTCTTCCTGTGAAATTAACATAATATAGACTGGGCATTCAGTAAATGTTAAGTTGAATCGATCATATAGTACAATACATTTTAACAAAGTAAGAATTCTAAAATCCCTAAATTTGTATATTAACACATTTAGCAGCTATTTTAAAATCCCAACTTCTTAATTTTACATACACAGTATAATGGGATGAAGGTAAGTACTTTAGTCTTATGAGCTTACTTATTAACATGATTAATTTACCATTTTAGGAAAACTAATCTGAACTTAGCATTTGCAACAAAGCAAAGAAAGACTCAAAAGATGACTTTTAGGTTACTGAGGTTCAACTGAATGAACAGACAAACCAAGAGGAATCTAACTTGGGAAATGTTGCTGAATGGTTTAGATGCTTGGGTATAAGAGAGATACTGTTTGAATGGAAAGGACCACAAATAATTGGAGATTCTCGAATGAATAGGTCAATAGAAAGAGTCAAGGTTTAAGATATTTTTGAAGACGAAAGCTGAAGTGTTATGATAGCCCTATAAGGAGCTTAGAATAGAGAAAAAGGGGAGGATAGCTGGATAAAAATGTCAGCTTGGGAAGAAATTTTAGTGGAGATTGCTTTTTCAGAAGAAGAGGAACTGGGAGATATTATTTGGGAGGATACTTGCTGCCTGAATTACATATGAAAACTGTTGTTTACATTTTAAGAGTGTATTTTCTTACATAAAAGAAATCTTAAATGAAATCTAGATATGGAGTGAAATAGCTTTTGTTTGATTATATTTAGAGTTGTATGTGGATAATTCCACTCTATAGTTTATTGCTTAAAATGCCTGAACTTGGATTTTGAATGTTAAACAAAGTAGACGTTTGCTAAAAACCTGGTTTCAAACACAGAAGGAATCAGTTCTTGTTTAATGAGTATATACTTTTTTAACCTACTAAATCCCCTAAAGATATCTCCCGAAAACTTTTCTTCCTCCATGGTATGTTTGCTACATTGCAGTAAATTACACTCCTGTCTTCACAACCGTAAATCTTTACTGCTGGATGCAGTCTTAGAAAAAAGTGGGAGAGAACATGGGAAGAGGATATTCTTAGATGATTTGCATAAATCCTGTGTTCAAGAAGTGACTATTCCGATAAATAAGGCAAAACTAGGGTCCCCCTTTTTATTATATTTTGTATATGTTGCTTGTGGCAAATATTCATTTCTTTGGGAGTGTTAATAATTAAATAAATAAGAGAGTATGTGTGTGTGTATATAACTTCTAGAAGATCTTCAGGTTTCTGATGAAGGAAGACATGATAACAAGAGAAATTTGTTCCCCGTAAGTCTGCTCGGCGTGAGGACTCGAACATTTTCACATGTCCTCCTCTGGGCCTGCTGCCTGCAAATTTTAGGAGAGCTTGAAACGCAGCTCGACACAGGTGGTAGGAGCACATAGTCTAGTTACTTGGAAGACACATGAATAAGCACCTCTGTGATTTTCCTTCTATGACCTGGTGATATCCATTAGAACAAGTATTACAGGGAAAGTCAGGAAGCCGCTGACTGGTATTACCAAGTGTGTGACTTCAGTCCAATCATCTATGCTCTGAACCTTAATTTCTTCAACATTAGAATAAGGTGGAGGAATGGATAAGACACTTTATAGCATCCCAAACGACCTGGTGATGTTTTGCATTCAAGAGAAAATGCATAAATGATGGAGTGAGGTAGGTGAGGCACATCAGATTACATTCAACTCTCTCTAAAGATGTGGAACACATTGGGGAGTTCAGGAAAGACACTATGATGAATTTCTGCATGATGACAGGCAGAGCACAGGGAATTCTGAAGTCTCAGTGCCATTAGCTCTAAGGTCTGACCGAAAGACGTATTGGTGCAATATAACCACTTGGCTTGGATAACTGCCCCAATGGCTTGGCTAAGGAATCCTCCTAATCTCTAAGCTTAGTTGACTTAATTTGTCTATTTGTGAAAAATGATTACATTGTACTTTTACTCAAATTTCACCAGTGTGGAAGTGGTACAGCACTTAACAGCCAGCATGACTCAGGCCCAACCAGTCAGACCTGAGGTTTGACCAGTCAACATGGACAGCAAATGATGCTCTCTACTTGAGCAGATCAGCTATGTATATTTATCAGTGGTGGGTACAACTTACTATTCTGGCTGGTTATTTATTATTCTGCAAAGGCATGAATTCCAGCAGTGTTATTTAATAAAATATACACAATATTAATAACCACCAGAAATCATGACATGGGCTGAAATGACAGCAGAGGACATCAGCTTTTGTTTTCAAGTAGTTACATCTAGCGCTACTGTGCAGAGGAAGAATTGCAAGAATATTAAAGGCCAAATATCTTTTCTTCCACAGCACACAATCTCCATGATTCATATCATGTGAGTTTGTTGTTTTAAAAGTTTTCTTATACCAAGGCTAGAGAAAAAAAGGGGACATTTTTGGCCTTATTCATAGAGGTTGAAAAGAAGAAGAAAAAGATCACCTGGAAGAAAAAATTGCTCGTCCTCTCATCCTAAACTTCTATCCAACATCGATAGCAGTTGTATCTGCTGCTATCCAGCTCTTTTCGTATCCATGACAGTGTGAAACCGAGAACAAATGACTTTACATGGATGTTTACAAGTCAGAGGTTCTACAGAAGAATGATTATGAACACATGAAGGAATATGGAAAAATCAAAAGCCCTTTATTCGTATACTCTCTCTTTTGTTAAGAAATATCAGCAGAAGGGTTAAATGAGGTCCTTCCAGTGCCCCTCCTTTGCCAAACTCATATGTAATAAGGTTGCACATAGAAGGCAAGTATGGTTTCCCATCCTCAGTAGCAAAGAAAAATTTCTTAGTTCAAATATTGAGATTATTAAAAGTTACTGCAAAGAACAACTTTCAGCTCTTCCAATAAATAAAGCCTTTAGGTCATATCACAGAAAATAATCACAATGTTCTAATGGAAAGATTTAGCAGTCACTATTTGCCCCTAATGGGGAATCCATCATAGAAGAGGGCCAAAAGATGGACAAGGACTCAACCTTATTTAATCATCTCTATTTATCTTTTTTGCAAAAGCCACTGGAAATCTAGGAAGGCAAGTTGTATTTAATTAAGTTTTCTTTGCCAGAAAATGATAAGGATAGTGTTGGCAAAACACACAGAGTAATGCTTTTCAACCAGCCAAAAAAAAGAAACATGACTTTAGAATTTTTTAGTATGATTCGTTGCCCTATACAGGGTCTTAATTTTTCAGTGGGATTTGATCATCAAAATCATAATCAACTGAGAAGAAAAAAATGTTATTCAAACTATTAATTTGTATCCATCAGAGCCTTTAAGGAACATACTATAGAAATAAAGGCTCAACTCACTTTCATCATTAATCATTAGGCTACATGTATGAACCAAAGATGGAAAGTAATATAATGTAAAATATACTAGTAATGTTAAAAACAAAATAATGGCAGAACTTCCTGAGCCTGAAGGGGTGGGTTTTGGCATGTTTGTTACTGCTCCCTCCTTGAAGCACACACTGCAAAGATCACAACAGCAGAGCCTACAGGAAACTTTAAAATACTTTATGATATAATATTTTCCATCAGCTTACAGTCATCTCAGAAAGGTACAGAGAGGAAACCTATTTTCATCCTTGTAAGTGTTACAAAAGACATTTAGTCATCCTGGTAATTATAAGGTACAGGTTTGGATACAATTTTAAGTGTTGTGGCCAAAAGAATAATCTGCATCTGTTCTAAAATGATTTGAAAATCTAAGACATAATGCTAGAAGAAGGATGATTTATTCAGCCTTTGACTTCAGAAGAAAAATGCAGGCAATTTTAAAAGGCAGCATCTTATGCTAATTGGGAAATAAATTGGTACTTTAATAATGCTTAAAAACCACTAACTTCCTATGGAGAACTGAACCACAGAGCTAGTATGCCCATCCTATAGTTTCAAAAAATATTTCACTAACCTCACAAGTTTTGGTTATTTTAAATATTAGTTGCATTTCAAAAGACAAAATCTTACAATACATCCTGTTAAATTAGCCTCTACTAATAGGAGACTAGAGCATGAAACTCAAACAAGAATGTTTAATGGAATACAAATATCCAATCTAGAAACTCTAATAAAAATCTCCCTTTGTTGGGCAAAGGCTCTTGGCTATTACACAGAAAACTACCATACGTAGCTCCCCACAAAATGTATTATAGATCAGGCTCATAATCTTTCCTTCCACAAAAATGGCACAAGAATTGATTTCAATTATCATTTAATACTTATTTCCCTCTCCTGTCAAAAAAATGTTCCATACACATGAAACTGAAGGCTGGCAGCCTGAACTCATTTATGGAAATTTTAAGGACTATTGATTTACCAGTGAATTTTCTAGTTCTTTCATTGTTACTGGTAAGATGCCTCAGCGTCTGAATTCGGTGATAGGATGGTCTGAAATGCTGATAGGCTTAGTTAAGAATCACGGAAAGAAAAGCTTCTCAAAATTTTGTCGAAATGAATTTTATAAATTAGGTTAACAAAGGTGATTATACATGGCCAAAATTTCTCACGCAGCATCGCCCTGACATCTGTTCTTGCAGGGTGCTCCGCTCCCGCGGTCCTGTACACCTTATTGATATCTGGGCATTAACTGATGGAAAAATATGAAGTAATTTAAAAATAAATTGGCCAATGTTTTTGGAAACAAGAAACAATTTTGTGTATACCAGAGGGTTTTTATTTGTTTTTTGTTTTTCTGCTACGCCAACATGTAAGCTATAAGAGAGTGTTTATTTAAGCAAATATTTATGTTCTCAGTATGTTTTAGTAAGGTGTGATGCTCTGATGGACACCTCCAAAAGCTGTGTGCCTTTATCTGCCCATTTAATTCTCCCACACAACCTTTATAAAAGCATCTCCACAAGGAATAGCATATTTTTCAACACTAGCAACTGTACTATAGTCCAGCATAGCAACAGACTCTCAGTACTGGAAGGAAACTAAGGTTACACAGTCAGTTTTTTTCTTTGAACAATACCCTACTCTGTCCCTCTGGTAGGTTATATTCTTTCCTATAAATGTTGCCATTGTTCTCCTCTACAGGGGTGGGTACAGAGTTCATGGGTCCTCAAGATTACATAACTTTGCATTTTATCATTTAAAAAAAGGTTACAAAATTATTGATATAATTTAGGCATGAAAGTGAATATTTATTTTGAGTGAGAACAGCAATAACTACCAGTATAAAATATTTTAAAATTGAAAATACTACAAATATCCCCCAATCCAGAAAACAATGTTGTATTTTTAATAACTATTTGATATGCCCTTATACTATTTTTTCTTATTTTTCGAAGGCATAATTTTTATTACCTTTAATATTACAATGATTTTATAATATTCTATAGAGAGGAAAGGAAGTATATTTTCCCCCTTTAGCATGGGTTATAGAAAAAAATTGTTATTAGTAGTAGTTTTGAAAATTTTCTTTCAGTTTTACAACTCATGGCTGGTTACATTATAGTTCCTTTCACAGCTGAGCTGAATATTATGGAAGATTTTTCAACAGAGTATTTCTGGCCTGACATAATTCAAATCTTGTTTCTTCACCACTAACCACCTACTTCTAGCACTAGAGCCCCAGTCCACAATCAAATAGCAGTCAGACCTCCGTCCATGAATACTTGTGTCATGACATCAGATGAAATGGAAAGAGAGTTCCTGAAATCATTTCTACAACAGAATGTTAGCAATACGTACCTAAATTATACAAATGGAAGTATTCCACAAAACCTGAACTAAATCAGTCTCCAACACAAACTCCCCTTAGCAGGGTCTCACAGCCTTGCCCACTCTAACACTACCACCTGACCTGAGGGGAAGTGTGATAGGTGGGGAAGTGAGCTCAACTGACAGCAGGTTAAACACCTTACTTATGCAACAGAGACAGGATCCTGTGAGCACATTTATCCCAGAGCCTTGGAAAGGAGCTTCCTCAACTTCAAATCTTCACTGCCTACCCCTCCCCAACTCCAGCCTCCCCGACTTCCACCTCATTCAGTCCTACGTCTGAGTGAACCTTGACTGCTTTGATTCCCTTAGTCCACCCACATCTGTTTATCATCAGACCCTACTGTTTCTATCTTCAGTGTTTTCTTTGACCTTGATACTTTCAACCCCATTCCTATGCTCACAGCCAAGGCCACATCTCAGTCACTCACCATCCTTGATTCCTAAATCATCTCTCTTTTTTTATTTTGTTCTCCAATTTACACTAACAATGGAGAATTATGAAATTGAGAATATGAAATTCCCCCAAACTTTAGTTTATCTTCAAAAACTTATTACAATCAGTGATGTTATAACCTCAGCCTTTATGGTCATTTGTAACCCCGTATATTACCACTGCTATCTTAAATGATCTCTGTTTCCCCAAATGATTCTCCTGGATTCTTTAGATTTGCTTTGAAAAGTCCCTCTTCTTGCCTCCTGCTTCCTGTCCCTTTTTACATGGAGCTTCTTACCTCTTAGGTCTACTTCCCAAAGTTATACTTATTCTGGATCTGCTTTTGTTTTCTTTATCCTCTTAGGGGTTTCCTAAAATGCCCACAGCCACAGTGATTATTCTTTTTACTTCATCAAATATAGTCTCCTTTTGACACTTAATATATGTTATGTTGTACTTTCACTCATTTAGTATTTATATTAAATATGTATAGGCATGTGAATATGCATATGTATAACATCTTTCCAACAATGTCCAAGTAGGTTCAATTCAATTGCTACCACCAGGCACTTCACTTATGACTGCAAAGATAAAATCAATGTAAGAAAAACTTTCTGCCTTTAGAAAGTTTGAATCTTTTCAGTGGGAGAGGGTAAGTGCAAACATCACTTCTAATAGAGTGTAGAGGAAGATAAGAGCCCTTTACCGAAATTACATATTCTGTGTTAATTGTTAGACTAACTCTTTTTTGCTCCCAGTAGAAGGCAGCTTTTGGAGAATAGAAGCAGTCTCTTCAACCACAGCTTTTGTATTTCCAGCACCTAGTTTCTGGAAGTATTGAGTTCTCCATAGTTGTAAGTGTTCATGAAGGGTTGAGAGATGTCCTAATTATTGCTGAGGTGATTTAAACCCCCACTAGTTGCCCGGATGGGAGGTATTTAGTCCAACTAATCTGTATATATGTGTGTGAGTTTTCTGGGAGACAAATCCTATGTAGGATATTTTACGATGACAAAGATACAGAGCCTTCGGGGACAGAAAGCTGGGTGCAAGACTCAGTTCCAAGCTTCAGTTTCCTCATCTACTCAAATAGTTCATCAACTGGTTGGTAGTGTTACCATGAGATTAAGTGAATTAATATATGGTGACTGCAACCTACCTAGTAGATATTTAAAAGTTTAAGTTTTACTTAAACTAAGAACTTAGTCTAACAAATTATCCACTGACAAAGCTGATCAGTTTCATTTTTGTTGTGTGGGAGTTTTTTTGAAGTCTGCTTTTCAATTTCTCAAATCCACATCAATCATGATGATGAATCTGTAAAATGTAAATATACTCCTCTTAGCAGAAGGTCAGTGGAAAGGAGCTTCTTAATGGTTGAAGTTCGGATTAGGATTGTAACAATTAAACTAAAATTCACATTTTTTTTTTAGACTCAGCTAACACTAATGATGGTTTTAAGCAGCAATCTCATTTACAGTAAGCTGCTTCTTGTCAGGGGAGGTGCGAGGAGTGGATTGGATTACCTATATACAGTCTAATGGTCAGAGACTTACTGCTGAGACTTAGCAGGGGAGAAAGAAAAGTCTGAAGAGTGAGTGGCTCACACTGTCATTTATAATAAAGGAAACCTTTTCTAAGGAATTTTATCTGAAAGTTAAGAACTCCTTTGACATTTTCACCCTAACTCAGCATGAAGCTATTATTTGTTACTGAGACACTTAAAACTTTTGTTTTTCTTACCACTCTCACAGGAATCAATAGTTTAAAAATTAGAGCAGAGTAGCAGCTCGAGTGTTAATCTGTGTTTGGTAGTGAAACTTCAAAGATTACTGTCAGCAGCTCATTAGCCACGTATTAAACTTTGTATGTACTCACTGAATCGTTTATAAGAAAAAGAACTGAAATACGGCATTTGACAGGTTTTAATAAAATATGGCATAAAAGTTTTTTTTAAGTATCTATTTTTTCCTGTTATCAACTGTGAGTTATCATAAATATATTTCGAGATATTTCCCAACTTTATAATAGCTTCTCCTCTGGAAACTAGTGTCTCCCCCTATTCTGTGTGTGTTGGGTCCCCAGTAACCATATTCATTTTGTATAAACTTCACTCTTCCTGTTTCCTCACCACTGACGGCTGATGAGTAGCAGATCCCAGACCTAATTTCCAGAAAACCCTGCCTGACAGCCATGGCTGACGGACTAGTGTTAGACACCGACAAGCCTGGGTGAGTCTAATGCTCCCACCTGGGGATCTGGATGAGGACAGAGACAGCCAGCCAGTTCACGTGTGCTGGCGATAAGACCCGGATACATAAACGTGGCAGCCCTAGAGTGGACACAGGTCACCATGGGCGGAGCCGGGTTGATCTGAGAAGCAAAAAAAAATCCAGTCTATAGGTTAAAATGAAATGGAAATATATTTACAAAGGACATAAATGAGATATGGGGAGAGATTCTTGATAGTTTTCTAGTTTCTCAGTCCAGATCTTTCTTCAGGCTAATGACATTCCTATTATGGACTTCACGACCCGATGTTCATATAAGGTCCCCGGGTTTGTTTCTTTGTTTACTCATTTATTTATTTATAAAAGAAGAGAAAATAGCTTCTGCTATTTGCAATCAAGGATACCTAATTAATTCACTAAAAGTAGGTAATGGGGTCCATAGCTTATCCCCAGCAGAAATTAAGGAATATTATGCAAGATGAGCTCTTACACTAGGTACTTTTTATTGAATAACTGTAATGTTCTAGGTACTTCTGCACGCTTATTTCATATTGAGTTTATTCATACTTATTCAGCGCAGTCACGTGAGGCTGAAATAGTAACCCCATTAAACAGAAAGGAAAATCCAAGCCTCAGAGTGTTTATAAATACACCGCTAAAATTCCAATCTCGGGACACTGCTGTTTTAAAAGTCAGGTCCTGTTCACCCAGCAACTCGACAGATTTTCCTGAAGGCCAAACATCTTTAATAGGATCTCCCACTGAACTTTCCATTACCCTCCAGTTCTGATTTCAATGAATGACACCTCAGTTTAACCCCTGTTCATTCCAAGGTTCAATTTAACCTTGACTTCACAAAAACGATCTTTTACTCCTTTCCTTTTTCATCCATCCTACATCTATTCCATCATCCAGTCCTAACAGATGATTTTCACAGTGCATTCGGAATCAAATCTCTTTGCATCCCCTCCAAACCCTCCTCCATGGGGGAAATACTACAAGGAGTTAATCAGCAGTCTCCCTGTCTCTGCTCTTGTGCCCACCCCCACCTCATATTCTGTTCTCCACATGCAGGCAGAGCAAACCTTTTAAAACATAATACTGATCATATCATGTTCCTGTCCCAGTCTTCCCAATAGCAGCAGGAACTGGCCTGTCCATCCCTTGACTTTCTCTCCTACCTCCCCTGACACATTCCGCTCCAGCTGTAGTGTCCTCCTTGCTCAACCCCAAATAGCACAAGCAGGTTCCATTTCGGGCATGTGTGCTTGCAGCGTCCTTCACCAGGATTCCCTAAAGAGATATCCCGTGGCCTGGACCCTCGCTTCATTCAGGCATGTGCTCATCTCTCCTTCAGACACCTTCCCTAACAGCCCGTTTTGGGGTTGTGCCCTGCTGCTGCCCCTCTCCACAGTACTTCTCTCTCCCTGGCATTGCTGGATTCATTTATTTATATATGTTTCCTTTCTGTCTCCTCCCACTAAAATGTTAAGTAAGCTTTATGAAAACAGATATTTGGCCAGTTCTGTTCACAGCTCTATCTCTAGGATCTTCAGAACAGTGTTTGAAAGAAGACAGAGGCTCAGTACATGAATAAAGATACTGGATACTTTAAAACCTAAGTAAAACATTCAGACTGCATGGCTTTAAGATTTCTTCTACTTACTCTGAGAACCACCCTCCTTCTTGATTTCCTCATTCAGAATATAATCTTTCTGCCCATGTTTCTGTACTTGTTTGCCTGGTACTCCAGGGATTCATTCACTATAAATTGGAATGCAAGTTTTCGTAGCTACGTGAAAGACTATGATGTTTTGCCAATCTTGTTCTCTTTCAAGGTGTCCTATATGTCCTGTAAATTCCCCAATTAATAACAATGTTGACCACTATTACCTGGCAGCTTTTCTCTCCCTTTCAATTTTTGAAGTAAAGATCTGACTGTTTAAGCATCTATTTGGAAAACAAAAACACCATTGTGACAATGTACATAAAGATGGTAGAGCTAGAAGGTTCCTCAGAGATTAAAAAAAAGATTCCATCACCCTTGCTGTGAATTTTTAGTTCATTAATGGAACAGGTCCTTATTTTATACACAGCATGTCTCAGGGATGAGATGGCAGACCCAGGACTAGGTTCTTTGTTTCCTGACCTGTGGGCATGTTTATAGAGCAGAATATGTTACTGTTTGTGATTCTGCAATATTCAGATTGTCTGAGATCTTAAACATTGATATTTGATGTCTTATAAGAAATACTTTAGAGGAACACATTTTCCCTTTTGCAGTAGAAACGGATCTCTGAACTTAATTTTTTTCATCCTTGCAGATATTAGTCAATGTCTCATAGTTAAGCAGTGGCATTATTCCTGAAAGCCAACAAAATCTAAGCATTAATATATTCTTAGCAACACCCATCAGTGATGTCCACTTTATTGTAAGATTAGGCTTTACTTGGTTGTTAACCAGTCCATAAAACATTTATATGTTTTGAGTGCCCAGCTTGTGACAGTAACTGTCCTTGAAGATTACCGACAAGTAATCATTCACAGAGGACTTTTAAGGGGACAGCCTGTCTGTGGGCAGTTGAATGAAACAAACAGGCTGATCAGAGGGTGAGCATGCTGAAGAGGTTAACGGCAAAATGAATCTGTTTCACAGAATGATGGCCTGGCTTGCATCAATTAAACCTAACATTTACAGCGGGCTTAACTATGGTTACACAAGTGAGCGGGACACTGTCCCTTTTAATTTTCACAATCTAGCAGAGAATGCATACAGGAACTAGAATGTCACCAGTGGAATACTGGTGATATTTCAACCTCAATGAAAGGTCAAAGGCTGTATCAAGCACTATAGTGGATGGAAAAGGAGGGGCTGCTTACAGACACTGCAGTTCTTCTGTTCATTCTCTCTCTCTATTTTTTAAATTATTTCTTTCATACTGAGAGAGAACAAGGATATTTAACTGAAAGACCAGCCTCACATTCTTACATTATTACCAAAGTTTCTAACATAATCACATTGTATTTGTCAAATATTTCTGAGTTTCATGCCATCTTTCTCATGTCCCAGGAAATTCTCCTGAATATATAATGATTCACTTCATGCTCATAATTATTTCCTTTTTAAAACTGATCAAGTCTTCTGAAGATAAGAAAATCTCAGAATGCTTTGATTCTTGAAAAAGTGGAAGCTATTTAACTGGTACTAACAACCACCACGGCAGCTGTAAAATGAAAGCTTTTCTCGAAACACTGTCATTTAAATGCGCTGCTGAAATTCTGTTGCAGACGACATTCGTTTTCCGCTACAAACATCATCTGCTATATTCATGGTATTTCAATGTCTCTGAGGCTCAGCTTGTTACCCAATCAATTTAACGCTTCCTAACAACTGATTTCTCGAGGGTACTTACATATTCTTCGTAAGCTTCATGGGATGGAGGGGGAGGTGCCCTGTATCCCGGCACTGCTGGTGCCCCCCGGGCTCGAGGGGTGGGCACACCTCTTGCGACAGGGGGCACTGGAAGGGCTCCGCGAGTCACAGTGGTCCCTCGAGGGGTGAGAACCCCTCGTCCCGGTGGTGGAGGAGGAGGGATGGCTCCCCCGCGGCCCCTAGGAGAAGCAGGTAGGGGTACAGGTGAGAAACAGGGGATGGGAGAAGGGGGTCTATAAAATAGATACAGCTCTCAGCTTACAGCCAGTGTATGATGGGGAGAAAACTATGTTTATCTCTTCATGCATGAGTGTGAGCATGAGTGTTGATGTTTAATTCAGATTCTTTAGGATGTGAAGTAGTTTGACCTCCAGAGAATAAATTTTGTAAATACTGGTTATGACTTAGTTATCATTAAAACCAGGTGAGAATACTTTGATATTTTCTGAAATGAAAAAGCCAAACCCAAACAAACAGAAACCAATCCATTCCCATTTTACCCAAATTGGCCGAGAAGACCCCCATCAGAACATTGTCTATATACAGGTATCCCCTGATTTGTGGAAGTTGCATCAGGCCACTTTGTTTTTATGAAAGGCCTCTGCTAGAGCCTGCTTGCGCCCGCTTAAAGAAATCGGAAGAGGATTTTGCTTTTGCAAAAAGAAGCCAAAATGGTTTCAGTGTTTGCTTTGCATGGCGCCAGCTCCACGAAGCTGCTTCCTGGGAACCACGCTCAGCATCCGGCCTCCAGAGCTCTGAACTGTGTCCGTGAGCATCGGTGCTTTATCTCGAGTGATTTTTGAACAACCCCTAGCAAGATGTGTCCTACAGTATCAGAAAAGCCTAAGAGAGGTCATTTTTGGGGTCTGGAAACACTCAATTTTTTTCCTTATAAATTAATGGTAATTGCTTCTTTGCTGCACACCATTTTGGCTCATAAAAGGTTTCATGGGAATGCTCTACTTTCAGTCAGGGAACCTGTATGATTATCTGGACCATCTATGAAACTGAGCTGCTAAATGTCAGCGTCTCCTCCGTGCTGGAGGTTATCAACAGCGATGTGCAATACTGTCATTTACAAAGCAACAACCAAAAAAATTTGTTTGCACTTTAACACTTTAATAAAATGTACTCTAAGCATAGTGATATCATTCTGCTTTTTATAGTAGATTAAGCTTGAGGTTACCTGAAACCCAGCTCATTGTCACTGATTTTTCATCATGCACATTACCTCCTGAACTGGTAGAGTCCCTGATTGTAATTTGCTTTCCCACGGTATCTCTGGTGCTAGTGAAATACATTAGGACTCTGCAATAGAAAGCATTAACTGAATCTTCTGCACTGCAGTGCTTGACACAAAAGTAACTTGTACTAAAAGCTTAAGATCAAATGGTTGCTGCCAACTTTCACAGTATTCCAAGGCTTCTGGAAACGTTGAGTGTTTGTTTGAAGTCTGGGCAAAAATGCGGTTATTTCACTTTTTATTATGTCTGAAAGGCTGGCCTCCAGAAAGCTCTGCTTTCAGCAGGAACACTAAAGCTTTGGGAAAAATGATGATCTTCCGGATGTCAACAATCGCAGAGTTTGGCTTTCTGCACAGATGGGGGAGGTAGGTCATGCCTTCTGCTAGGAATAGCGGTCAGCTGGTTCTTTCTTGCTTGCAGAAAATGCGCTTTTACAAATGAACAGTAATAATGCTGGTAAAGCTTTCAGAAGTTTTAAATAGATTATAGAACTGATGAATAGAGAATTTATCAGAGAATGTATTATGAGTCTAATGTATAGAGAAAGCTCTCTTAGACTGGGGTGGGGGGGGGTGAGATATGAAAGAGCCAGAAGTCCCAGGGCCCGCTTCAAGCACAACATAGCTGAGAATACAATATTCTATATTATCATGATAATATAAGAACACATCTATAAAAAAAAGGAATGTAAAAACCAATTTTATTTTCATGTGCCTCCAAGCATTTCCCTGTTTCCTTGTAAGCACAGTGAGCGTACATCCAGGTTTGTCTGGAACACTTCTGATTTACAGCTGTTATCCTACCTTCCGGTTCAGTTTAGCATTTTAACACTCTCCCAAGTGTCCGTGTGGTGGTAGTAAATTATGTCCCCCTCCTTTAAACTATATTTGCAAGTTCTGGCTATACTTACAGCAGTATAGCTCCTTGAGCCTGAGGTGGCTTTTTTTTTTTTCCTAATGGGTAAAATTAGATGTATGAATCTGTAACAATTCTTCCTGCTTTAAAATTATATGGTGCTCACATAAAATCTCATTTCTCATTTCCTTCCTTCATCAAGTGTCTCCCGAACCCAGTCCTAGCCAACCTGTCTCGCAAACTCGCCTCATTATCTCCTCTACACCACGTCTTTTCCCTGGAATATTAGCCCTATGTCTCTCTTCTCCAATTCAACCCAAGATTCACATCAGCTATTTTAGCATACTGTCCACGGCTCTGTATTTTTTCCTTTATTTTTCTGACTCTTTAAATGTTTTCCATCCTTAATTCTTCACCTCTTGTTCATTTCTGAACTGAATGAATGCAATTTAGTAATTGCTTCCCCAGTTGGTTGAAAATACTTTTGATTGAGTTCACCAGCCTACAGGTTTCCAAATGCGCTAGATTCATTTACGATCCCTGTTCCACTGCACCTGATATATTTATCACTGTGGATTACTATCTGGAAAACGCCTTTTTTGGACTTGTACGGCTCTGCTTTTTGCCCTGTTTCCTCCTTCCTATTTCTTACTCTTCAGACTCCTGCACTGGCTACTATTCTTGGGGCCACCTTGGGACATGGCTACCTCCGTTCTCTGTCCTCAACCCTATTTCTGTCCCATCAGAGGGCACCCATGCAGTCTCTAACTCTAGTGGTGGCTATGTTCCCTGTTTCATTCCTAACACATGCCAAACCCTAGATTATGTGCCTTATGTCAGGTGTGCTTTAATGTTTTGCATATTAGAGTTACCTGGAGACCTTTGAAAAATTCCAAGTTCCAGACCATACCCCAGGCCAATTAAATCACAGTCTTTACACAGGCAAGAAGCCCTCAGTGATTCCCAGGAGCAGATCGGTTTGGGAACTACTGCCTTATATGCATCATCTAATTTTTAAAATATTGACAAGCCTGTTATGTAACCATTTCTAAGCTAAAAGGTTGAGTACCAAGTCAAAGTACAAATCACCTGCCCAAGGTCACACCAGCAGTCCACAGACCTATGAGGAATAATAGCAATAATTTTATTCTTCATTTAACTTGGTCCCTCTCATAATCTTAGTTATGGTATCATTAATCTCTAACCAGGCTACACATTGGAGAGTTAACCTTGTCTTGGGCCACTCTTTTTCTCCATCATCTAATTGGGCACCAATCCTATAAATTCTAATCTCTAATCTAATCCTATAACTCGGCATTCCAAGTGGTGTTCACGCCTATCTTGGATAATGGATTTGTTTTTTTTTTCTCAGTGGCTTTCCCGCTGTAAGTCAGCATCTGTCTCACCATCTCTCATTACTCTAATGCTTCTCTATCACCCACAGCAATGACGAAGTAGCCCTTCTAGAAGCAATATGATTATACATCTCTTTAATAAACTCCATTAGTTTTATGTATTATTTCTTACCGCAGTAAACAAAAGCTTTCAAAACCTGCCCCTGATGTTTTATTCTGTTTGCCCTCATACAACATGTAGTGGTGATGTGTGTTAGAGATGCCAAGTGTTTTAAATTCTTCAATTATGTAAAATAAATTATTATAATATATACATGTAATGCTTTGCTCTCTGGTATTCATTATTATTGGAAGGTTAGATAGTTTTTCATGGATATGTTTATTGAAATGTAAATTCCTTTAACTAAAGAAATTTTCGACAAATTACTATAGAAGTTTAAAAATATGCCAGGCATCATTTCTTTAGAATATAAGTATAACTGAATAACTGAATAAAATCATAATTCATAAATGTGAATAAATTAGCATCTATTAACTCATATTTTCAAGAGCTTTCTGAACAGTATGATTTTCTGTTTTGTGTGGCTCTTTCCTTATTCCTTTTAAGTCGTAGATACATTCCATCATGTGGTTTGAAATAGAAAACAAGAGTTCTGTTCCATTTACTTTCATTAATGTCAATACATTAATGATACCAATATAGCACTGGAAGTGAGGTTTACTTTTCAACATTCATTTCTTTTTCTTTTTACACGGCAGTGTCAGACCTGTATGGGATATTAAAAAGCAAAAGCTTTCAATCAAGATTTTTCTTCCAAAACATTTAAAAATTTACTCCATAATGTAGCACAGAGAAGACAAGTGGTGACTCTGTGGCATCTTACTATGCTGAGGGACAGTGACTACAGTGAGGTATGGGGGGGACTTGATAATATGGGTGAATGTAGTAACCACATTGTTTTTCATGTGACACCTTCATACGAGTGTGTATCAATGATACCTTAATTTAAAAAAAAGGAAAAAAATTTACCCCATAATATGCTATTCTTTACTGAATCATTAAAGAGATTAATGTTCCAGAATAAAACTTTTATTGAAAGTGAAATCCTATATAGTCCACTCAAGCATGGCAAATTAAAGAACCACTATAACAAAATAAAATCTATTATTATGGTGGTTTTTTAATCTCAAAAGCAGGTTAGTGCATTATTTTTTTTAAGTGGACCCAATTCCAAGGAATATAGAATAGAAAACACTCTCCCTCTGTAGACATTCTGAAGATATACTTGGGGTAAACCATATAAAACTGTCAAAACTGATAATTTTTTTTGAACTAAAAAAGTGACAATTAGTAAACCATATGACTTATTTAATTTAAGATTACCTGCAATGATGTCATTTCAAAACCCATCATGATGTGGTTAGAAACATGCAAGGTTTTATAAAAGACTAATTCCATAAAAAAGTGTGTCCATTAAAAATGTTATGTCGCAATGATTTTTAGCAATAAGCAAATGTTCTTAGTTAGTTTTAGAGAGTTCCATTTTTTAAATTTTGTATAAATAAAAATGTAAGAATAAGCTCTAGAATATTTTCAGAAGTTTTTTCCTTTAGTCAGATGTAATTTCCAGAATTGTCCTGTCTTATATTTAGATAGTAATTACCTTGGTATTTTACTTGGAAATTTATCATTCTTAACTTTTTTTCTGATAAGTGTGAAACTGATTGAGATGTTTATGATTTAAATGTTAAAACAGTGTTCTTGACAGTGGTAGCTGAAGATATTTGGGGCATATTTTAGTAAATAAATTGAATCTGCAAAGTATCTTGGAATCTTGAGATGATTTCTATGTGTATGAAATAATATTCTAGATCTATGTTCCTTCGAGATTTGAAGGCCAACTAAACTAGGGTGAAGAGAGTAACTGAATCACACAGTCTGTGTATGAGGGCTGTGAGTTTGTACTGCTTCATCTCTTTGCAAACCAATGCATTCTACTGAAATCCTGAGAAATCGAGAAGCTTACAAAAAAATTCTGATGCAGAAAGATTCCAATTTCTTTGCAAAGTGAATGATATCTATCTATCCATCTATCTATCTAGCAATCATCTATCATCGCCTCTCTCTTCAACCTACCTGGCAAGACTTAGCAATTAAAGGGCCATTTAAGGCACAGGCAAAATTTATAACTTTCACTTCATGCAAGGCCATCCTGTTTCAAGGCAAAGGACTGTATCATCTATATGCTCTCAGAAGGGAGACAGAACCAGAAAGTAGGAAGTCTCAGGTCTGCTCTATTTACTTTCTTTGGATAGTTCTTAAGAGATCAAACTTTGAATTTTAGAGTCAGACTGCCTGTGCAGCCTGCAACAAATTCCTCACACCTTTTTATACCTCAGTTTCTCACCTGTAAATAATACTCAACTTTACTACAAAGGATTTGATTAATTTATGAAAATTCTCAGGTGCTATGTAGATGTTCATTGTTACTATTTTGGGGTGGTGGTCGTTACTGATGTTGAAGTTATTTATGGGCAGCATGATCGTGACACAGAGCAGGTGAGTGAAGGTTGGCCATCCTCGTTTGCTGTGCATTTATTTAAGGTAAGGACCGATGTACCTTGCAGGAGCTGTGGTTGCTATTCTGATTCCTCTGCCTCTAATGCCTCTGCCGCGACCAGAGTCCTCTGAGCCATTTAAGTAAGATAATTCACGTAGCTGTTCCTGACGAATTTCATCATTGTAGTCCTGGAAGGAAAAACACGGCCTGATCAGTTAAAATGGGGCATGGGGCCTTAGAGCCGAGCGAACACAGTAAGAACGGAAATGCTTCATTCAGCCTCGCAGATGAAAATCTAAAATGATCGTACAAGTGTACATACTTTAAATTCCTATTTTTATGGAGAGAAATTGAAGTTGCTTCTTTTATCAAGAAAGTACTCAGCAGGAAATCAGATGAGATTTTCTCGGATATCACTCGATGTGTTAGCCAGAAAAGGAAGGAGCAATCGAACAACATCTTGGAATGTGCCAGGTTATGACTGTTCACACAAGGCTTACAACTTCCCTGGGATGAATATGCACACCTTATGAGTGGCGGCATGGCCCTCCAGTAGCACCGGACGCATAAACCAACGGGGAGCAATCTCGAGGCCCGAAGGAGGTCTGTGTTAAAATCATGAAGATGTACAAATAATATAGCACAGTTCAGACAACTGGGAAGCTGTGCAAACCAGCCCAGCCACTTGATGGGCAATGTTGAAAAATAAGGAATTTTCTATATGTTCTGGCACTGGGCTGATGGGAAGCAATAACTATAGCAGAAGCCAAATTTCACTGTAATAACCAGAGACTCAGTCAAAGTCAAAGGCACTACCTCTCTCCTTCATCAGCGTGGAAATGTACCAGTCATTTCAATAGGACCAAAGAGCAGGTCTGAGGCTCTGAAGACGGATGCTGTCTTCAAACACGAGCGTCAGTTCTGACTGTTTCTTCTTTTACTCACATACATGCACACCTGCCTGAACAGTATGAAACTGAGTAATTGCTTATTTTTGCCAAATGGCCAACCTGATTGATTTTTTTTTTCAGGAAACATATGTTAAGCAAGCATATGTTTAACTAGTGGATTTTTTAGTGCCAGAGGAGGTCTGGGGGTTGTGACTAGAAATACCTGTAAAGAGCAGGCTAACAAAAATGATGATTGAGACCTGATTGTAGGCCCAAAACAGATATGTAATCTCACCCAGTGATTCTACTTTAGCTCTGCATACATGTGTTAGTGTGATGGTAAATGAAATCTGTGTACCCTCACCCATACCTCCTCTGTCTAGAAAATGGCAGGATGCATTCAGACTAACAGGATTTCTAATGCACAGCTTTGCCTCATACTGCCAAATATGCCTGGATTATAAGCAAAAGTGCTAGTCACTCCGAAGCATTTACTTCATTTTTAACATATTTTTTCATGTTTATCCTCTTAAGCGCCTGATTATAGTGATAACGGGCTCAACACAGTTGGCTGACAGAAGAGCTTTACAGTAGAAAATAACTGTTTCTAACAAGTCAGATATTACTCAATTTCTACCTCTTAATTTTCACATTCCAGCAATAACTACCCTAAATAATAAACACGTCTCTTATTTTACTAGGATCAGGGAATGTGATGAATTGCTACTTCTGTGTGAACTGACCAGCTGAATCAAAATGAAAAAAGTATTTTCATAATTTTCCCAAGTATAATCTTGATTTGAAAGGGAATCTTCACAGCTTCTTGTCTGAGGAAAACCCACAGACTCTCAGGGTCCTTATGAGTTATAAAAAGAGACAGATTTTCATTGTTGGTAACACTGAAAATTAAAAACTAACAAATTGCAGATGAATTCAATATATGTAAAAGTTTACTTTACAGCGTAAATATTGTTATGCCTGGATCAGAAAATGCAATAATTTGTAAATAGTCTCATTTGTTGTATTATCCTAAAGAAGAATAGGAGGGTGAGGAGGAGAAACATACTAATCAGAGGGTGTGAGAGAATCATTCCTGATTAGATCAGGCCTCCCTGCCTCCATACCTGCAGACAGATCCCGTCACACTGACTCTGGGGTTGACCCTGTGATCTGCCTTAGTCAACAGGACAATAAAAAACATTGAAGGAGACAGAAGGAGAGACTTGAAAAGTGTTTACGTATCAGGGCCTTCCCTTTCTTGTCATTGGGAATCCTTATGAGACCAGGTAAAGAAGCCCGGACTGGCTTTCCGGAGGGTGAAAGGCCATGTGGAGAGAGGCCATACGTTCCTTCCCCGCCATCCTATCTGAGTCCCCAGCTATTTGAGTGAAGCCATCCTATGCCATGAATACCAGTCAGGCTAATGGTGAGCAGAACAATCACTTACCTGGCCCCAGAACTGGTAGTTATAGATGACAAATTGGTGCTTTAAGCCAACCTTCTGTTGGTTTGCTTTGTTCAATAGCTAATAAACACAGAGGGGACTGCTCTGCCTGGAACCTGAGAGACCAGACTTCGAGAGGCGTACTTCAGCAGCTTTGCTCCCGTCCTGTCCAGACCGAGGGTGCTTAGGCTCAGAAGAGATTTGCATGTTTCTTGGGGCAGGCGTAGCCCTGGTATGGAGGCAAATAGAACGATGTCCCACCCTGGTGTAATTAAAGTTTGAATTGCCGACTTATGTCTCTATTCTGAGTCTATGCTCACCAATATGACTGCAAATTGGAATTCAGCTCCTAGATAGAAATCTGCCAACATGGAGAAAATCTGTTTAGCTTATAACCAGAGTCTCTGACACTGCAGTCTAAGTTAATTCTTAGTGTAAGCAAAACAGCTATTACTGATGTTTAATCAAGACTGTTTCGAGCTTAGCTAGATACACTCTGTTTTAAGAAATACGATCATCTTTAAGCGCTGTGGTGGCCAAGACAATGCAGATCTCTAACTACAGGTGTCATCAGATAGGAATCCCAGCTGCTGTGTTCTGAGACCTGCTGCTCCCTAGGTCATGCGACCTCAGCGTGGCTCCTAGCCAATGAGCAAATGTGGTGGAGATGCTAAAATAGGCCCATTCCTGGGAAAAATCACAGGACTCCTCTGTCTGAGCTTCAAGGATTCCTGTAATGTCACTGCCCCAGAGCAGGCTAGGACCTTGCACTTCGCCTTTCGGGCAGACACTGTAAGGTGCGGGCTCTCTAGCCTTCCTTGACACCCTCTTTGTTTTTATTTTTCTATCACAAGAGCAACTTCCCTAATCCTTACATGTATTATGACAGTTTTGCATTTTCTTCAACACTTAAGAAGTGTTGACAAAATCAAGTTCCTAAGATTACAAAGCTGAGAGCTTTGGTAAATCCATTATTATTATTAATGCTGATGGATGGAGCCTCTTCTCTTCAACAGACGTTATACTCTGATTAAATTGTAGTACTTGCCATTCTCTTACTTAAAAATAGTCATGCACAGGTTAAACATGAAACTGATTACTCATGACCAAAAAAGGGTAGTAATATTTTTTAAGAAAATAAACAATGTTGCCAATATTTTTTAACCCTTCACTTAATCAGAAAATATGAAAGAATCATGAAATGGACAATCACAAGCCATATTTTGGGCCAGTGAGTTCGAAGAACTTGGGGGACACAGATGAATTGTGGCAACAATGAAAAAGCTAGAGTTGGTATGCGTGCGGTGGGGTAAAAGGCAAAGACGATCGAGCAACCACAAGATATCTGAGAATGCTCTAGTGGGAAGCATATAGTATGACTGGGAAAAGTAGGAACACAAGGAGCTTTTAGGTGCAGAGATGGCTAGAAGTATAATGACACCGTTAACCAGAGGAAGGAAGGAAGGAAGGAAGGAAGGAAGGGAAAATGTTTGTAGTTGGAGAATTTATATGTGGTTTGATTAGCTTAAGTTTAATAAGCCAGAGACATGAAGGGTTATCTTGGAAATTCAGATCTGGGTTGAGGGAGTAAATCTGAATGTCAACGGCATGTATGTGCGACAACAGAAGCACAAAGATCGCCCAACAGCAAACTAATGTAATGAGGGAAACTTTCTAATCATACTTCCAATGCAAATTTACATCAAGGAAGATAATCAGTTGACTTATCAATTGCAATATTTGGATCATCAAATGTTAAGTGACTAGGTCTTCTGATAGACTCAAGTTTGTCTAATTAGACAACCAAAATATATATATTAGTGTATTTGAGGTTATGAAGTATCCACATGCTTCAAAGAAATACAGAAGACAGTTTTTTAAATGCCCAAATGTGAAGATAGTTGAAACTCTAAATATTCTCCAAAGTGAATATATCCTGTGCACTGTTTTTATAATATAAATATAATTTTCTGAGACCCCAAATCTGGAATTTTATATTATAGTGCTTATTTCCAGTCGTTTATTAATCACAGATTTAACTTTGTGTTTATCTTTTATAGCTAGTACATAAGTCTAGCTGAAACTAGTATACCCTAGTGAACATTTAATTGTTGCATGCATTGTTGATGCTTCAGTTATATTAAATCTTAAAGATACAAGTAAATAAAATATTCCAAATTTACCTTGCAAATGTTACCTTCTCAGAAATATATCAACATATCACATGTTAGTTTACTTGAGTAATATTGAGTTCTAAGATTCTGGAGTCATTCAATGTACATATGAGTAATTGATTGCTATTTTATAGCACTTGTATATTTTATACTCAATTTGCTGACACAGATATTTATTGAAAAGTAAAAATATAAGTTCATAAGTAGTAATAATGATGGTTTATACTATCATATTATTTTAGTATTATTTCACTTCTTTAAATATCAAAAGGCCTTAGAGAAATAGAGATATATGAATAATCACCTCAGCATGTAAATAATTCATAAAGGACAAAGAAAGGTAAAGTCATGATAATTCAGGATTAAAACAGATGGAAAACTTAATTTTCAATCATTTAAAAGAAATAAATAAATAATGAAAGATGACTTAATATATATATTTAGTTTGTATGCATAACTGGAATATTCCAGAATTTTAAGAATAAGGCTTACCCAAACTATGAAGACAATGTTCTTGTAAAAAAAAAAAGTATAGAAGTAATACTTATGGATAAACCTTAGTATTATTTTAGATCAGATTCCAATTACTGGGAATCCACACTGCAAGTAATAAAGAATGCTTTACTCCTTTGGGGTATACATACAGGTAATAAAATAGGCACAAACGAAAAATACTTTCTGCCTTGCAAGATAAGTTATAAAGTTATGTTAACATTGCTGATTGGTTTAACCAAAGCTGTAGCTTTGGATTGAGATAGAAGGGATTCAAGTAAGTAATAGAGAACCTTTAATCATTCAACCAAGGCTTAAATAACACATGCATATCATATAAAGACATATATAGAGTTGATTCAAATTTTAATATTTTTCCTATAGTGTCCAAAATTTTGTTTTGCTACCAATACCAGTTTTTAAAGTTTGTTATCTTGAAATAATGACAAAGGTGTCCATTCTATTGGTTATATTCCTTTTGCTCAGGGTGAGGCAAATTCACCCTTTGAAACAATTTCCATGAAATTCAGGAGTGCTCCCTTTTGCGCCTCCGACAAGGCCCTCCCACTGAGATGGCACATGGTATAAACAGTACACACAAAAGCTCAGAGCAGACAGATGTTTGGATGTTCCTAGAAAGGACTCATGCTCATAGTCCACCTATTTAATGCATATGCATAATTTCCCAGTTACATACACTCATGTCCATCTGTTACGATGGCATTTTGCCCGAATACAAATTGGGGAGATTATTTCACTTGTGTATAGATGCCAGGTAATGACAGGTGTAGATGGGCTACCTGGGGGTGCAGTGAGGGACCATTTTCCTGCCAAATTCCTTCCTCCAAGACTCTGATGGGCCCTGGTGCTGCACATTTGAAACTGTGATTATAACCACTAGTAACATGTGAATGTATATTTGGCTCTACCAATGCCAAAACTGTCAGACAACATCAGGGGAGGATGAAATGTAGACTGTAACCTGCCTGGGCAAAGACAAAGAGACCTGGGATTTCCTCAGCTCCTACAAACAATTAGGTTAGGGCACTTTCACCAGAGTAATGAACAAAAAAGTGTGGGTCCTGTGCCAATATCAAATCTGTAGCTGAGTTGGAACAGGTAGGAAGCTATTTCAGGAAGCAACCAGAACTGTGCTGGATATTACTTAGTAAAACATCTTAGCTCTTAGATAACATATCTTATCCAATACACGGTGAGTTTTAACCAACCCAGACTTGGGACCAGAAAAACTCATTAACAAAACATGGTCAAAAAACAGTCAATTAAGATTTTTTTAGGAATCTATTTGGTACAGGACTCTACATCAGATCTAGATAAAGGCTTATATAAAGCTTATTCATCAAAGGACGTCAAATGTCACAAAGTAAAGATGTTGCAGACCTTGAACTGCTAGTGATCGTAATTTCTGTTACTCAAGGATGTTCTATTTTTTTCCCAGTATTAAAGTCATACTACACACTGTACAAAAATTACCAAAGAATGAGATAACTACAGATTCTATATAGAAGCTCTGCAAGAATATCAGAAAGGCTTATTTTCTATCTTGTTTTATTTTGCTTTAGTAAATATTACCCACTGATATGTAAGGTCTAGAAGCTGAAACCTTTTGAATGAGCACCAAAAGGATTCATGTATTTGGTGTTGTAACTTCATCCACCCTAGCTTATAAAATCAGCCACTATCTCAGGTTAGATTTAAGATGGTAGGTAAATATTTAGATAATAAATAATAAAGAGATTTGGGCTGTTATTCTAAAAATGCCAACTTCCACTTGTGTAGGTAGAGTCAAAATGGCTTGTCTTCGGCAAATTTTCTTGGCAACCTACTGTACATGTGGTAGAGGAGTTTTGTCTGCATTTTTAAGTTGAAATAGCTAATATTTTGGTATATCTACCTTAATTTACAAATATAAAAAAATGAACTCTGTTAACACAGAATTCCTGATCATTTTTGGTACATTGATCCAATGGGCTCAGATTCTTCTTAACAAAGAAATCATCCTGACAGGGTTATGTTTAGAGGAGGGTGCAAACACTGCTCATGAGAAGCACTGATAGGAAATGGCCCACGTGGGTGATTTTTTTATAAATAAGCTTGTGATCCCAGGCCTTGTCCCAGATGTGGAAAATTTATATATTTAGATACTAATGTATCTACCCACTCAGATTTTTTAAAATGTCTAAAGGAGTTTTGCTTAAATAAATTGCCCTTTTATTTGCTCGATGTATTTTTAAGCAGCAAATAAGTGCCAGGCACTGATGCAGATGGTGGGAAGACAGCACAAGAAAGGCCCCGAACCAGTGGGACTTGAGTGAATGTAGATGCTTAGATCCTATGCTTGTTCATGAAATGTAAGCAACATTTCAGTACGTCAGCAAGAACAGAGGCTTCTTAATATGCTCAAAATCAGTATGTGCACAATTCAAGTTCAATTCCCTCTGTGGGTTTAAAAAATAATTTGTCCCCAATATCATATGAATGGTTTTAGTGGCTGTTACTTTTTTATTTTGTTAATTAAGAAAAAGTCAAACTCTACATTTCTATTTTAGAAAAAAATGTACTAACTGAGGAGAGCTACCTAGTTGGCTCATGAGAAAATCTCTCCTAGAAGTAATTTGTTTTCTCCCAGATGAAATGCTGTGATGATTCCTTCCCAATGCACCTTTTGATAAGTAAAACAACAACCTCCTCAGTCATGGTAACTTTTTTGAAGCTCTCTGAAAAGAGCATAAAATAGGCTGTGCATGCCTTTTAAAAAAAGTTATCCTTTTATTGGGCTGGCAGCTTCTAGTTCCCTCCAAAATTAATCTTAGAAAAGAAAATCTTTGCAAGTATTCTTCCTGAATGGTTACTTTTATTAGAATAGAGTGGTCCTTGAAAATAATGAGAGTGTCACTTTTTCAAACAGTGCATTAGAGGGGAGCAGAATCATCCTGCCAGGTGGGAAAGGTGAATCTAGCACAGGAGATGAGCGAAGCCCAGCAGGACTGGGAGGATCCGGGGAGGGTGAAGACCAGTAAGTGAAGAGGCCCAGCTACTGATGCGCAGGAAGGGATCAGGGGAGCAGTTGATGAAAAACCGTAGCTCCGTGATCAGGAACTGAAGAAATGGACTTGTGGTGTCTGAGTGTAATACAGTCAAATAAGTATTTGAAAAAAAAAATAGAAATGATGTGTCAAAATGTGATGTGAAATGTCCCGAGTAGGCTGGTGAAATGAATCTGAATCGCAAAGTGAAAAGAACACCGATTCAGAGATGGGAGACTCGGGTGTGTTCCTTTTCTTCCTTCCCTGGGTTCTGCCTCAGTAGGAACCATCTGTTGGACTGTTTAACTGGATTTCTCTTCCTCAGTTTACCAAGGCCCTTTGGGGAGTTATAAATTGTATTTGCCTCTCAGTGGGGTGGATTTTGAGTTGGAGCCTATTTGTCACAGGGGTTTTGAGTTGGACCTTCTTTGTCAGGGGCAACTCCTCAGGCAAGAAAGACCTGCTCTCTTTGCTCTCACGGGCCCATGTAGAGCAGCCGGCATGCTGGCCTTCCTCTGAAGGGGGCTGGGACATCTCTCTCAGGCTTCCCTAGAATTCCCTAATTCCACAGGCCACCTCCATAGTTCTCAAGAGCTCTAGCGAATCAGGAAGCTCCCCTTTCTTTCCTCCACATGGTAAGAATATACAGCAGGTAGTCAGAATCAATCCTATTCTGCATGTCACAGAAGGGGCTCATGGCAGGGAGCCCCCAGAGCCTCTCAGTGACCATGGGATTGATGGTACTTTCTAAAGCTCCTTCCCTCTCTAACCCTGCATCTCAAAGTAAAGGTAATGCCTGCCTTCTTGGAACCAATGCCAGGTATGGCCAGACCATTAAGCTTCCCTACCAGAAGCTTGTGTCTGCTAAGTCCTTTCATCAAAGACATGGGAGAAGTGGTGGCAAGAATTAGCATTCAGGTCACCAACTTTCCCCAACCACCACCCCACTTTTTAAAAAATGCATTCTGTAAATTCTGCTTTGGATAAAATAACCATTTAATTGTTCTATGAAGAACATGCTCCAGCATTCATCAAAATTAGTTCTATGCTCTGTGATGAAGGCTATACTTTGATTCGCTTTCATTTTCACAAGAGAAATTATAAGCTCTCAAGAGGTGGAGATCAGTCAAGGGAGCTTTGTTTCCCTTTCTTTCCTATGAAAGGCAGCATCAAGCCACATCTGAATATTATCCACAATGGTCTCTCCTTTGCCCGAGGTGGGATTCTTATTTTGTGGTAAAGATCTAGGGTTCTGGCACAGGCTCCTACCACTTGGAGCTGGGGGAAGAGAAAAAAGGGTTTCTGTTGACCCTGACATAACAAGGCCAGGAAGGGAGCCTGTACTACTTTTTTTAAATTGTTTTCCTCAGTGAAGGAATATATTATCAATAAGTATATTAACACTGTAGGTAACAAATATAACAAATCTGCTTATTTGCTTATATATCTGTTCTAAGTGCTGAGAATACAGCAAACAAAATAGCCCTCGTTGAGCTTATATTCTAAAGTGGGGAAGTAGGCCCAATCAAAGCAAGCAAACGAATAAGCATGCTCCTTTCAGGCAGTGGCATGCCGGGAGCAGAGCCACAGGGCTGAGAGACTACTTAGAGAAGTCCTTTCTGAAGAGGTGATACATGAACTGAGACCTGAACGAAAAGCAGCCCATCACATGAGGCTCTGGGTCACAGGTCTTCCATGTAGCTGGAAAGGAAAGGCTATGAGCCAGGAAGGAGCAGAGCCTCCTTAAGCAATAGGACATTCCAGCACATATACATCAAGAATTTAGTGAGCAAGAGAGTGAGTGATACGTGGTCAGAGAAGTAGGCAGGGGGTAGATCATTCTGGCTCTTCTTGGTTTTATAGCAGGCCTACCTCAGAGACCATGGCTATGCTTACAGACCTAGGGCAGTAAAGTGAGTTCAGTGAATATTTTGGTTTCCCAGTGCATATAAATTTATGTTTACACTATACTGTAGTCTATTAAGTGTGAAATAGCATTAGGTCTAAAAAAAGCCTTAAAAATATGTTATTGCTACAATATGCAAGTGACCATCTGAGCATTCAGCCAGCCTTAATCACCGACCACAGATCACCATAACAAACATAATAATAGTGAAAAACTGAAATATTGCGACAATTACCACAATGTGACACACAGACATGAAGTGCGCAAATGCAGCTGGAAGATGGTGCTGATGGATGTGCTCAATACGGGGTTGCCCCATACTTCAGTATCTGTGAAGTGCAGTGAAGCAATATGCAACAAAATGAGATAGGGCTGTAGAATAGATGGCCTAGATAATATTTAACTACACTTAATATTTAAGTGACACAACCACTTTTATATCTTAAAGGGAATGTTCAGGGTGTTATTAGGAAAATGGGCTAAACTGGAACTGAATGGAAACTGGGAGGGGGTTAAGACACTATCATAGCAGTAAATGCACAAGCTGTTGCTACTACGATGGACAGGGTGGACAGGAAGAATCATTGGATATTTGTGGACATATGTGGAGGTAGAATTGGCAGAGATTGCTGATAGACTAGATACAACAAAGTGGACTCAAAGGTGACTCCTAGAGTTTTGATTTATGCAACTGAGTCAACTGTGGTATCAACACTGAGATGGGAAAGATAATGAGTGTGAGTTTCCCTCTTCTCTCTCTCTATTCTTAAAAAAAGAAGGCAAATAATATTTATAGACAAGGTACCTTTTTACATTGGGATTTTTAAAAGTGTAACGTGATTCTTTCCTATGTGGGTAGCACAGGATAGCTACGGGTAGACCCACACATCTTTAAGAAACCTACTTAACTTTTTTTTTAAGACAGAAGACAAAGTCTGTTAATTATAAAAGGGAAAATAAATACCTTTATATGATCTAGAAATCAAAAAGAGAGGGGGAAATTTGTTAGTTGGCTTGAGATTAAAAAGAGATCCAGGCAGATTTCCATGTATAAAGGCATGAAGTCATGAACAAATTGATAGGGTTATTGAAGGTTCAATAATCCATTTTTCTAAAGCATCATGTCTGAGGTGGACAGTACATGGATGTGTAGACAGAATGCAGGTTCAGAGGCTGGAGCCTTGTGTTTTCTACATAATGAGTCCTCACAAAATGGCATCACCATGGACAGGCTTTAGAAGGATCACTCACTCAGGAATATGGATGAAAGATTGAAGTTGGAAGGATGTCATCTAGTTTACAGAAACCCAGTTACTGTGGAAGACTTTTGTAGCAGCCCAGATATGAGACAATGAAGGCAGAATTAGCTTGGCTTAAAAAACCAAACCAAACAGTTTTTTCTCTTTGAACAGGTCATTTCTGGCCTTATTTCCATAGCAGGAAAATGGAAAGGTGGTCATAATAACCCAATTAAATAATCCCCAGGTGCTTCCACAAGCCTTTCTTATGAAGAAGGCTGCTCTGGGTATCAAAAGGAGGGCTGGCTACTGAATTTTTAGTTTCCTACCATAGAATCAAAATACATACACAAATACAAATGAAATACACATGAGAATGTAGCTGTATGTTTGTCTATATAATAATTTCTTCATAAAACTCATAGTCAAAGGACTCTGTTTTGCAAGCATCTTATTATACTTACTTCTTCACTGCAAAGTCACTGATACAAAAAATAAAAAATAAACAGATTTAAAAAAACAGTACGAACAAAACCTCTTGAGGAAAAAAACAATGTTTTAAAAAGAGATTTACGCTTTGATTTGTTGTACCAGCTTTAATGCTGGTGTAGAATATGAACTGCAGTTGGAATCTTAGGACTCTAGTGGCAGTAAAGGGCTTTTGTAGTTATTAAATACCTCAACTTTATTCAGGCATTTAGCAAACCACAAAAGCCATTAATTGGCTGTCTTCTGCCCTATCACGGATGTTGCTTATAAAGCTTCAGTAAGTACAGAGCAGATCTATGGTTCTCTTTCCTCTGTTACCCTTCAGGCAATTTATAGATTAGAAATACATACCCAGATCTTGCTTTTAGAACAAACAAAACATTCTTCCAGGAGGTTGGATTTTCATAGGTCCTAAAACACACTTAATTCTAAATTTAATTGGCCTGATGCTTATAGATCAGCCATTTTGAGGCTTAGAACTCAATCTGAGTGATATTCATATAGCCTTGTTTTGAAAAGGTAAAAGATATTTGTAAACTCTTGTTGGTTTAGAGGCCTATATTCTAAGTTATTGGTGTTTACACAGGTGAAGGTATGCATATGAAGGCAGAGAGTTCAACTCTCAGCAAATTTCTCTTGTTATTCTTCTAAATTATTTGCAACACAACTAGAGTTTGTGACGCTACCCAAACTTTCTGGATCTCTCAACCTCTGTTTAATCCCTATATAGAATATAATTGTTGTATATTTACATACGCAAATCAATATTGGAAGAATTATCAAGTCCCACTTAACTAAGCATTGCAAAGAAATGTTTATGTTCAGAATCAAATGCAAATACTGAACGGAAAGCTAATAAACATTCTGAAGAATTATTTAGGATAAATTAAAGAATCAATCAGGATTTCAAGGTACTGAGGAGACAAGCCAGACTGCAAAAAAATATTTGCAAAAGGCACATGTGATAAAGAACTGCTATCTAAAATATACAGTGGACTCTTAAAACTCAAAAATAAGAAAATGAAAAACTTGATTGAAAAAATGGATGAAAGATATGAACACATACTTCACCAAAAAAATATATATATATAATTTACAAATAAGCATACAAAAAGATGCTCAGTATCATACGCCATTAGGCAATTGCAAAGTAAAGCAGCAAGGAGATATGTCTACACACTTGTTAAAATAGTAAAAATTCAGAACACCAATAACACTAAATGCTGGTGAGGTTATGGGACAACAGGAACTCCTATTTATTGCTGGTGGGAATGCAAAATGGTAGAGCCACTTTGGAAGTTTCTTACAACACTAAATATACTTTTACCATGTAATCCAGCAATCATATTCTTTGGTATTTACCTAAAGTACATGAAAACTCAGGTCAGTATAAAAACTTGCAAATGGATGTTTATAGCAGTTCTATTCATAATTATCAAAACTTAGAAACAGCCAAAAAGTCCCCCAGGAGGTGAATGGATAAACAAACCGTGGTACAAGCAGACAAGGGGATATCACTCCGCTCTAAAAAGAAATGAGCTATCAAACCATGAAAACACATGGAAGAAACAAATACATATTACAAAGTGAAAGAAGCTAATCAGAAAAGGCTCTGTACTCTATGATTCTAGCTATGTGATATTCTGGAAAAGGCAAAACTACAGAGACTGAAAAAGGATCAGCGGTTGCCAGGAGGGAGGAACGAGCGGAGTTAGGTAAGTGAAAGAAAGAGGATTTTAAAGGCAGTGGAACTATTCTGTGTAATACTGTACTGGTGGCTACATATCTAAGTCTGTTGAGGCTGCTGTAACAGAACACCTTACACTGGGTGGTTTATGAAGAACAAAAATTGATCTCTCACAGATTGGGATGCTGGGAAGTCCAAGATCAAGGAGCTGGGGGACCAGGGCCTGGTGAGGGCCTGCTTCTTAGTTCACAGACGACCTGTGTGCTCACAAGGCAGGAGTGACAGATCTCTCGGGCCCTCCTGTATGAGGGCTGTATCCCATTCATGAAAGCTCCACCCTCATGATCTGACCACCTCTCAAAGGTCTTCCCCCCGCTAAAACCATCACCCGGAAGATTAGGATTTCAACATATGAAATCTGGGGAAGACAGGCATTCAACTTAAAGCAACGCAGGTCTTTATACATTGGTCAAAACCCACAGCATGTACAACACCAAGAGTGAACCCTAATGCAAACTGCAGGCCATAGGTGACAATGACATGTCAATGTGGTTCATCAGTTGTAACAAAAGTGCCCCTCCAGTAGGGGATGTTGATAATGGGGGAAGCTATGCATACTGGGAGTGAGGATATATGGGAACTCTATATAATTTGTGCTCAATTTTGTTGTGAACCTAAAACTGCTGTAAAAACATAAAGTTGAAAAAAAAATCAGCCAGGGTAAAATTTTATATCATGCTACTATGAAATAAAGACGATTTTCATCAACTTGAAACAACTTACACAAGCATAAAAAGTCATGGTGCTAGACAAGTATTTCTTTGCTCATCCCCAGAGGCTGGAGGCTACTGAAGTCTCCTCCACACAGTGTCCTTCTCCACAGAGCCCTACATGCATCACGAACAGACCAGATCCATCTTTACGGCACCTTGGTGAATGATGATACTGAGGCGGATTGTTGCTCCCACTTACAGACTCAGAGGTTAAATGATGAATGTGAGGCAAGTCATAAGCAGGGATTTAGTGGTACAAAACATTTTAAATGCCTTACATTTCTCATTTTTATCCCAGTTAAATTATTCCTTCTTCATTTCCTCTTGTTCATGCCAGCCTAGACCTAATCAGGGAATTAATAAGCATGCTGAAATTAAAAGAGCAGATTTCTGAATCACAGCTCCAAGTCCTTTACTCTACGCACATTACAATGCGCTGTATGGGGGCCATCCTTCTGAATCATTGGAGTTCTTTTTGAAAACACAGAAAGAAATCAAAGGGCACCACGCTGTCTTTGTTCGACAGTGTGAGAAACGTATGTGCATTGGCTGTTTGACCAATGGTTTGATTCTAGGTAAGCAAATGATATAAATAAAGGTATACATTAGATAGACTGCTTTCTAGGCCTACAGATAGGAATTCTGAGCTCTAGTTTGGACTCTGCCTGTGTGACATTACAAAAATCACCTTTCTTCTCTGTGACCTATTTTATTATCTCTCAATGGAGTTAAATAAAAACTGACTCCACTTCTGGAGATGTTAAGACAACTTAAACTATATTGTGAGCCTCTAGATAACCACAGATTATTCTCACAAATGTACATTTACATGCTTGTGTGTCTGTATAGTACACACTTATATGTACATGACTGTATAAAGTTATATAGAGAATGTAAACTGAGGGCAAGGATCAGGTAAACAGAAAAGGAAAACACAGCAGCCTGGGGTTTCTAGGAAACAGGTGATTATGTAAACATATTTTAAAAATATAGAAGATATCTAAAGGAGTCAGGGGAGGGTTACAGACAAACGGGGTTGAGTAGTTCACATTATAACAAAATGGGCAAGAAATGATGACATAGTCATTTGTTGGTATGTTGGAAATGGACTGTACAAAGTTTGATAAGATCTAATTTTACAATGTGATCAGATGAAAATGTTATGTCAAAATTATTCATGTAAACCAGCTAGCTTATAAGACCTGTTTTTACTTCTTGAGCTCATAGGTACTGGCTAGTTTTTGCATAAGTTGTATTCATTGAAACAAGACTATGACATGATCTTTCATTTAGGGTCTCCCATCTAAAAGGAAGTCTTTCGTCCTGATTTTGAAGTATTTCTGGCCATGTTCACTGTGACTTAAAATCTAAAAAGAATAACTACCAAACCACTATTCCTGCCCTACTTAAGAAACAAGAAAAGACCTCTCTGTGGGAGCTGTAAGTCTTGTATTCTCCACATGGAGCCCTGTCACTGGATGTTTCACGAGGACAAAGGGCCAAAATAACACTTTAGTACCTTTTTCTCCCCTCCTACAATTTTAAGATGTTATAAAAAAATCTATTTTTATGTATTTTGAGTTAGGACAAAAATCAATTTCTACTTAAAAAAATAATGACACAAACCCCCAAGAGCATAAAGGAGATAAAAACATCATTTTAGCATTGCTATACAGTGGGACAATTAAGTTAATTTTATATCATAATTTTTTAGATGCCATGCCAATTTTCAGTAGAGTTAAGTTTTAAAACTGTGAGCAAAAATAAAATGATCTATATTGGACTCTGGAATGACAATGTCATGTAGCAAATTATGAATGTGACTGTGTGATCTCACTGCTTGGGGCAGACTCAAGCACTGACATTTATTATCTATGCACTGAGCCTTCCAGGGCCTAAGTTTTCTTATCTGTAAAATGGGATTAGTAATAGTAATAAACAAAATAGTAATAAACAAAATAGTATGGTGGGAGAATTAAATAAATGAACATATGTATATTGCTTAAGATTGTGTCTCTCACACACCGGGCACATAATAAGTGTTAGCTATTATTTTCCCCATGCAGATTAGAGGAGCCCCTATTCTGATATACCAACTTATTTGAAATCAGGTAAGCCTGTTATACCTACTTCATTTTATTTCTTAGAAGAACTCAAGCCATGTGGGGAATCCGCAAGTGTTAAATGTATGTGAATATATCTTATCTCACATTTTTCTAAAGTGGTAGGGAATTTTAGGACTACAGTAAATTAGGAAATATGAAAAAACTTATTTTGGGCTATTTAACCTTGAAAGGTTAGGGTCTTCATGAGAATGTGCTGTAAGCAAACCCTGATTAGATGCATTCAAGAAGAATCATAGCCGTAAATCAGTTTAGGGTTGCTTCTGTACAGTACATTTAACAAACAGTCAGATCTGAAACTCTTCTTGACAGTGTACCTGGAAAAAAATCCAATCCTCAAAAAAGTCTACAGCCAGAGCATATTTAGACTTAGTGATTCCAATATCATTAGTATGAGATGCAGGTCTAAGAAAGACCAAAAAATACTGACTTCTAAAAGAAGGTGGTATAGAAATGCAACTGGAAAGAAAGTAAAGTGAAACATTTATGATGAAAGAGGAAACACATGGAAATCACTCCATAATAGCAAAAATTAGTAAAGTGTCAACATAAGTCAAAATAGTTCTTGGGGGCTAGGGGAGATGGATGCCAGGTGCATGACCCATTTCAAAATCAGACATACTTTAATAAAAAAGTACAAAGAAAAGTTTAAAAGAAAAGACTCAAGACAAAAATTTTAAATTCAATTCATTAGGAAAGATGTACCAACAAGGAGAACAAAAGACTCAATTGTAAGTTCAAATCAGTACTCTCATTTTACATTATGTGGTAATATCCTTGGACAATGAGCAACACGCGTAAAAGCTACAGGATATGTTAAAGTAGTAGTAAAAGTTCTTGTTATTTCCGTGTCTCAGTTTTAAAATAAATGTTAAATTGTAGTTATCAGCCAGTGTTCTTATATCATTCATCTACTAAGTAATTTCTCATGCGATTCTACATGAAGAGAATATTCTATTCACTCCTAACTTTCATTGCATACACATTAAAGTGGCCTTCTTTATTGGTTTTCCTTCAATATGTATGTGCATATTTTAGCAAGTTACATTGGACACTGGTTGGCAACATTCCTGGGACATTTTAAGTTGTTATTATTTCTTTTTAATTTTGAAAGGAATATTTTCTTAGTAGAGCAAGTCATGTGGTACAAAGATGAATAATTTTTTTAGAAGTTAATAATCTTTCCACAACATCTCTTCAACATACCCTGAGAGTTAAAAAAACAAACAGGATAGTGCTTATCCTTTTATTTTTCTGTTGTTCTTTTCTTTTTTCAATTTCTTAAAAAAAAATTGTTACATTATTCAGGTTGCATGGCAAGTTTCTCTTTTAACTGCACAACAATATAACATGGCCATTCCTTGAGGTCAGTGAAACAGGACTGACTAGTTTTAGTAGCTAATTAGTTTTCCATAGTGTACATGTACTTTACTAATACACCTGACTATTCTATTTATGGGTGCTTAAGAGTTTTCCACTGCTTTGCCACAACAATAATACGATTGTTATTCTAATACATGGTTCCTTTTTGTTCTGAGGTTAGATTTTTCTGAAAAAGAATTGTTATGCCAATGATGTGTTTTGTTTTGCTTTAAATTCATACTGCCAGATTTTCTAAAATGGTTTGTATTATTTACAGCCCTATCAACAGGATATTAAAGTAATTATTTCCCACAACTTTACTAACAACTTTACTAATAAGTCCTCATCTTTTCTTATTTGCCATCTGTATGAGTAGAAAATTGATCTCATGACAAATTACCTTTTAACAAGCTATTTGGATCGTCTCCTTTCTGAGGGAGGACTATTCATTCATTTTTATTGGTTATTTGTAATTATTAAGAATATGTTTGTAAGGACTTTTGGTTCAAATGAAAATGGGGTAACTAGGAACAGATTTACTTTTCCATCTGAAATAAAAGTGGAAAAATATATTTTAAAAATCTCCATCAGTTTCAAAGCACTGGATTTCAAGTCTCCAAGTCAACTATCTTAGGGCTTTTCAGTCTTTTTAAATAAATAGAATTACATTCTCCCATCTCACAAGTAAAATTCCCTTAGGTGCCTCAGGTAAAGAGTGGGTTGCAAACTCCCCAGTCTGTCCCTTGAACATCCTAATAATTTGGTGGCCCAAGGGAGTCCTATGACCATATTCATAATCTATCACTTGGAAAACAATTCACAATAAATAGATGGAGATATGTGGTAATGCATAATACTGTATGATGTCCATCTGTTGCACAGAAATGGAAAACAGGGATGAGAAATGTATCTTAAATCTTACAGTTGAGTTTTTCAATCAGCTTTTAAAAGTGTAGCATGTGATAGCTCCATATCTACAAATAAAATAGGCTCTGAGAGCAGATAATTATTGGAATTTATTTCACAGACACTGTTGACCTTCCCTCCCTGAGTTCTGCCCCGTCCTGGACACACCCTGCACTTGGCGTGCTTTCAGTTGTCAAGGGAAATACCGACAAGGTTCTACCCGCTCCTTGATGGTGACTAAACCGTGTTCTTGTGTTTACCTCATTGTAGAAAATGCTAAAAACTCCCAAAGAAAAAGGAAAGTTTCCTACAGAAAAGTGTGTTATCAATTCACATTTTGATTGTCTATTCAAATTCAGCATAAAATATGGCAATTCTTTTTGGCTTTTACATTCAAATTTATACAGTCTGAGTAATTATAGTCCCTGGAATGTATTTAGTGTAAAGTGTTAAGCAAATCTGAGTGAATTCTAGAGGAAATCATTCCTTTCTCCTCCTCCTTATTTGTAAACTCTCCAGTCTCCAGAGGAGAAAAACACTGTTTTCATGATAAAATTATAAAATTGCTGTGTGGAAACAGGTTAGTGAAGAGGAAACATGAGTCTGCTATTTGTAAAATTCCCAGTCTATTGAAGCATGAGTGTTTAAGGTTCTAAATTATTTGTATTGCTATTTATGAGGATCAAATATCCATATGATTACTTCATCTATTTTATTTAATCTGACTCTACATATATTTCCCAGTATATTTTAAGATTATATAAACATAACAAATACGCATTTTAGTGGGGTATTATTAGGGCATAGGTTTAAAAGAGGACTACATACAGGTTATTATATTTTTGGATCATAGGAAGAACAATTATTCATATGGGGCATATATATTTCCTTATATTTTATCATGCTTGGTTTTCCTACTTAATATTTTTAAGGAAAATCTAGCTTATGATCTATATAATATTTATAGCTGGAAAATAGATTTGATATGTTTTGGAAATATTATAAAACTAGGATCGTTTGATGGGCCATAATATTTATTTTCTGCCAGATTTTCTCTTCTGTTGTTATCATTTTTTTAAAGACTATGGGTAGTTCTCTGGTAGGTAGTGAAATATGAAAGTGAATAGTACTACTTATTACAAAATATCAAATTTTAACCATTACACAAAAAATTATGTCTGTAATAAACAAATGCATTTCCTTTAGCAGTGACTGAAAGAAAGAGGAATCCAATTAGGCAATGGGTTACAATACCAGTCTTTGGAAAGTTGAATATACTGCAGTTTTAACTCCTGTGTGGTTGTCAAAGTCACCAGAAAAATACAGTGGAAGCAAATGGTAATGTGGGAAGCCATGAAAAATAGTCATGGGGGATTAGATATCAGAACTCAGGGGTTTCTCATTTTATTAGAATAACACATGTCAGCTCTGTGCTTGCATATTTTTTCCATCTATTATTGCATTATACTTTAGTGAATGGTAATGTTCTACTGCATTTATAGTTGTAATAGTTTTACTTAAACACTCAATCTAAAGTTACTGGCCAACATTATTCTTTTTGCTTGTTTATTTCTAGAAGGCATTTAGCTTTAAAATATTCCATAATACTAGTATATTGACCATCCTCACTCAATCAATCTTTTGAACATGATACAAATTCTAAGTGCCAGTGCCATTTAATATCTGTTATTGCTTGGAAGCCTTATACATCATTTTGCAATATTCTGTTGTGTTTGTTAGTCTTAAAGGTGTTAAAACTAAGTTTTAAAAATCTTACATGTTAAAGAAATGTGCCAGTTGATGTCATGTTCTATCTGAATCAGATCATTGTAAAGTCTTTTCAAGTAATTATTAGAAAAACAACTTTGGAAGAAGATTCTAATTTTACTGATAGTTACATCTTAAAAGCAAATTTTTTAGAATTGATTCTTCACAGCCATCTTTAACATGTGTGGGTGTAGGCCAGAATCAAAAACTAACATCAGTTTTTCTACCTGCATGAATTTGGCTTAGGGAACATTTTATTACAGTACCTAATTTGCATCACTTAGTCATCTTAATAGCACTATAATACGAGTCTGCCTAAAGGCCATATTCTACCATCTGGATACCTTGGGTTATTAAGACCTCCTCAATCATTCACATGCAACTTACTACGTAGGAGAAAAAAATCCAGAGATACAGGGAAAATTTTAGCAACCTGGAATGTGTCACTGGGAGAGATAAAATTGCCTACACAGAATGGATTAATTTAGCAGGACTCATGTATTAAGTTCTTTGACAATATCATGAAATACAACAAATCTACACTGTGAATCTAAATTCTATGACACACAAAAAAAGTAACAAGCTGAAAAGGATGTAACTGTCCTTTAATAAATGCTTAAACAGAGGAAAGTTAATCTATGTTTAGTAAATAATAGATAATATACCAGCTTCAAAATGTTTGGATGAAGATGCTGTTTGCATTAACTTTTTGCATTAAACACGTAATCTCTCTGGTTTTTCTTGGTCTTCTCATTCGTTGAATAAAATATCAAGACTGTTTGATTTCATAACCTTCTGCTCCCCAAATCTAACTTCCTATAGCTTGCCATTTCTACTTGCAAAGGCAATGAAAATAAAAGTGTTGAGAAATGGCCAAATTCTTATAAATGACAATTCCTATAGGAAATGCTCAAAAAACTTACACCATGTGTCAATGGACTTTCTGACTGAACTGCAGGTGATCCAAGACTCCACAAGTCCCCTAAAGAAAAATAACTAGTAATTAAATTTAATGTTATATATATATATATATATATATATATATATATATATATATATATATATATATATATAAAGGATAACTATAATGGAAACAAGCAAAGGGGGAGTTAACTCAAGCAAGTTAATTCAAGAGCTGTCTCAAGGAAACAAATTACCAAACTTCAGTAGAATTTTATTTCATTTCAATGTCAAACCTACTAATATATTCTGCACTTAAAGATAATTCAAAATTAATATAGACTCAAGTGAATAGAAATAATCTGCTGACAATTTTTGTTTCAAACAAGCAACTCTTTTACATATTTTAAATTTACTCTCCTCAATTTTATATAATAATATGAATAACTGAAGAATTCAATCATATTACACAAAAACAATAAGGTATTTCTATACATCTTTATAATGGCAAAAAGATATTTCAATAAAAATATAAAAAGTTGTGCCTAAAATACCATCCACATGAATCTTCACTGAAAATAACTATAAGAAAATATCACTTGATTTTTTGTGCATTATCGCATAATAAGGGTAAATGAAGTTGATTGAGAGTAGATGATCACAGATCCATAAACCTCTGAGAGTCATCTGCTGAAACTTCAAGTTTTTATAAAGGTCAGAAGTTTTATAAAGGCTAAAAGAATACTACTATCAAATGAAACAAAAAAAACCGAATATTGGACTTAGATATTTTTATTTGAAATCTTATGGATATATATGGAGATTCAGATAAAATTAACGAGATTATTTTAAGCAGTTTTATATCCTCACTTTTTAAAATAATTTCTAAATATTAGAATTCCATGCTTTTGAGAAAGCATTGCAAACTATTCAATTCTTGAATCTTACAGAACAAGTGAGATATCACACATTGCTACACAACACTGTAGAGTATACACAGGTCACTCTCCCTTCTCCAGGACAGACAGACACACACCCAACAAGTCCCACCTAATTAAAAAGGCAGGCTCTCTTTTCTATATAAATTATGTAATCCTGTGTAGCATGGGTCTACCTATTGAAATTTAGTCTTGACTTTCAAAGGTCAGTTTTTCTTAATTAACAACAGAAAGCTGATTAAGAATGCCAAGGTTTTTTATCTTAGAAACTAAAAGAAATCTAATTTCAAGCTGTCAAAGACTGTATTACACTTTTATGGGAAAAAAAATGCACTCAGAATTCCAGGTTGGGTGATAGAAACTTGGAATGCAGCAGCTCTCTCCGATGTACCGGGGCAAAGATTCAGAAGATGGAGAAATACTTCTAAGATTCGGTAATCTCCTGGGCCTATTGTTTGTCTCCTCTTGTTTCCTAAGACTTATTTTTCCACTGAAAGAATTTGGGTAGGCTTGAGGACTGTGGTTGATGAACAGACCTTTAAGAAGGGCATGAGACAGTAAATGTTCCCTGAAGTCACCACTCCTGGAATTAAGCAAAAGCCAGGGATTTCGAACAAGAGATGTTTATCAAGTTTATGTATCCTTCTCTCTCCAGTTGCCATTACAAGTCTTAACTCTTATCAATTCTGTCCTCAACTAGCAAAAGGAGAACGTAGGAGGGAGACAATGGCTGAGAAGTGTTCGGGTATCGAAAAGGTGATTGAGTGAAGATCCGCAGAGAGAAGAGGTGCGAGCAAGTGCAGGCGCGACCCAAGGAAGGGAGATAATCCGTCCGACCAGGGAGCTCCTCGGAGGTCATTCCTCTGCTCCTCTGTGGTGGAAACTGTCAGAGTAGGCATGAGTATTTAATATTTCATTACCCATAAAATTACAGTCACGGAGTGTATTATCTGAGGTTTTCCAGTATTATAATAGAAATTATGCACATACTCTGCAAAAGGGAAGGAAATTCCCCTGAGTGAAATTGTTTGGCTCAATGCTGCTATATCCTCAATATTATTCATATTCTGCACAATGTATTAAGATTTAATGAGCCTTGTGAGACGGTTTAGTGCAACTTACTCATCTTAAAATTAATGAAATTTCAGGACCAGTAAGGTAAACAACCATTTACTAGGGCAAGGATGGAACTAGAAAACATTGGTTCCTCACCCCCATCTCTATTTTTAGAATCAAAATAAAATTTAAATTTCAACGAACTTTAACTACAGAGAATTTCAGAGAGCTAACATTCTGAATATTTAACTACAGAGAACTTTAGATAATAACAATTCTGTCATTATTAATCCCTGTATAGGCTATACAAGAATAATATTAAAGTGAAAATTCCAATTTACCAGTTCCATTTTAAGTCTTCTTTGAGGTGTGCATTCATCCAATTCATGTTTTAAATTTTTTCTTCTATCTCTATTCTACCTTCTGTGTATGCACTCACAAACAAGAGGTTCTGTATATTCTGCTACTCTTTTAGCAACTTGTTTCCAGTCAATACTGTTTTTAAATATCTATATTGACACATATAATTATAGTTTGTACATACATTTTACCTTTGACCTTTTATTATTTGCTTCCCACTCCCCATTTTTTTTGCTTTCTAACAGATTGATCACATTTTCTTTCTTCTCTCTCCTCTCCCATCCCCAAAACTCAGCCTCATAAGTTTGGAAACTATATGTTCTACTATATATTTTTAAAATGCAAATAACTTCAAATGTTCCAGCAAGATATAACATTCATTAACATCTTTAGCCATAGGGGCTGAGATGTTTATATTTGGAACTGCAACCCCCTGTTTAGATTTCATTTTAGTTTATGTTATTTTAGCCATCCCCCAATGTACTCTCACTATTATTTTTTTCAAGTCAATAATTATTTAGATTTGACAATCATGCGCTCTCAATTTGGGGTTCATCTTTGTGTCTTTCATCCCCTTATTTTCTTTTACATTAATTTTCTGATGGGCTGATGTATATCTTTTCTGGTTCTTTCAGTTAAGGTCTGTAGCTGGTAAGCTTGCTGTTTACAGATCTGAAAAATATCGTTATTGTTCTCTAATGCATTGAATGACAAGTTAGCCAGGAATTGACCTGGAAGTTGAAAATAATTATTTTCTGTCAGTACTTTGAAAACGTTATTCCTTTATGTTCTTTATATAGCATTGGTTATGAAAATTTTCATTCTAATTTTATTTCTTTGTGATTTTTTTTTCCTAAAAACTTAAAAAAAAATCATTTTCATTTCATATTCTATAGAATGGCAAAGGTGTGTCTAATTTATCCCTTCCAGGAATTTAAATTATTTTTTGACTTAACTTTCAGTTTAAAGAATTCTCAGAAAATATGTTTTCAAACACTGAAGTTTTCCCTTTTTCCTGATTCTCAATTTGAACTCAGTTTGAATTGAATTTTTACCTATCTTATTAAGTTTTCTTTTTTGGAATTTTAATTTACTTTGTTGTTTAGATTTCCAATTTTGGGGTTCTGCAAAGCATTCTCTTTTCTAAATCATGTTTTTTATTGCCTTGGGAACCATATTTCTTCTTTTATTTATTTGACCATTTAAAAATTATTATTTTAAAGTATATTTCAGATTCCTCTCCTATCAGTGGGTCCTTGGCTGCTGTTATTTCTGACTGCTACATGATGTCACTGGACATATTTGTGTTTTGCAATATTTTATTGTTGATTTATTCTGGGGTCTGATGTGGCTTATGTTCCTTTAACTTGGGTACAATTTTCTTCTTCTTTGGGAATTTCTGTTGTATTTGTATAAGGCTAGAATTTAGATCACACATTTATTTGTTAAAGCTAGAAAACACGGGCTTTCCATTTGATTCTGTACTCACAGCCTTGGGCCAAAAGGCTGAGGTTTTCCACTTCCTTTGTCCTGTAACTGTATTTCTAAAAGAAGCTTGGCTTTAGTAACTTTTAGATACAAGAGGCCTATTGTCTTTATTCTGACTTCTAAACAGAATTAAACATCTCTTAAGGTTGTATAGAAACAGCTTTGTACCCAATTCTCTATCTAATCTTTTTTAGAGGAGAGGATAGAAAGGGGAATATTCCTCAAATCATTCTATGAAGCCAAGTGTTTAAGTCAGACAAAAACACTGCAAGACAAGAAAGCTGCTGACCAATATTTCTCATGATCACAGATGCAGAAATCCTCAACAAAATATTAAGAAATTGATTCCAACAAGATATAAAAAGAATTACACACCATAATCAATGTGGATTTTTACCAGGTATGCAATGTTTTTTCATCATTTGAAAATCAATGTAATCCATCACATAAACTGACTGAAAAATAAAAACCACACACCCCCTGTTTTGAGAGAAGTCTCCTGCATTCGTGGATGTTTTAATGCCCTTGTCTAGCTTGGATTAACACATAGTCTACGGGCACACACCTGATCATCTACATTTGCTCTCTTACAACACTAAACTATGTTTTCTACCTTTATCTTGCATCTACCTACCACTTCAGCATTTTATTAAAAATAAAAATAACAATAATAATAAAGGGAGAAATGTGGGATCCACATATAAATCAAGTATAAAAATCAAACGAATATTCATATTTGACCAGATTGTTTATAGTTCATAATGCATGATCAAAACCGAAAGTTTCTGTGATGACTGCCCTTGTACTGTTCACCATGTAAGAACTTATTCACTATGTAAGAATTTGTTCTCCATGTAAGAACTTGTTCCTTATACTTCAGAAGATTGGAGACTGATGAGATTTAGGCTGGGGGTGGATTAATTATTGTGCATTGAGCATTGACTCCCCTATACAGAATTTTATTGTTGTTAACAACCATTTGATCAATAAATATGAGAGATGCCCTCTCAATAAATAAAAAATAAAAATAAATAAAAACCAAAGGATCATATCAATAGATGTAGAAAAACATTTCACAACATCCAATACTCACTCATGAATTAAAAGAAAAAAATCCTAGGAAACTTGGAATAGAGTGGAATTTCCTGAAACTGGCAAAAAATACAAAAAACCTACAGCTAATATCATAGATAATGGTGAGAAACTCAAACATTTCCCACTCAGATGGTAACAAGGCAAAGACGTCCCTTCTTACCACTCCTCTTCAATATTCCATTTAAAGTCCTAGTTAATGCATTAAGGCAGGAAAATGAAATAAAAGGTACACAAATTAGGAAGGAGAAATAAAACTGTCTTTGTTCAAAGACAAATGATCATTTGTGTAAAAAGTCCAAAGGAATTTATAAAAATCTTCTGGAAATAATAACCAAGTATAGCAATGTTCCAGGATGCATGATTAATGTACAAAAGTCAAATGCTATCCTATATGCTAGCAATGAACCCATGGAATTTGAAATTAAAAACACAGTATTATTTATCTTAGCACCCACAAAAATGAAACATTTATGTACAAATGTGACAAAATACGAACAAGAGTTGTATGAGTGAAGTTATAAAATTCTGATGAAAGAAATCAATGAATAAATAAGTAAATGTAGAGATCTCGCATGCCATGGACAGGAAGACTCAATATGGTGAACATGTCAATTCTTCCCAACTTGATCTATCGACGCCATTATAGATTCCATTATGACCTCAACCAAAATCCCAGTAAGTTATTCTGAGAATGTTGAAAAAATGGTTTTAAAGTTTATATGGAGAGGGAAAAGACCCAGAATAGTCAACACCATTTTGAAAGTGAAGAACAAAGCTGGAGCACAGATGCTACCTGACTTCAGGACTTACGTGTAAAGCTACAGGAGTCAAGACTGTGTGGCTGGGCAACAGAATAGGCAAACAGATCAATGCAGCAGCATGCAGACCCCAGAAACAGAGCTACACACATACTGCCAACTGATCTTTGACAGAGGAGTAAAGGCAAAGAAACGGAGCAAAGGCAGGCTCGTCAACAAATGGTGTTGGAAGAATTGAACATCCATATCCAGAGAAAGACAAAGACCTTACATCCTACATAAAAGTAAACTCAAAATGGGTGAGAGACGTACATGTAAAATGCAAACAATGAAACTCCTAGAAGATAACACTGGAGGAAACCTCGGGACCTTGGGCACAGTGATGCCTTTTCAGATACAACACCCGACATGAACCATGAAAGAGAAACTTGGTAAGCTGGATTTCATTAAAATTAAAAACTTCTGCTTTGCAAAAGACCAAGTAAAGATAATAGAAGACATGCTAAAAACTGGAAGAAAATATTTGCAAAAGACAAAGGTGATAGAGGACTCTTATCCAAAATATATAAAGAAATCTTAACACTCAACAAGATCTTCACAAACACGCTGCCAGAGCTTAACAGTCAACTATCTCAACAGAAACCTCACCAAAGAAGATGTACTGCTGACAAATAAGCATATGAAAAGATGATCCATATCGTAGTTCATCAGGAAAATACAAATTAAAACAAGGAGATACTACTTCACACCTACTAGCATGGAAAAATCTGGAACACTGACATCATTAAAATTCTGGCAATCACATGGAACAACAGGAACTCTTATGTATTGCTGGTGAACATGCTAAATGGTATAGTCACTTTGGAAGAAAATTGGCAGTTTCTTACAAAACCAAACATACTCTTACTGTCCAACCCAACAATTGTACTCCTTGATATTTATCCAAAGGAATTTAAAAACATTACACGAAAACCAGCACACAGATATTTATAGCTGCTTTATTCATAATCACCAAAACTTGGAGCAAATAAGATGTCCTTCAGTAAGTGAATGGATAAATAAACTGTGGTACATTCAAACAAAAGAATATTATTTATCACTAAAAGGAAATGAGGTATGAAGTGTCCATGAAAAACATGGAAGAAACTTAAATGCATGTTATGAAGTGAAAAGACTACATGCTGTATGATTTCCACTGTAGGACATTCTGGAAAAGGCAAAACTGTGGAGACAACAAAAAGATGAGTGGTTGCCAGGGGTGGATGGGAGAAGAATTAATACGCAGAGCACACAGGACAGTAAAATATTCTGGATAATATTAAAATGATGGATGTAGCTATCATACACTTGTGCAAACCTATAGAATGTACACCACCAAGAATCAACCTAAAGGCAAACTATAGACTTTGGGTAATTATAATACATCGAAATAGGTTCATCCTTGGTAACGGATGTACCTCTCTGGTGAGTGATGGTGATGGTGGGGGAGGCCAGGCATGTGGGTGGGCAGAGGGTATATGTGAAAGCTCCGTATCTTCTCAATTTTGTTGTGTACCTAAAACTGCTATAAGCAAACAATGGTTTCAAAAACACAGAGATTTAAGAAAGCCATAGAGTTAGGAGAAGTGTTTCAGTCAAAAGAAACAAGATATGCTATGGATGTGAGGATAATGATTATTACTGCTTCACCTTGAACAGACCAACTATATTAGAGAGCAAAGACCTAGAACAGATTCTGAAGTATTTTATTTTTAAGAGTTTGAACTTTCTTTGTTCAGCATATTTTAAGTAAGAATGTGATGTTGTGAAGTCATTGCTCTGAAGAGGTTAGCCTACATCATGGCATGGGAGACCAGAGGCAGGAAGTCATTGCAATAACTCAATTGTAAAAGGATAAATCAGACTAGTAGATTAGTAACGGAAGTAGAAAAGCTAGAGGAAAATGATAGAGGCAGCCTACTGTATTTACACACACTACTGTCTGCATTTAGTGTCTTTTGAAAAGATGCAAAAGGATGAACTAGAAACATATGGGGAAATTTTATAAAGAAAATTGTTGATCTAATGGCACCATGATTTCTAGCTGGCAGTGCACAAAGAAAGAAAATGCACGAAGTGTTCTCCTCAAAAGAGGCAGCATTTTTTCTGGACACAACTTCTGAAAAAAGCTCTCTTACTCATGTTTACCTGTGGTTTTCACCTGAGGGCTCTTCTGCTCCCCTGAGGGCATGTATCATTGAAGACATTTCTGATTATCACACTGAGGTGGGGAAGCGTGCACTACTGGCATCTAATGGGTAGAGGTACAGGATTTTGCTAAATAGCTCCCAATGCACAGGGTGGCCCTCACACCAAAGAATTAGCTGGCTCAAGATGCTAATAGAGATTATGAAACTCAGTAGGGTTAATCTGGCCATTATTTATATGTTCATGTGTTCAATAAATTTGAAGTATTAAACTTAGTTCTATGAGTGGCACATGCTCTAATTTTTATCAAAATTAAAATTTCTTAGTCATATGTTAAATTCTAAATTATTTTTATTTCCTATCTCTTTCTTGTCCATCCCCCCATAACTGCTTAAACACAAGTACTATCAACTTTGGAATGTTTGTAAGTTTTGTGCTTTTCTATTTCTCAACACCAATGGCTGGCGCAGAGTAGAATCTTAATAAATACTTTTAACATGAATGAATGAATGAATGAATGAATGAATGAAGTTGGTAAAAAATGCACAGATTTATAGTGATCTAACTAATGCCACTCATGTTTAGAAATTAAGGTACTTAGAGGAAGGCAGAGTAGTTATGACTATAAATGATCTTCCTCACATCTTATTTTGTTTCTTTATGCTTTTAAATGAAGCTGGATTTTAGACTCTAAGAATATCCTTTCTTTGAAGAACAAATGTGATGGGTCGAATTTCTCAAAGCTGATTATAAAACTTTGGGAAGAAGCCAAAGGACATACTGGCTCTTTAGATACTGGAAGGAAGACAAAAGCTGTCGAAGCCTTTGTAGCTGAAAAAATTACAGATTTTTCTATCAATGCAGAAGTATTCTAGTATGTTTCTAGGAAAAAAGTGATAGCAGAATATTTTGTTCCCCTGACATTTAATCCAGAATAAAGTCCCCTCCTTTTTCCCTTGGAACTTCCTCAGAATCAATATTCTAATCATAAGTGATACTATTCAGGATGATATTAAAAGCAAAACTAATAATTCAAAGCCATATGGTTAGCAAAAATCTCTATTCAATATTTAAATTTACCTTGAAGTAAATGATATTAACTCTATTACTCATCAAAGGTAAAGATAAATATCAGATAAATGAGGTTGAATGAAGCAATAAGATTTGATATTAGAAATATAAGAATATAATAGAAAGGCCTTTGATAATAGTGTATTGATAAATGAATGTCCCAAAAATGATGTCTTACCTATATTAGACAACCTATATGAGACAATATAGATCATAAGAAATGTGTACAAGAAGGCTTGTGTTCCTGAAGTGTATTTTAAATCGTCATATTTTATTAAATATAAAAGAGCTGTCACTAAACATCTCAATACTTTAAAACCATTTTTAAAGTGAATAGATTTCATGAAAATAAAACAGGATTGCTTTATTTGGAAGGTCTTTTGTTAAAATTTTTTTAAATTTAATACTTTCACAAGGCAATAATTATGTTCAAATATTTACTGTGTTGAAAAATGTGCCGAGAATCACCAGAAGGGAGAATGTATGACCAATTCCCCTTCCCCAGCAGTTCCTTCATTCCTACAAGCTTTATTTATATTTTGTAGCAAGATACAAAAGACATATTTTGAACCACATCTTTATTTTTGATGGAATTTCATATTCAAGTGTACACAGAAATGTCTGCATGTAAAATTTTGTTCATTTAGAAGCATTTTCTTTGAAATGTGTTTCTCTCTGTTCCCTGGAAATTGAACTTCCATGGATTTAAGTCTAAATCTCTTTCCTTGATTTTAATTTTCTTTCTATTATATAAAATCAAGCCAAATAACACTTCTCAAAATAAATAGAAATGTGTTAGGTGTAAATAAAACAAATTGATATTATTAAGCATGAAGCAAGAAAAAACAATATAAGATAGGATTCCTAGAATAGGTACATCAATACATAAAATCCATTTATGATCCTTAAGAATAACCAGTCGTTCATGAAAAAATAACTTTCCACTTAGTAAAAAGGACTAAAATTGTAAACAGAATGCCACAATCCAAATGAATAAAGAACTGGTAAATCTGCCTTTATAAATCACATTAGTGTGTTATGTCTGTGTGTGGACATGCGTGCACACACACACACAAGAGCTTAAGCACATGTATGTGTACACAAAATCACAGTAAGAGAGACAGAAAGACAGCAAGAAAGAAAATAAGTAGGAGAGAGGAAAGATGATACAGCTAATCCTTTTGTAAAGGTACTAGGAAATGAACTCTAGTACTTTTATAAAAGGTATTAGATAAAAGGACCAGGTATAGATATCAGATGCAATTCTGAATCTTCACACAGATCACAGAATCAGTGCTTTCTATTATGTTTAAAAGAGGACACTACAAACCTGTTTGTATATCACTTCTGTACATCTAATTATGACTGCAACCCACTCTGCTGTCCACTATACTAATCGCTCAGGTTAGATTCTTTTGGCAATATCATAATGGAAAAATATCACATTTGAAAATACACCAAATCTACCTTTTAAGAATTACATCTTCCTCCTCCTCCTCTCATGTTTTAAGATAGAATGGGAATGAGAAAAAACAGGCTTTTAAAAGCAAAATGAGTTAAAATCTCAGATCATCCATGCTGCCATCATGTTTGACACCAGACCTTTGCATAGGACGTGTTATTTCTCAGTTGCTTTCAAATAGTGCAGAAGACTCTATCAAAGTCAGGCCTGTCCTAAAATTATTTAAATCTATTTTTAAGTAAAAGAGAAAAAAAAAACCATGTCAGTCAAATCCTAGCAAATATACAAAATTCACCCAAATGGTTCATATGGACAGATTTTAATAAAAGGGCAATTCAGAGACACGTGGGCTGGAGAGGATAAGCCTTCCTGAATGCGGCAACATGGCAGACATGACCATCACTGGAACTGAGGGAACAAGGCGGGCCGAGAGCTGCAGGAGTGCTGCGACCCACGGGGAGGGATGCCCCAGGGGATGTGTAGTCCTGGGGAGATGTAGCCACTGCTAAATGCACAGCTCTGAAGCAAGGACAGACCGGTGAAATATCCAGGCCTCTCACTCTCTCTTCCCATCTTCTGCATCCTTCCTGTTACCAAATTTAGGTACCCCACCTAAGGCAGAGGGCTAGAAGGAAGGTAGGTACAAGCCTTCCTGGTATTAGAACAGAGAAAAAAAGAAAAGCAAATCCATCTGGGGTGGGCATGTAGATAAAGTGGTCAAGAGATACCCGTTCTTTTAAAATTGTATTCTTTTTTTCACTCTAAAAATACATATTAAGCCAAATTAAAGGCATTAGGAATCAAGAAGGAAGATTTGACCAAAGCTTCTAGCTAAAACTATGTCAGTCTTGTCTACTACAAGTTACCCATTGACGTTAGACAGCTGACAATTGTCCATTTCCTACCACTATGATGAAACATTTGCAAAATCAAGATAAGTACTCATGTGTCAGTTAATGTAGATTGGCAGGCAAAATCTCAACAGAGAACAACAGCCCTGAAATAATAATTTGGAATAGGCTACACAAGGTGATCCAATTTCACTATTAACAACACTGTACAATCAGTACTCAATTCCAGGGCACAGACATTGACACCTGATAAATCCAGTTCCTGGCACAGTCCCAATACAAGTGAAAAGCTCACTGAGTATTTGTTGAATTGAGCTCTGTAGTATGAGGTAGAGGTATTGTGAGGGAACAGATGAGTTTTTTTTGGCAAAAGGGAGCAAAACAGGAGCAGATCGGCTACAGAAAAATGTAGCATCTGACTCTGTAGCCTAGAGTCCGGACAAAGGGATTAAAAATTGTGCTCTGGGATGGTGTTGGTCACACTTCAATAGTGAAGCAAAATTCAATCTTGTGGGTCCAGACAAGCATTTAAATAAAGAATGAAAGGGGGAAAAATGTGAATTTTCAGTGTATAGCACAAGCAGTAAGGACATGTATTATGAAACTTTTCACATTTGTACATATGAATATAATGAATCAATATGAAATGCATATCTTATAGTAGTTTTTAGAACAACTGGCATATGGCAGCTAGTTAGGTGCATCCTTGCACCCTTGGTGCATAGCCCTTTACACACACATGAAAAACCATCAGAAAATGAAGTCTAGGGTAGATGTAGATGGGTAAGTATGGATATCTTAACAGTATATAAAGAGAAAATAATTTTCTAAAATCTCACCCAAGAACAATATTTAAGAAACAAAAGCCTATGAAGGCTGGCATTTTAGTTAAATCTTACACTGAAAAGATACTTGGAAAGAAACTATTCTGAGAAGGCAGTGACTATAAAAAATGCAAGTTACATAATATTAAGACAAATATTGGGGCATTTGTACAAATAAATGATATATGTAACTAAATGGTCTCTGAGTCTAACTTTCTCTTAATAATTATTCATTATTTCATCCATGTGTTTTATAGCATCACATTTTTATAATCAATTATGATTGCATTGACAGGGTGATTTAAAATCCAGAGTTCTCTCTTTTAGCTGAAGAAAATCTTAGTCAATGTTAAAAATATACTTAGACTTCTGCCATTTGGTTGCTATTTCTTCAAGTTACAGAAATGTCATCCTGGTAATTGCAGAACAGAAGGGATAAGTCTGGCATATCCAACCCTCCATTTACCTCTGAACAAGTTTCCTAAAACTCTGTCATCCAATTTTTTTTTTTTTTTTTTGGAAAATAGAGATTCTAATTTTTGCTATGAAGTGTCATTATGAGGATTAAGTTAGAAATAAGGCATGGCCATTATTTTTGTATATATGTGTTCATACAAATATTATAAGCCATAATAAATCATTGGTGCAGGCATTAGTTTGGTGGTGGTGGTGGTAAGAAGAATAGTACAGCAAAGTCCTCATGCCCCACCTTTTGGGTTTCACATGGAAAGCTTTCAGCAAGAAAACTCCTGGTCTTTTCATGCACTCCTGGGAGACACAATGGCTAAGCTGATCTGTGAGATGAAACTACATTATCTGACTCAGCCCTTTCTTTCCTACCTTTTCCGAGAGCCACCCTTGCTCCAGGAGGATTCTCGTCTCCCTACACCATAAATAACCAAAGAGAAGACTTCCTTGGGGGAAGCATGTGATTGTCCCTCTGCCCCACTGAATAGGGGGTATTTCTGTTTAATTAAGAGTATTATCAAGCCCTTTTGAAATGAAGATTTTAAGCCACTCAATTTATCTTAAACAAAGCTGGCAGTTCTTTGACTTGTGTCTTGATTCTCCATCTGTTTTGAACTCTGGAGGAGGAGTAAGGGAGGTTTATTAGTCCCCTATATTCCTAACAAGTCACAGAGATTAATATTCCTGTGCTGCTATCACTATATAATTCATGTTGTTTTAAGGTGGACACATAGATGATCTTCCCCTAGTAAAAGACATTTTTTTCAAATAGAACGGTTGAGATCTGTCTGTTAGGAAGCTATAGGTCATATTTCACAATTATGCAGTTCTATGTATATTACATAACTCAAATGGTACCATTTCCAATGACCCTAAGGTTGTAATTTTATTTATAGATTTATGTTTACAGGCAAGATAGATAGATTTTGTGTACTTATATAAAATTGTTAAGATCAACTTTCAAAATAATAACCCATATGCCCAACAATTGACTTATATATATTCTCAGGCATAAATGTTTTCCATGTTTAAGGATATTTTCCCAGAGGTAAAAACACCTATAAATTGTTTTATCTCCTATTCTTTTACCTTACATTTTAAACCTTAAGTAGATATAGGTATTACCACCGATTGCTAGTCTAATTGCAAAGAAATGAAATGTATTTCTTGAGTTAGCAGAATATTCAATCCTAAAACATGGTGTTCTGTACAGAAGGAAAGTTCTGGAAGAAATCAAATAGTGGTTGTTGCTCATGTTATTACTTCTTCCAAAAAAAAAAAATGCCTTATAACAGCATCAACAGGATGGTGGGTGGCTGTGTGACTGAGAATTCCTGAATCTGAGAGAACAGGTGTCTTAGGCAAACTTTGTGGATGAGAGATGAGGTACTGTCGGAAAAGACTGTGTGAAAATTCTATTCTGTTGCATCTCAATTCTCTCCCCTTGGATACAGCAGAGCTCCAAGAGTTGAATGGTTTGCTACTTAGCTGTAAGTGCTGAGGTTGAAAATTCCGTATATTATGCGGGTGTAAATGATCGTAGAGTAATCACTACTGATATCACCAACTTCCTTCTGAAACAGATGCTAGGAAATGAATTTCCTGAATTAAGAGAGTAGAATGCTCACTAAAAGTTAACATTCCAGATGTTCCAACGCTCTTTTAAACTTAGACTTTTTTTTTCTTTTTGATAGAGCTACCGTCTGTTCCCCCCTCATCAATCAGCGATGTTGACATGATTCTGGATTCCATGTTAATATGCTTCACATGAGTGGTAGAAAAGTGTATATTGTCTGTGACATTCTTTTGTCTTTATTTTTTTATACAATGCTAGTTTTGGTCTATTGTCCTCCCTGGAGTAGGATTATTTGTCTTTACAAGACTTAGAATGTGTAAGACAAGATATCCCTTGAGGATTTTAAGTGGAATTTTCTTTTCCTTTATGTTGATTTTCCTTGCAGTAAGGCTTAATGTCAAACTTCCATTCAGAAAAGGCAAGGAATCTAAATTCCACTGCATTTGTGTGTGTGTGGTTGTTGTTCTTTGTTTATGGGTACCTAATAAATTTAAATATGCTACATACTCAATTCAGGAAATTTTTATAATGATGAAATCTCACTGATATTATTTTCATGATAAGGGAATATTTTACCAGGCACCCATTTGGGGAGACTGAAGTGACAATACAATGCCAGGTAAGCTATGCATGTCTGGAATTTTTGGCCCAGGGAAGCAGGAGGCTAAGATGGAATGGAGATGGGCAGCAAATTCATACTATTTCTGCTCTTTGGTTTCTTCGATGTTTCTTTCATGTTTAAGTATAAAACAGTAAGTAAACATCATTCAAAATTGGGCAAGAATGAGTAAGAGAGAAACTTTGTTACCAATAAACCTATTATTGGGAGCAGATTTTTCATACTAAGACAATAACTTAGGCAAAGTGTCTTTGCTGCTCTAAAGGGGCAGACTTGAAATTGGCCAACCGCTCCATGTGCTAACAGGGTAAATCCCTTTGGAGAAGAGGGCTTCGGAGTGACTTAGAGAGGCTTTCAAAAATACTGGGAGGGAGAGGGGGTGACTGAATAATTCATAGTTATCGTGAAAAACTGACGTGTCTGGAGCCATTTTTAAATGGCGGTTGAGTGGCCATTGCAGAGAAAGGCCTTCCATTGCCCTGTTTGAACCTGGGCAAAATCATTGCACTGTGCAAAACAACAACTGTTTTAAGCAATTGCTTGAGAAATTAGCGGGAAATTGGACTTGCTGATCACAACTCTGATGGCCGTGGGCTTTCTGAAAACAGTATCAGCGGTCCATCAAGGCATAACTCGGAATAGCTTGGTATGTTAAAATGCCCAGAGAGAACTTTTTTCTTAACTCATGTAATTGCGCCCCCCCCCTCCCCTTCTACTTTCTTTCCTCATAAAAATCCCTGTGCTTTCACCCTGTAAGTGGGAACACTATTTGGGAATCTACCTGAACCTGCGCCCTCCGCACTGCCAGTCTTTCATCCCAAATAAATGCTCATTTGCCTCTCGCTGTGGCTATTTCCAGGTTGACATTACCAATCTATCAATAATGTTTAATCAACATACAAAATAGCACATTTTAGTTTTTAAAAACCAGCTCCTTTTCTGTACTATTATTGTATTGAAATAGTCAAGGATTGTTGCTACATGTTTTTGTCACAAGCATTTCTTAAGAGGCTTGAAAACTTGCCTTCCAACATAATGGCCAAGAATACAGGGCACTTGTCCAATGTCCTGCCACGCTAATAGGTCTTGATTGCTCACTCAGCCAGTTCCTTTAAATGTATTAGCCTGGCAGGGAGGTACTTCAAGACATTCAAAGGCAGGATTAGAAAATCAGCACACAGCGTAAATTATAAACACTTTTATAGGATGCACCAGTCTTGGGTTAGGGGCTGTAAAGTGACCTTGACAAAGCTTTTTACAGCCACGTTTAAAATGCACAATTTAACCTGAAGCGAATAAAAGGTGTTTACCACATCAATGTCTGCATAAATAATCCCTCATTTTCTTGCTGAGGAACTTTTTTTTTTTATACTGTCAGAGAAGTTCAGAAAACACATTAGAGAGGTTCTATAATTATAGTTTTTGCAGTTCGAATAGCCTTGCTAAAGTGAAGTAAAACATTATCTGTGCAATCAAAGAAAACCACTCCTTAAGACCAATTCTGTTTACCAGAATTCTGTAATTATACCCAACACACTGCACTGGAGAACAATGATGTAACTGCCATGAATTACACTGCACATTTTTGATGATCATGACTGAGGCAAAACTCATGACTCCTTCAACACTTCCTAGTTCATTTTTATTAACAACCAATATAAGGCTGCCCAGGAGAGCACTTTGCTCCATTCAGCGCTTTTGAGTGATGACTTAAACTAATTATTTTTGAAGTGTTGAAGTTAAGAGAGCTTATCAGAAAAAACTTTAGATTGAAAAGCCAAACTTGGAGGTACCCAAGTCAGAAGCACCCTGAGAGTGACCTGACTCCGGACAAATGGCTTTGCAGTCCATACTCCGCTGACTGCAATGACAGAACAATCCTGGACCTTCCACCTACTATTTTTTCTGTCACTTTGCCATAATGATATTTTTATTTTCTCAGTTTGGACTTTTAAGTCTATGCACTGAGGGTATGGAACACAAGTTCAGAATTAGTAATTACCATTTAAACCAGTCTTTATGAGCTCATAGATTATCCCATGTCCTTACTCTACACACAGTATTCTCAAACCGTGTACAAGTTTTCCACCTGGATATTAATAAATACCTGAAACAGAACTATGAGGATTGCATAATGATTACCGCAGTCTCATATGTCAAATGCATTACACATGCTCCCAAACGGTCACCATGACATGCAATTGTCATGAATAAAACTAAACAAAATGAATACTTCAAACAGTTTAGTTGCCCTGTTGACCATTTTGGCACATTTCAACTCCCAACACCTGGGTGGATATCCTGCTGTCTTCTCTGTTCACAAGTGTGTTCAGAGTTCACAGTTCCAGAGGAGCTGTGTTATCATAATACAGCGATCATGTCTAGTTCGAAATAGAGACTTTATAAGTTACTTCTTGGTGACATGTGTAAAAAAAGTGACTATAATAATGACACTGGCTTCAAGTTAAATAAAGAACCTGCTCATATATAGAATTCCTGAAAGTTTCATTAAACATGAAAACTTATGTTTATCTAGGATCTTCAAAATATTTTCATATAGATTAGGTAACTAGAGATTCACCATGGCTCAGCGGAAGGTAGGGATGTTATTCTCATTTCTGTTTTAAAGATGAGAAAATCATAACTTAAGTGATACTACTTAGATTCCATATACTGTAACTCTGACAAATGAAGTGTGATTTTTCCATGCTATGGGTTTTAAACGTTAGACTAAGTCGTTGGTATATACATTGATAAGCATTAGAAAACCAAAGATTGGAATGGTGGTATTTTTGCAACTGCTTCCGTCCTTCCCCACACATGCTCCCATATAGGCTGACGTAAAAGCATCTAAACTGAAAATGGAAAATGTAGATTTAGGAGCATCATTACAACACTTAAGACTGTCTGAGGAAAACCCTTGTTATGTCAGCTCAGCTTTGACAGAAAGTGCAGCATTTCACTTAATATTACTAGCATTTTGACAAAGCAGCTTTCACATCTGCAGACAAGGATGCCTGCCTGCCAACTGAAAGAGCAGGCTGCCGCAACGGTATCTACCGCTCTTAGCCGCACAACTGGAAGAACCCAAGCGCTCCATGTCCATGAAATTCATTCCTCCATAGGAAAACAAAAAGCATATGATCCATAGATGCTCTAGAAATCAAATCCATTTGCTGATACTATGGGAGAGAGAGAGAGGGCCATGGCCTGTCTGCCTTTCTTAGAGGGCACAAAGTGCAGCTTGACACAGGAAAAATGTAGAGGCTGACTCAGAAAGAGTGAGGGGAAGGGCATGGGCCACAAGCAAATAAAACCCAAGTGTAACGCTACGGCTAACATTGCAGCTAGCGTGGAGGAAAGAAAGCTGTGAGCAGCCAGCTTAAAGGAGAGCTGTGACAAATTTCTCGACTGGGAAAAAAATGGGCTGGGAAAGGAAACAGATGGTGATGGAAACACCACAGTGAATAACCAGACATCAGGACAAAGTTGCCACAAAATCAAGGTCTGTCAGATAGGGACGGAGAAATATTCTGGCAGAGGGAGTCTCCACAGGCATCTCAGAGGGCCACCAGGCATAGCACTGAGAAACATGCTTCAGGGGTATGTCATTGTTTCCTGAAGCACCTGGCAAGCTCTGGCATCGTCTTCGGTGCTTAGATTTCATTTCTGAGAACTTGGCCCATAGGTATGTGGTTAGTGTTAGTGTGTATGTGTGTGTGTGTGTGGATAGATAATATTGTAAGTAATAATCATTAATATTTATTGAGTATTTTTAAGTGCCCAACACCTACCTCAATGCTCATAAAGACCCTATGAGGTCAGCCCATCACTGTCCTTGCCTTACAGATGATGAAACTGGGGCACAGAACAGCTAAGTTTGCCCACAGCCCTAGCCAGGAAGCGCAGGAGCAAGGATTTGAGTGCACGCAGCCTGGCTCTGGAGTTTATGTTCAAAGCAGAGCACACCAGTATATGCAATGTTTCTCCTTATATGTAATTGTTCCTCATGAATCTGTGTTAGTGACGTGTACTATGTAACATGAACTAGTACATTTAGAGAACAACATAGGATGTAAACTTCTAAACACTGTATGACTCAATGACAACACTGGAATCTAAACAGCTTGTCTCATCTACCTCCTAGACTGCATGGATCATGGGGCGGCCTCATTACTTAGTCACCTCAGACGCCTCTGACCAGGATGTCTTACGTTGCTTCTCTAGGCTTGTCACTGCTGCAGCCGCTATCGGAGCCGCCGTGAGCACTCACGGAACAGAGCACAGAACGCCACCGACTGCCTTCTGCCCTCCTTACACACCACAGAGAAAAGCCCACCAGGGCTTAGTAAGGCTAGTATTAAAAAATAAATAAATAATAAAGAAAGACATGGAATCAGGGAAATTCACTATTCTCCACATAACCCTATATGCTTGATTGCAAAAAACACATTTGCTTCTTCACATATTAATGGTGTGTCCAAAGTCTCTAAAACTCTCTGTGCCTCAGCTCGACCACATTTTAAAGTTAATAATACGTCACCTGATTGTTCCGAGGTCTGAGTTAAGTCAGGTAGAACAGCACCTTACCAGAAGCAAGCGCTCGGTCTGTGTTATTTCTTCTCTTCATCACCCTTATTGCTGTAAGGTCCCCCACTCTCACTCATAATGTTCTTAAGGTTCTAGTCCCTAAGCCAGCCTTTGACCTTTCTATTCACACCTGAACCATTTCACTCTGTTCTCTTTTCTCATATGATATAGCAAAGGTTATGATAGAACAAAACACCCTATCTGCTCAATCTCTTGGTGGACGCAGTTCACATCTTCTTATCTGGAGCATGGCTTTCCTTTCTCTGAAATCAGGTGGACTGTTTCTGTACATCTTGCATTTGTCAAGGTCACAGAGAAGAGCAGGTTTCCTCCATCCTCATCAATGTTGCTTTGAAAGACTAAATTCCTGTTTGGTGTGTAAAAAAAATGCCTACATTCTTAAAGAGAAGGACATTCGGCTTTTATATGATGATGTCTGTAAGCTGTTTAGATGTCACCTCATTCATTTGTGACTTTAAGGTTTGGTTTATTATAACAAACAACTCATTAATAGAAAATATGTTAAACAGCCATATGAAGATCTCACCCATTTTCCTAGCTCTCATCAGAGTGGTATTTACTTCTAGTTCCACTTCAATGACCCACGCTAATGGTCATACTCTTGAGTTAGCATTACCTAGAACTGCTTTGCATCTAAAATATCCCATTTAAGTACCACCATCCTTGTTTACATCCTTGTTCCTATTCTACCTCAGGTGTACTCTCTTTTACAGATTTATTTTCTTTAATGTAGAAGAACTCTTTTCTACCTGATTTATTCTCTTTATTGTAGCCCTTCTGTCCTCTTCACTCCCCACTCTGTTGAGCTTTGACCCCCATGGTCTATAATTCAAACCATGCCCCTGACAGTACCTTCAGTTTTCTTGGCTCTTGTCCCTATATCAAACCAGCCTGACACAAACCCAACTCTGCGTCAGTCCAAATCTCTGCTTCTTAGTGTCCTCACTCAGGCTGCTATGGACAGCTAGAGGGACAGACAACCTGCAGCAAGAGGCCCTCCAATGTAAATGTTACTCCTATAATCTCAAATGATGCCACTCCAACAGCATCTAGTTCTTCAGTCATTTTAGGTTTTGCCTAATCTCTATTGTCCACAGCGTTTACATGTGTTTTGCATACCCACAGTCTTCTAACCGAGCATTTCCACCTTCACACTTAGCAAACACTACCTCCTACATCACAAGGAGTTATTGGATGAGTTCTTTAAGAATGGAAATAATTGATTTGGGTTAAAATATAAAACTATATTCTTAGTTGCCAACTCACTCTCCAGTCTTTTCAACTAGCTGCCTTTAAGGATTGCCTGTGGAAAAGAATATTTAAAGCTATAAGTAGTTTCTTTAAAGATTTAATCTTAGATGCCATGAAATTTCAGTTAATGCAAATGGGAAACACTGACTTGTGAAACTCCTGAATTTAAATTTTATGGATACATCAGACACAAGTAAATCAAGTTTGGTAGCTCTTAATAAAGTCAGAGAATAAATTAAATGGAAAAACACACACATTTCAGCCAGATTTCTTTTGGCATTAACAGGCAGTAAAATGATCCACCACACACTGCCAAGCTGCAGAGTTTTGTAGACCAATTCCAAAATGTAGCATATAGTTTGTGGCAGCCATCTGCTGAAATCTCTTTACTTTCTGTCATTTGACTCACATGAAATTAAAATATCGATAGAAACAATTTCTGCAGGGAAAATGGAAAAGTTAATAGGAAAGTCAATTAAGGGTTGCATGCCATTAAACATTCTAGAGTCGTGATACTTATACTATTCTTAATTATATAATAGGACTAAGAGTAAAATATAAAATGCAACAGAAAGTAGACTCTGCCAAGGGCATGCAAAAACATGAAGACCGTTACAGGTTAGGTAAAATGCAATATAGCATTAGATTCATCTCAAAAGCCTGCATTTGATGGCAGACAGATTAGTAAAAAACCAAATCTGAGCTCTACAATAAAATGCTAAATATGCTTAAGTGCTCCTGTCAGGAATTCCTTGACTCCCTGCCTCTGTGCTCCTAGATTCCAGCTAAGTATATACCTTTTCCTTTTCAGTCAACTCAAGACTTGATTATGATTTCATTTTAAGCAAACAAATGTAAGGGTCTCTTGTCTTAGAAAACTCTATCAGTATTGGTCAGTGATACATAGAGACTAGAATCAGTGCTTAATTTCTTGACCCTTGTTGCCAGATGTTTTTCTGCACTCCAGGTTTCTGGCTTGGCTGCTTGGTTCTCGGTGATGATCCTGTGGGCACAGAGGGCATCCTACTTTTAGACACTGTATTCATTTATTTTTTACTGGAGCTGATCCACTGTACTCTGAAATCGGCTTCCCTGCCTGGGTTTAAAGCACCTATGCTCTTTCACTTAGTCACAAAGTAATCTTTCCTGGCCACAGGTAACCCTTACTTGTATCAACCGTGGATATCTTTCAGTTCCTCTGCCCCTGATCTCTTCAGACTTGTATCCTTCTTTGATTTGAAACAGCTAGCAAGAACTCCCCACTTCCTGAAAGGATTTGTGGAGTTGGTATCTACTGATTACTCTGGACTATGGCAAAAATCCTGTTCACCCCAGAATTTTTGCCATAGTCCAGAGTAATCAGTAGATACCAACTGAATTCTGTATCAGGGTAAGATGAAAATTGGAACTTAGCATCGTATCTTTCATTTATTTGCAAGGATAGTTTAATCCATTTCTTTGTATTAAGTCATTAAATTTCTGGAACAATAAAACTGTATTTTCTTTTTGAATCACTCAAGTGCAATCTAGATTCAATAAATATTTTAATATATTTTACGTGATAATCCACATAAAGTTTTAGGTCACTAATGTAGATATTCACACTAATATTAATAGTATTGGACTCAATCAATTTGCTAATTGTTATTTCATGCTTCAAATACTAATTTACAGAGGAGGAATATGTTTATATACACATTGGACCTATAAAATTCGACACCATTCCTGGAGATGATATTTATAATTTCGAAAGTAGTTTAACTGTTTAATGTAAGTCAAATTTGGAGTCAAAATAATGTGGATACACTTCCATTGAATCTATTTTTTTTAAAAAAGAACACTTAATTTAAACACACAGTTGCTAAAAAAAACTTGACAGTTATGAGCTGATGTTCCCTGGAAAAAAAAAATCAAACTGAAGCATCATGATGATTTTTATGCCCTGGAATAATAGGAAAAGCAGAACCTCTGGAAACTGGTTATGGCTTACTATTGTAAAAATGTTACATCATAGATGTTTAAAGAATATTAAAAAGATGATAAGCACAATCGCCTCTTACTAGTTTTTGGAACAATTACAAGTAAGAATATTAAAATGCTTTCCTAATTTACATTTGTGAAGCAACACGGAAAAGCTACATTAAAATCAGCGAGTTTTTATGCTCAACTGACTGTTAGTAATCACAATTATGTGTGGTTTGATGTGTTCCACAATACTGTGGTCAAATGAAGTGGGATAATTCAGGAGCAATAGACACAATGGACCTCAGATCAATAAAAACATGACCAGCTTTCACTGATAGGTTTTATAAAATAAATCAGAAAGGTAGATCTGCACAGTTCAACAAGAAGCAGCATGTCTCCACTGGAAAAAAAAAAACAATTACAGATAAACTATTCTAAGCATTTTAACAAATTTACTCTACGAAGTTGACCAATTTTCTTCCCTCTACACAAATTTATTTTGAGATTAAATTTTGAGCCCAAAGGCTGTATCTTAATGAGGTAAAGAGTAGAAGGAACACATTGAGAGATTCCAGTTCAGGGCAGGATGGAGTAATCAAAGCACACGGTTTCTCCCACTGAATGCAGGAAGCAGGTTTTGGAAGACTGTAAAAAATATCATATAGATGGGGAAGATGACTAAAATTTGAAATAACACTGAACTGGTGATGAGGTTGATGTTTTTTCCCCTTCCTTTATTTCTTTCTTGGACTCAAGTCCATCTACAACTTGGGAGTGGGCATCGTCATGGATAAAGAGAAACTGAGAGAAATTCTCCCAGTTCCCAAGAAGGCGCCCATTGTATTTATGCTGTGACAATAGCCCAACAATAAACTTGCATTCACTGATACATCTGACAATTGTTCGCTGAGGGTTTACAATGAGTGTCGATAACAATAACACAGAGGTCACTGGATTCCACATTCTAGTAGAAGGAGACACACAGTAAACAATAGACCTGAAATTAAGCAAATCATGTGATGGTTTAGAAGGTGACAAGTGATATATAAAAGGCAAGACAATACAGCAGGGTAAGGGAAACCGGGAGTGCTGGCAGGTGAGGCAAGGTCAAGTTTCAAGGAGGACTTGGGGAAGGATTCACTGGAAAAAAATGACATCTGAATAAAGACTGGCAGGAGGTAAAGGAATCTACAAATTTGAAACACGGGAAGTGGGTTTCATATGGAGAAAAACTTGTCTAAAAGTCCTAAAATGGGACCAAGCCTGGCTGGCTCAAGGTAGTGTGAGGAGGCTAGAGTAGCTGGAACAGAATGAGCGATGGGCAGTCAGAGAACATGAGGTCAAAGAGAAACTGTGGGTTTGGTAACTCATGTAGGGTCTTGAAGACAATTACAAATGTTTTTTCGTTTTTTCCAGTTTGAAGCAGAGAGCCATTGTGGGACTTCAAGCACAGGATTAATGTTTTCTGGCTTAGAGTTTAAAATGGATCATTCTGGCTACTGTGCTTAAAATAGACTATGTGAAGTCCATAGATAAATACAGTAAATACAATAGCACATTTTACATATTCTATCTTATAAAATACTACTTTGGAGGGAAATGTGATCATACACAAATGCATACATATTACATGTGTGTGCATGCATGTTCCTCTTTGCAGAGAACCTATTAAGAACTCTGATCCATGGAAATACTTTAGGAAATGTAATTCATGAATTTATTTATGATCCAAAGCCAAGCATATCTTATAGACCATCTTCAATAAACATTATGTCTCACAACTATGCTATTGCTATGATAGCAATTGGGTTGCCAAGCATTTGAGTTCATAATCTCTGGCAGGATCTGAAGGGCAGGTCTACTGTGTTGCCAATCAAAGGTATAACCATAAGCTTTGAAAGTTTATAGTTAAGGTTCAAAAAAAGCTGGACTGACTGACACAGGGCTAGTTTTGGTTATCACTGATTTACAGAAGAACTGGTAGGGAAGATAAATGGCAGGAAAAATAAACAAAGCTTCTCCCTAGGATGCCTGTCTTGGTAGAAACATGACCTTACATCTCAATCACTCTGTGAGGAGGCAGTAACTGTGGACATATCCGAGACTACTCTCTGGTAACTGTTGTTCTAACATAGATAAAATAACATGTCTGACCCCAATTCTATGCTCCATTGCAGTGGTTCCCAAACCCACAGACTGCAGACCTTAGGAGGTCAGATTTTTTGTGGGAGGTGTCAAGGTTTTTCAAAGGTGTCTATTTATTCATATTTTCATGTGGATTTTACCTTTTAATTAATATAAAAGTACACCTACTACATTGTGGAAGATCCATTAAATTTTCCAACCTTAAACAGGTTTAGAATGTAGGGGGCTCTTTCAATAGTTAGACGATGACCAATAAATTAATTATGATAAAAACAGTTGGAGGACATATGCCCAAAATGATAATTTTCATTATCAATTTTCATATTTGCTATGTGACAAAAATTAGCTAGTAATGCCAGTTACTTAGGACACATAACTCTTACACCATGACAATAAAATAATATGCCAACTTGATGTACAAATCAGATGTACAACCTACATCCCACTTGCTCTCTGTGTAGAATACTGACTCTGGAAGGCCAGATTTTCAACTTACGAAACTCATTGACATTTTAAAGGTTGTCGATATCTTAAATTGACATTTAAAGATATCGAATGTGTGAAGAAGTCTGTTCTTTGGAGGCAGGTATGATTAAAGAGAAATGACTCTCAGTGCTAAGCAAGATTGTTAATCATTCTGTTCTTATTTCCCACAAAGGTAACAACATATTTGTTAATTATCAAACACCACTTGAGTGGTTACTATTTCATAAAGAAATAAAAACATGGCAGTAAACATGCTTAAAGCGGGGCACTGGTACAGTTAAATATATGGAAAAACAGAATATTCCACGTCAATTTAGTTACCTAAGACTATGTTCAGATGAGATGAAGCCATGGTCAAGGTAATTATAAATTATGGCATTTAGTGTTATGTATTACATTATTGAAAAATGAACAATGGCATTTAAAGAATCTAAGAGAACACCTGAGAATACGGAAATTTCAGGATAAGGAAAGTTGTTTTAGGAACTCACTTTCGGTAAGCTAAGGTCTTGCTATAACGTGTTCTAAATTATGTTGAGAATGAGATAACTTCCTAAACAAAGGTATTCTTGGCTAAATAAATACTGCAAAACCTGAGTTAAAGAGCTAGCTCAGATTCTTTACTAGGCCCCCTCAGAGCCTTTAAAATGGAAATTCGTGTTATAATCTCTAAGAAGGAAATACTGAAGGAAGCATTTTCTAAACTTACTTGAGCACAGGAACCCTCTAAAATTTTTTTTTCTTTTTCCACAGACCACTGTTCTATAGAATGGAATGTTTGACAGGATATTTTGGGAAATGATGTTCTGAACCTGATCTAAATTCAGAATGTTCCCTCATGCAGACTGATTGGGGCACAGAGCCTGTAAAGTCTTACAGGTCCCCCTCATCCTCTGCATGTGGATGTGAAAGCCTGTACCTGGGCCCTGATAAATCCAAGAGATAGGCTTCTCCTTGATAAGCACACCTGTGATCCATAAATTAGAATAATTTCTTAGAAATAGGTTAAAAAATAAGCCTGTGGAAATTTTCTTTCTTCCTTTATACCTGACTAGATGGGTTTTCCCATGAATAAAGCCAGCTTTTAAGAATCTCATTCTGTGTCCTATGGATGGCCAATATTTATTCTGTTTCTCAGTTAATTTTATGAAATGTAATGATATCCAAAGATAGACTATAGATCTATAAATGTACTTCTTTCCCTGTGAATATACTGCAATACAAAATATCGAATACTGCAGCTCATTGCCACGTGGATTCACTTATAGAAAAAAATCAAGAGTGAAGCTAAAGGTCTATCACTTAGGGTTCATTGTATTAAAGTTGGTGCTGCAGAGGGATCAAGTTGCTCCTTAGAAAACCACGCATATCGCATATACAAATGTTATAGAAGAATTTCTGACAAAGGCAAAACTTGAGATAAACATTTGAACATTTTCACATTGTAAGAGGCTACTTCCATCAGTCAATACTGATGGAGGATGACAGTGCTACACAGTAGTGTCAGACAGCACAGGGATTGTAAAGTATAATCCAACTCTGATTTCTGACTCCAGGGATTATAAAATATAATCTAGCTCTGATTTCTGACTCCAGGGAGCTGAGAGTCAAGGAGAGAAGAGGATAGATACATGTGCAAAGAGCCCTTCCATTGTGAATTCATACTTCTCTCCAGCCTATTAGATCAGAATGAACATGTTGATCAAGTTTTAATTCCTGAAAGCAGATTGACTATTTCTGAAAGAAATGTTCTCTTTCCACCTTGAAATTAACAGGCTATTATTACTTGTTATAGTTAAATTTTTGAATTTTTTAAAAGGTAACTTAGGAGGAATTTAATTAGCTAATGCGATTTACAGACACTGAGTAATCTGAGAAAATAAATTAAGCAATCATTGTCTTATTCTAGCTTTCAAGTGAAACGAAAGCTTTCACTTGGAAAAAAGTGAAATTCGAGTCATAACATAAATAACAGATGAATGAGCCAAACAGCAGTGGTGGAAATGTGCTTCAAAAGAAAACCATTTAAGCAGATTTCCACACAGGTGTTTAGACAAAAATAGTCTGTCGAAAGGATAAAAAAAATCTTTAGTCATATATGTTTGTTTTGTTCTATACTTGGGCAAACATCTGGATGCCTCAAAATATTTATTTTAATGTTTCTATTGCATTGTGTATGTAATTCATGAATATCAGTATATATAATGGAGAATTTGTTAATCCTAGAACTTGGATGAGGAGGATAAGTGAAGTTTTATTGCTGTTTGGAAATGAAGAGTTTGATGTAGGCTTCCTACAGTTGAGATAGAAAAAATTAAGGGAAAATGTGGAAATCAAGGACAGGAGCTCAGAGGGATTTCCATGCCCTTCTGGGAGGCCTGAGGGTTTGCTTGCCATGTGCCTGTGGCCAGTTCCTTGAAGCATCTGCCCAAGGAGGCTGGGATTCCAGAGGGCTGCAGGCATGTCCCAGCACAGGTCTGGGAAGAGAACAGGAGGCTTGCTGCTCTTTCCTTATCTTTGATTATTTACATTCAGATAATGAAAGTCCAGTGGGATTTAGAGGTTTCGTTTTGAGATCAAACTCCTTCCTGCAGTTACTTTTTCTCCCCTAGGACCCCATGTTCAGTGCATGCAGGTGGGAAAACAAAGTGAGGGAGGATTGATATTTCCCACACTGGCTGGCATGTGGGGTAGTAGGAAATCTGATCACTCTGGTCACCAATACAGGGAAGCATTTCATCCATTATCATGTGATACAATCAGTGTGATTCCCAAAGAATCATTAAAACATGATAGTTATAATTTAGAGGAAGTTAAGGCATTGTCTCAGAGGCGGACAGAGCAATAGGGGTACTGATATTCTGGCAGATAATGTTTAGAGAATCACTTCAAGTAGAAGCTGAAGTTTGAATGACTGCAATAAATTAATCTAAAATGTAAGAGATAGTCCATAGTCTAGTTTCTTCACCCTTGTGCACATTTTTTTATAATGAGCTACATTTCCTGATTTTATTACTAAAATAAGAAGTTTAGAGTAAGTTGGCAATAGATAGTAAAGCTTCTTATTTATTCAGTATATACAGAATCTTCCTGCTCAATCAGACAGTCTTATGATTGATTTTGAGGGAAAAGAAATCTCTGGAGGAAATACATTCTAAATGTACTATAATCAATATAGCACGGGTATCCTTCTTACAGTGAAATTTGGAAGTAAGAATTATGCTGAAAGGTAATGAATTATAGTTTGGTGGTGAAATTACCTCCTTGTAAGATAAAATATTCATTCATTTAAGAAGATAACTGTAAAAAAAACTATTTTTCCATTATAATTATCTTCAGGTAGTTTGAGGCAAAATGACCGGTTCTTTCAACAGAGGTTATTTAATTTTCCAATATAGAATAAATTTATCATTTTAATGAAGTTTTAGTCATGCATTTTTATAGTTTCTTCTCCCATACTAAGAGTTTGATGATCCCAACATAAGGCCCTTAATCTTAGATTCATGAACGTGAATCCCCTGGATTTCTGTGTAAGATATTAATGTTCCTGTGTATTTTCCTGTTCAGGGTATCTGGAGTTTTCATCTGATTCTAAAGAGATCTTAAAGTGATCAGTGATGTACCTGGAAGCAGGAAATAAAAATGACAATATCTTAAGAAGTCAAAGTCCTGTGATGTCATATGATGTGATGGTACAATACTTTTTTTGTTTTATAAATAACAAAGTTTATTTTATCCAGCTTTATTGAGGCATATTTATCAAATAAACCATAATATATTCAAAATGTACAATGTGATGGTTTGATATATGTATGCATTGTGAAAGGATTCCCCCACCATGAATTAATTCCATCTACCACCTCACATATTTATCTTTTTCTACCCTAAATTCTTAATATCGACCCAAGCATCCATGAGAGAAAGGAATAAGGTGAGTGCTCCAATAATAACCACCTGAAGGAAAAGGGGGTTCAATCATTTCATTTTTTTTGACTCTCCCTATCTTGTATTTACATAAAATTTCTCCATAAATAGCATAGTTAGACATCTATCTATCTATCTATCTATCTATCTATCTATCTATCTATCTATGTGTTTATAATTTCCAAAAAAATCAAGCTAATTTAACCAACAGTAAGAATACTTTTGGGCCATTTTTCAAGCAATTCTCAATATATATTTATTAAATGGATGGGAATAGTGTTATGAACAAAGATAGATCAAAATTATATATCTTTAATTGGAATGTATTTTAAAGGAAAATAGGCTTGTGCTATCTCTTTTGAAATTTAAAAATTATCCTGTCCAGTTACAGCCATAAAAATATAAAAATATATAAGAATTTACAATGATAATGTTTGAATTATTAGACTAGAGGAGTATTTCTTCCCTGTATGTTTATAAGATACAAACAGATGAATGCCTCCACTGAAATATTTTTAAAAAAGAAGAAATGAAGGAAGAAAAAAGGTGAAGAAATACCTTATGAGAGCAGATCAGTGAAATCTGAGGCAGACATGGATTTGAAAGTGCTTTACTATTTAAGCCAGTTTTCCAAGCCGTGTGCCTTGAGTCTGGGATTACAGACACATACAAAGACACGTATGAGACCAGAGGGCGGCAGTGGGAGCTGGAGCCGCAGGGAGAGACCTAAGGGCCGGAGGGAGAGCACGGGGTGCTGCTGGCAGACCAAAGTTTGGAGGAGCCACAAAACACGAGCCAGGAGAAGCCGTGAAGCAGGGCAGAGGAGGCCGTGGTAGGTAAGGGCAGCAGGGCTGGGAAGGCGTGGGGACGTGAAGAGGCACACAGGAAGAGGTGGACCGCTTTAATGTCCAAGAGGCTTTTCCGACTCCCTGCTGGGCCTGGGACACCCGAGATGCAGTTGTTGATGAGGCCTGTACTCCTGTTTTCCATAAGAATCTGTGTCCAGACTCCCTCCCTCCCTCCTTGCCCCTCTCTCTCTCTCTCTTCCTCTCTGTCTCTGTCTCTATATATAATGTATGATATATATTTATATTCATATCTCTAAATAAGTATTTACTTATTCATTCATAAAACACATAAAATGTCCCTTCCCTCCGCATGTTTTTATGATCTCATCTGACTCATTTTTCATTGTAACCAAAAGCATCTAACTAAAACAGAACCCACGCCAAAGTGTGTAGAATACTGGTTAAGTGTATAAATTCATTACCCAGGTAAGAGGACCTCTGAAGTTCCAGAATGGTAACTGCAAATAGTACTTTGTTTTTCTTACCAGAATAACCAGTGATACACATTCATTACTGTGTTAGCCCCTTGGTCCTTCTGCAGTCTCCTTCCTAAATCTATTTTAATATGTTGCATTGACCATTGCCACTAACTGAGAGAATGACCACGCAGCCTCAGCATGCTGGTAGAGATGGGAGTGTGCTCCTCTGAGTATCTGGCAGCATATAATTTCAACATGTTATTTTAATGCTTCTACTCCTACCATGGAAGTCCTGTCGCGGAGTCCTTACCTGCGTTTCAAGTAATGGCAAAGTGCGTTCACCAAGGCCACAACGCATTTGCACCATGAGAATAAGGAAGTGAACGAGGAGGAGGTCTCTAAGCGGAACAGACTCTATATAAGAATGAGCAGGAAAAAGTGCACCTACTTTACCACTAAAAAGAATACTTTTATTCAGCAAATGATTACTGAATGGGAAGTCCAGAGCTGTCTGTGTGACAAGAAATAGGCATACAGGGTGCCCACTGCACACAGGAACGTAATGCTAATCACCCAACTATTGCCATCTGCAGGTGACTTGCTTAGTCCTCCTCAGTAGAGTGTGAGAAATCTCAGTTCAGCCTTCGTATTCTGATATTTTCCTGATGAGGAGGCATCTGACCTGTTCCTCCTTTGTTGTCGCCTGACCTAGGATGGGTCAGGCAACCATTCTGGCCTTTAGTGTTTTCGCTGCTAACATGACTGTTGGATTGCATCAGTGGTTTCCAACTACCCTCTTTGAAACTCCGTGACCCTGAGAATTCTAAAGGGAATTGACAAAAAAGTTAAGTATTTTCTTCCCAACTTCCAGCTCTACAATTATATGAATGTATTTAGATGGGTGTGGGGATAAAAGCTTTAACAAAGAAAATGTTTTCTGTGATAGAATGGACTGGTTTTAATTCTAGGTGCCAGAGTATCTAAAAACATTTTTGGAAAAAAAGACTATCTGTGCTCATAGAAGCTAAGGCTGATATTATCATTCTTATAGGTTTGATCTGTGTTTCGCCATATTTTGGTTGGGGTACCTACTCTTGTATCCCAAAGTTGAGCACTGATTAGCTAAATTGTTAATCTTGCTAATTCAGTGTACTTCTTTAAAAAAATATTAATTTTATTGTGGTCTTTCATTCATTTCTTATCCAGGAGGTCGGTTTTGCATTTTAAAATGCTTTTGGGATAAGCTGATGTCTGTACTTTGCATTTAGTTGAAATCAACCTTGTCCTAGCTGTAGCCTGCTTATTCATGGGCTTAAGGATAGTAGTTATCTGCCTTCCACCTGTAGGAGGTACTTCTTTCCCTTTTAAAAGAATTCCACTGATTCTCCATCCTTGCTTACATGTATTTCTAAAGGTACTTATGCTACTAAGTAGCTACATGATCTTGTTCAGCCTCAATCTGTTCATCTATAGAATAAGCATTATGTATCCTTCTCAGACTTGCTGTGAGAATAAAAAAGGTAATGTCTATAAGCCACTGACCAGAATGTGTAGCAGGTCATCGATTCTAAATACATGTCAATGTACCTTTCCTAAAAAAAAACCCTACAGGTAAAAGGCATACAAGGAGAGTAGGAATATGCTATTAGCATTTTAGATTTTTCTATTGAAAAACTCACTAAAATGGGAATTATCCTCAGATTTGGCTATTAAGAAAACAAATAGGAAATTTTATTAACATATTTATCACTTAAGTGAAAGCTCTGAAGTTCCAAATAGATTTATCACAATATTTTCACCTAGGGAAAGGCCTTTCATTAGTATTTGTGCATACTAACTTGACAGCACCTGTATAAAACATATGGAAACAACAGTATATTTATCTAGTCTGTATGGACACACATGTTCATGCAATACTATGCTTTTTCTCCTGTGGAATATTTCATTATTTTATTTTAAATACATAATTTCTGATTTATCACAAAACAAAATTCTCATCTTAAAAGTGCTAGATGATATCAAGTGCTCACACTTAGAGCCTCCGATGCTTATAAAGTTACTTTGGATGCTTTCTTCCACATGGTAAATATAAAGAGAACTTATCAAACTAACTGTGGAAACCGTAGTAATTCTGGGAAAACAGAGACCTAAATACAATTCCTTTCATCTTTTCTGTTTCTTTACCGACTCTAAGAAACCAGCATATATTGGGTAAAATAAAGTCTGGGATCCTCAGATGCTTATGTGCATGTCGGGCCTTGAGTTCTCTAAGAGGTCCAGGTAAGGTAACTGATGGGTATGGCCTTTCGTGCCTGTGGGTTGAGGGAGTACATGAATCCCAGTGCTGGAAAACCCCAGAATGGTAAAGGTAGCGTGGATATTTGGGAAAGAGTTTGACTCGCAAAGATCTGTGCTCCATCGAAGCAGAAAGCTGTCACAGATCCATTAGAGTATGGCTCTACTCCCAGGCCAGCAAGAGGCTAAGATGGACCAGAATGGGTGAGCCCTCAAGCCGAAAAATGTACAAGAACATGGGAAAACAGCAAGGCATATTTCAGATCCTCACCACGTTTTGGTGACCTGCCTAGTTCTACATTACTGGTCCATGTAGGGAAGATATTTTTCATACTTCACAGGACTAGTGTCACTAAAGGTACCTGAAAAATAGCCCTAAATCAAGGTAGAAAGAAAAAGAAATGGGAAGAACTTCCAGAGAGGAGACAAAGAGGCAGTCAAAAAGCTTGCCCTGTGAAATAAAGCTGTCAGAGAGAATAGAAATAAATCTGGACAGAAAAACAGAAAATACACCTAAGGCAATACAGCTATAGTACTTTCTAATGAAATAAAAAAGTAAGTACACTGTCTACAGGATGTACATTCAAACAATTCGAGGGAATGGCAGAGAGCATCGTCACTGCTAAATCCTGACTTTGTGGCTGGAAAGACCTTGTAGAAGATATCTCTGGAATGCATGGGCAAAATGATAAGGCAATGGAAATCATAAGAAAAAGGCAGTTGGAAAAGATCCAGAAGACTTACCATAAGTAACAGGAGTTACAAAAGGAGAAAAATATAGAGAAAAGGAAATATATAATAACATGGAGAGAATTTTTCTGAAAGGAAGACCAATACTGCCAATTGACAGAGTTCAAGAGTTCCAGGCTGGGCAGATAAGTAAAGAGCCAAACCTGAGCTTAGACTGGTAAAATTCTTGAACTCTAAGGACAAGGTCAAAGAATCTTACAAGCTCTCCAAGAGAAAGGACAAGTTGGGCACCCAGGACGAATCTTACCTGCAACGCTGGAGGCAAGAGGACAACAGAATAGCGTCAAGAGACTGACAACCCTGGGCTCCTCCCAGAGGTCACTCAGCAGAAAGGCAGAAAACAAGGGGTAACAGCTCCCCGAGTCTATCACTCATATATCCCATCAGAAGAAAACACATGAGACAGACTCAGACCAAGCAAACTAACCAGAGATTATTAAAGGACCAGTTGTACAGCCCACCTTTTCTCTGATGTCCTAGCATCCCCCCACCTAACCTGCCAAGACCACTCACAAAGCTCTGGACTCACGAGAAGCTGGAGGGGGAGAAAGTGGAGGGCAGAGAGTGAGTGGGCCATGCCTCCTTCCCTGTTGCTACTCCCCATTCTGTAAAGTCAGGGAGAGTGGAGCTTCAAACTGGATTTGAAATTGAAATGACAAATTGAAATAAACTGGGCTTAAAACCTGACTTGTGTAAACTAAGGCTCTTATTATCAGAGAATAAGTGGAAATGATGTGATTTGCTCAAGCTGTTGGTAATGAATAAGAAAGGGAGAATTGTGTTTATACAGAGGATCAAAGCCTAATTTGGCTACCCAGAAAACGAATTAAGATACGATATGAAGAAGAGCTTCCAACGTCAACATTCTCTGGAAGAGTCATTCCAGAAGATGATCATCAAAAAATTTCAACAAAGATCCTGGCGCTGTTGCAGTTGTAGCTGCATTCATCCCACTGGTTCCTGGACTTGCCATTGGAATGAAGAAGGAGATATCTAAGCTGGCCTGTGCATATAGTAAAACAACAAATTTGACTGGATCTATACTGTTGGAACTGAACCAAGAATTAGGTGAAGTGCAAGTTACAGCAGTCCAAAATCTAGCCACTATAGACTATCTATTGTTAAAAGAACATATGGGATGTGAACAATTCCCAGGAATGTCTTGTTTTAATTTGTCTGATTTTTCTCAAAATATTCAAATTCGTTTAGACAATATCCATCATATCACTGATAAGTTTTCACAAATGCCTAGGGTGCCTAACTGTTTTTTTTGTTTGTTTGTTTCACTGGATATGGCTGGTAATTGCAGGTCTGCTTTGATTATGTAGCTGTATTCCTATTATGTTAATGTGTGCACGCATTAAGGATAGTAGTTATCCGCCTTCCACCTGTAGGAGGTACTTCTGTAGGAGGTTTAAAACCTACACATGCTTATGTTACACTACAAGAAGATATGTCAAAGAAATAATCAATCTTCCCATGTTTTCTTCCATCTGCTACTTCTATAGCTTTTCTTCTTCCTTCCTAATTACAACCCTTAAGTAGAATTCGTGCCTCATATTGAAATTACTGAGTATCATAATTCTTCCAAGTGGTAAAGATACTTCAAGACAAATGCAGGGCATAGAAGCCACAGGGCATAAATCTGAAAAGAAGTAAAAAGCTAACCTTTTCAAACAATATTGCTTCTCTCTCACTTACCAACTTTACATTTCCCTGTATGGCTCTGAAAGATGACTGGTTAGCCAGAGACAGGTAAGATTCCTCAAGGGAAGAACAACCTAAGACAGGCACAGTCGCAGGGGGGCCATCAGGTGAGAAATTGGGGATCAACAGAGGTGAGGCTTAGAACTCACCTCCCATGTTTTGAGAGAAATCTTCTGCATCCGTGGATGTTTTATTGCCCTTGTCTAGCTTGGATTAATACTTAGTCTATAGGCACACACCTGATCATCTACATTTGCCCTCTTATAGCACTAAACTATGTTTTCTACCTTTATCTTGCATCTACCTACCACTTCAGCATTTTATTTAAAAAAATTATAATAATAATAGAGAAATGTGGGATTCACATATTAATCAAGTATAAAAATGAAATGAACAATCATAATTGACCTGATTGTTTATAGTTCATGATGCGTGATCAAAACCAAAAGTTTCTGTGATGACTGCCCTTGCACTGTTCACCGTGTAAGAACTTATTCACTACGTAAGAACTTGTTCACCATGTAAGAACTTGTTCATTATGCTTCAGAAGATTGGAGACTGTTGAGAATTAGGCTTGGGGTTGATTAATGATTATGCATTGAGTCCCCTATACAGAATTTTATTGTTGTTAACAACCATATGATCAATAAATATGAGAGATGCCCTCTCAAAAAATAAATAAATAAATAAATAAAATGTCAAAAAGACATTGTCCCAGATGGACAGTAAGAGTATCAAAGAGAATATGCATATGGATGCATTTTTTGGTATATGAATAAGAAATAGAAAACAACCTAAAATATCAGATAATTGGAAAATTTAGTGTAATGTAAGTCAGTGCCATAAAACACACAGAGAAAATTACTGGTTATTCATTTACTGCAGAAACTAGAAGAATGTGTTAGAAAGAATCTACTTTGCAAATAAACTGTTTTCTAAAAGATTTTTTAAACTAGTGAAATATGAGCAATATAAACTCTTGAAAATAAAAAATAAAATGTTATAAAAAGAAAAAAGAAAGGGAGAATGACAGCGGTTACAGAGAAATGAAACCAATTCCTGTTTGTATCATATTGAGCACAGACCATCCAGGAGGCCGTTTCTACTTACACTTTAAGGGGCTTTTTTCGATATACATCCTTACATACACTATGTAGAGAAGTTGGGTGGAGCAGACAGAAAGGGACAAAAAATGACTAGAGATGAGATGAAGATAAATTTCTTGGGAGAAAAATGTATCTTCCAAGTAGCCTCTATATGTAGTTTGAATAGTGTCTGGAAGAATATATTTGCCATTATAGCTTGTTGACAGAAGCTTCAGAGGAGTAAAATGAGACCAGTCAATCAAGGAGGGCAATTCAAAATAAGCTCACATTGTATTTTATGTAGCTGCAAAATAAGCTGTTTTAAAAGTAAGAATTTTTAAAGTTTTATTCAGCTAGAAGTTGAAGACACGTTTCAGGAATACATAATTTTGCAGAACTAATCAGTTTCAAAATATGTTTTTCTAAGTTTTTCTTGTAATTTATTAAAAATTTTCAAAATGAAATAGACTGGTTGACTGTGGGTCAACACCTTTGAGCAGCTAACTCCACCATCCCTCCTCTCTCTTATTTTCTCTGTTTCACTGAATAACATACCTTGGTCTGTATGGTAATGATCTTTTGTCATAAATTGACTTTTTTTCTTCTTGAGGTAAAATTGGCATATAACATTATGTAAGTTTCAGGTATACACTATAATTCAACATCTGTATGTATTACAAAGTGATCACCAACAAAAGTCTAGTTATCATCCATCACCATACAATCAACTCCTTTCACCCATTTTGCCCTAGTTTCTCCTCCTCTGGTAACCATCAATCTGTTTTCTGTATCTCTGAGTTTATCTTTCCATTGTTTGTTAATACTATGTTTTTGTTTTTAGATTCACATATGAACAAAATCAAATAGTATTTGTCTTCTCCATCTGATTTATTTCACTTAGGTAATGCCCTCAAGGTCGGTCCATGCTGTTGCAAATGGCAACATTTCATTCTGCCTTATGGCTTAATATTCCATCTTATAGATATGTAAATAAAATATTTATATATAAAAAACATTGTCTTTTATCAGTTCATCTGTCAACTGACACATTGTTTCATATCTTAACCATTGTAAATAATGCTGCAACGTACAGAGGAGTGCATATTATCTTTTCCAACTAGTATTTTTGCATGCTTCAAATAAATATGCAGAAGTGGAATAGCTAGATTATATGATAAATCTATTTTTAATTTTTTGAGGAAACTCCGTACTGTTTTCCATAGTGGCTGAACCAATTTACATTCCCACTAACAGTGTATGAGGTTCCCTTTTATCCACATCCTCATCAACACTTGTTATTTTTCTTCTTTCTGATAACAGCCATTCTAACAGGTGTGAGGTAATATCTGACTATAGTTTTTGTTTGCATTTCTCTAACCATTAGTTATTTTGCACATCTTTTCTTGTGCATGTTGTCTATGTATATGTCTTCTTTAGAAAAATGTGTATTCAGATCCTCTGACCATTTTTTAATCAGATTTTTTAATTGTTAAGTTGTATGAGTTCTTTATTTATTTGGGATATTAATCCTTTATCAGATATACCATTTGCAAATATCTTCTCCCATTCAGTAGATAACTTTTCATTTTGATAATGGTTTCCTTCATGGTGCAGAAACTTTTTAGTTTGATGTCCAACTTGTTTATTTTTACTTTTTTTTCCCTTAGCCTCTAGAGTCAGAACCACAAACACATTGCTAAAAGATGTCAAGAAGCTTATTGCCTGTTTTCTTTTGGTAATTTTATGGTTTTGTGTCTTACATTCGAGTCTTTAATCCATTTTGAATTAATTTTTTGTGTATGGTATAAGATAGAGGTCCAGTTTCATTCTTTTGCATGTGGCTGTCTATTTTTCCTAACGCCATTTACTGAAGAAACTATGCTTTCGCTAATGTATGTTCTTGGCTCCCCATCATAAATTAATTGTCCATGTATCTGTCAGTTTATTTCTGGGAGCTCAGTTCTGCTCCATTGGTCTGTGTGCTTATTTTTATGCCAATACCATGATTCATTACTATAGCTTTGTAGTATAGTTTGATATCAGGGTGCATGATACTTCCAGCTTTGATCTCCGTTCTCAAGATTGCTTTGGCTGTTCTGGGATCTTTTATGGTCCCATAAAAATTTTACAATATTTTCTTCTGGTTCTGCAGTTGGGATTTTGAGAGGGATTGCCAGGAATCTGTAGACTGGTTTGGGTACTATGGCCATTTTAACAATAATAATTCTTCTAATCCACCATGAGCACAGAGTATCTTTCCATTTATTTGTCTTCTTCAATTTCTTTCATAAAAGTGTCTTAGAGTTTTCAGTGTACAGGTCTTTCACCTCCTTGGTTAAACGTATTTCTAGGTATTTTATTCTTTTGATGCAATTGTAAACGGGATTGCTTTCTTATTTTCTCTTTCTGATAGTTCAGCTTACAGAAATGGCACAGATTTCTGTATATTAATTTTGTAACATCCTCAACTTTATTGAATTCATTTATTAATTCTAACAGTTTTTTGGTGGAGACCTTGGGGGTTTTCTATATTTTGTATCATCTATAAATACTGACAGTTTTACTTCTTTTCTAATTGGTATAATTTTTATTTTTTTATTTTTGATTTTTTGCTCTCAAGGACTTCAAATACCATGCTGAATAAAAGTGGTTAGAGTGGGAAGCCTTGTCTTTTTTTCTGATCTTAAAGAAAAGTCTTCAGTTTTTCACTGCTGGTTTGTCTGTGGGTTAGCTGTGGATTTGTCTCTTAGCTTGGGGTTTGTCTTTTATAGCTTTTAGTATGTTGAGGTATGTTCCCTTTCCTACTTTGCTGATAGATTTTTATTATAAATGGACTTTGAATTTTGTCAAATGCATTCTCTGCATCTATTGATCACATTATTTTTATCTTTCATTTTATTAATGTGATTAATATCCTATTATTGATTGATTTGAGAATGTTGAACCATCCTTGCGTCCCTGGAATAAATCTCACTTGATCATGTTATATGATCCTTTTAATGTATTGTTGAATTTGATTTGCTAATATTTTCCTGAGGATTTTTGCATATAAATTCATCAAGTATATTGGCCTGTAATTTTCTTTTTTGTAGTATCCCTTCCTGATAACGGCATCAGGGCAATACTAGCCTCATAAAACAAATCTGGAAGCATTCCCTCCTCTTCAAATTTTTGGAAAAGTTTGAGAAGGATAGGTATTAAATCTTCTTTGAATGCTTAGTAAAATTCACCAGTGAAAACATCTGGTTCTGCACTTTTGTTTGTTTTTCCCAACAACAAAACAATTTATTATAAGATTTTGCTTTATAGTTACTGTGAGGTTCACATAATCCCATGTATGTAAGAGTCAGTTTTAAGTAAATGGAAACAAATTTGTATACTTTACAAATGTGCACATTTTACCCCTCCTCTAACTTTTATATTTTGATATCACATTTTACATTTTTAAAAATTTTATGCATCCCTCACTGATTATTATAAGTTAGTTAACTTTACTAATTTTTTCTTTTAACCTTCATACTAGATTTATAAGTGATTGATCCACTATCATTATTATATATTTACCTTTTCCAGTGAGACTTTTACTTTTATACATTTTCTCAATTTTTGTAGGTTGTCTATGAAAATACAGACAAAATTTTGTAATTCTGTTACCATATAATTGTTTATAGCAGTTTTTATGACCCTTTATATTTATGTTGTGTCAGTTAGGACTTCTCTCTCATTTCTGATTTTATTTCTTTAAGCCCTTTTTGCTTGCTTAGTCTAGATAAAGGTTTGTCAATATTATTTGTCTTTTTTCAAAGAATCAGCTATTAGTTTCATTGATCTTTTTAGTCTCTATTTCATGTATATCTGCTGAAATCTTTATTCTTTCTTTCCTCTACTATTTTTGAAATTCTTTTGTTCTTTTTATAGTGCCTTTAGGTGTAAAGTTAGACTGTTAATTTGGGATTTTTCTTGTTTCATGAGGTAAGCCAGTATGGTGTGAACTTCCCTTTAGAACCACTTTTGCTACATCCCATAGATTTTGGTATGTCATATTTCTGTTTGCATTTATTTTTTTTCCTTGATTTTCTTTTTTATTTTCCATTGGTTGCTCAGTAGTGTGTTGCTTAATCTCCACATTTTTGTGGATTTTCCAGTTTGGTTCCTGTAATTAATTTGTGGTTTCATACCATAGTGGTCAAAAAAGATGCTTGGTATCATTCATAATTTCTTGAATTTATTGAGACTTGTTCTGTGACCTAACATGTGAACTATTCCAGAGAATACTCCATGTGCATTTGTGAAGAATGTGTATTCTTCTGCTTTGGACTGGAATGTTCTGGGTATATTTGTTAAGTCCATCTGGTCTAATGTGTTACTTAAGGCTGATGTTCCCCTATGACTGATTTTTCTGTCTGGATGATCGATCCATTGAAGTAAGTGTGGTGTTAAAATTTGCTAGTATTACTGTATTGCTGTTAATTTCTCCCTCTATGACTGCTAATATTTTCTTAATATATTCTGGTATATTGAATGTATTGAATGTATATATATTTGTAAACATTGTATCTTCATGCTGCACTGACTCTTTTATCATTATGTAATGCCCTTTTTTGTCTTTTATTACAAAGTTGATTTTGTTTGATATGCGTATGCTTCATCAGCTTTCTTTTCATTTCCATTGTCATGGAATGTCTTTCTCCTTCCCTTCTCTTTCAGTCTGTGTGTTTCTTCTGAATGGAGTCTCTTGCAGGCAGCATATAGATGGTCCATAATTTTTTTAAAAAATTCATCCAGGTACTCTATGTCTCTTGATTCAATAATTTAGTCAGTTTACATTTTAGGTAATCACTGATAGGTGTATTTACTGCATTTTGTTATTTGTTTTCTGGCTGTTTTTTTTTGTAGTTCTTTCTGTGCCTTTCTTCCTCTATTTCTTTCTTCCACTGTACTTTGAAGGCTTTCTTTAGTGTTATGCTTAGATTCCTTTCTCCTTTTTTTTTTCATTCATATATTTCAAGATTTTGCTTTGTAGTTACCATTAGGTTCACATACAACATATATAAGAGTCAATTTTAAGTTGATGGGAACTTAAATTTGAACACATTCCAAAGCTTTGCATTTTTACCCCTCCTCCATGTTTTATATTTTGATCTCACATTTTACATTTTCAAAAATTTTATGTATCCTTCACTAATTATAGTGATTTTAGTTAATTATAGTGATTATAGTGATTTTAGTTACTAATTTTTTCTCGTAACCTTAAGACTTGCTTTATAAGTGATTGATCCACTATCTTTATTATATATTTACCTTTTCCAGTGAGGATTTTACTTTCACATATTTCTTGTTATTAATTAGTGCCATTTTTTTCAGCTTCAACAAGTTCCCATAATATTTCTTATAAGGCCAATTTACTAGTGAATAACTCCTTTAGTTTTTGCTTATCTGGAAAACTATTAATCTCTCACCAAATATGAATGATAACCTTACAGGGTAGAAAATTCTTGGTTCTAATTTTTGTCCCTTTAAGCACTTTATATATGTTATGCCATCCCCTTCTGACCTGCAAAGTGTTTGCTAAAAAATCTGCTGATAGCTTTCCAGGACCTCTGTTGATAAGAAGTTGTTATGGTCTTGATGCTTTCAAAATTCTCTCTTTATATTTAAATTTTACCATTTTAATTATAATGTGTCTTGGTGAAGGTCTCTTTGGGTTCATCTCTTGGTACTCTCTGGCCTTCCAAGACTTGGATGTCCATTTACTTCCCCATATTATGGAAATTTTCAGCCATTATTTCTTCAAATAAGTTTTCTGGTCCTCTTTCTCTCTCTTCTTCTGGGGCCTCTAAAATGTGAATATTCTTCAACTTGATGTTTTCCCTAAGGTCCCTTAAGGTATCTTACTTTTTAAAATTCTGTTTTGTTTTTGTTTCTCTGTCTGGGTGAGTTCTATTGTTTTGTCTTCCATCTCACTGATCCATTCTTCTGCTTCAACCAGTCTGATAATGTGCCCCTATAGAGTATTTTTTCAGTGTAGTATTGTATTCTTCAGCTCCATAACTTCTGTTTGGTAGTTTCTTATATTTTCTCTTTGCTGTAGTTCTTTCTGCGCTCATCCATTTTCTCCTGAGCTTGTTGAGCATATTTGTGACCATTATTTTGAATTATTTAATCAGGTAGATTGCTCAGTTCTATTTCATTACTTTCCTTTTCTGAAGTTTTGTCTTATTCTTTTGTTTGGAACAGATTCCTCTGGTCCTCATCTTGCCTAACTCTGTTTTTCCTATGGTAAATCATCTACCTCTCTGAGTCCTGACAGAGTGACCTGTGTAGGAAATGTCCCATGAGGTTCAGAAATGCTATCCTCCCAGCCACCAGAGCTAGTCCCTTAAAGGGCATCCTCTGTGTGAGCCCACCTACTGTGGTAAGGCTGTGGCTATGGTGTGGGGTGTGTGGCACCCTCAGTGAGGCACACCCTACTGTGCTCACAGGTTAGAAGAAGAGTTCCAAATGGTACCAACCATGCTGGCATTAAAAGTTTAGGATGACACTGCAAAAATGGTGCCTGCCAATGTCCCTAGAGAAAGTCCCAACAAATTCTTGCTTCACTGACAGATGCTCCAATATTAGTAGCTGGGTCTCCTTCACACAGTCCAGGCATGTTTCCAACTGGTATTGTTGCACTGGGTCTCAGGGTGAGTTTGTGGGTGAACACCTTAAGAGTGGATTCTCTTTGCGACACATCTATAGTTTCCTGGACATACTCTCCATAGGTTTTCAAAGCCAGGTGTTGTGGGGCTTGTCTCTCCCACACATGATCTAGGGATTGGGATGCCTGATGTGGAGCACAGACCTCTCACTTCTCAGAAAAGTTCTTCATTTTTGAGCTCCCTCCTGATTGTGGATCACCATGCCTGGGGTGGAGCTTTTCCCCACGAGACTGTCTCTGTCTCCCCGCCCATTTCAATGTTAACCTTTTATCCTTTGTTGTGGAGGCTCCACCTATCCTATTTGCAGGTCTTTTCCAGAGAACATTATTCTATACATAGTTGTAAATTTGTGTTTTTGGGAGGAGGTGAGCTCAGGATCTTCCTGTGCCATCTTGAACCCCTCCTGGAAGACAATGCTGATTTTTCTTGATTCTAGAAATAACACTTTTTGTTTGATAAGTGTTGCATGGCAACACTATTGTCCATAGAGTCCTTATTATATAATATGTTCTCCCATTTCCAATTATCTTGCAAATTATTTCTCCATAATATTTATCTTTTAAATCTTGAAAACAGTTTTCTGTTTCTTAAATTCTATAAAAGCAGTGACTGATGTAACAAAAATTCCTAGAATCCTTCCTGGTATATATTTGATGCCCAGAAATATTTGTTGAATTGAATTTAAACAGATTTTTCACCTTGCATAAATTATCACCATTTATTTTACTTATTTACATTATTTACTCAGTTAAAATTATATTTTATTTAACCAATTCTGATTATTGAGCCTTTTTTTTTTTTCATTGATTCCTTTTTTGGACCAAGTTCTTTCATAATCATGAGCCATTCTGAGTTGTTTTCATCAATAAAAGTATTTGCAAGTCAGTGTTGGCATATGCTTATTATGTGCCTATATACAAGTGCAGGGCTAGCATCCAGTGAACGTTTAAATATAATATAAAATTTCTATTTAATCCTCTAAGACTTTCCTTGTACTAGAATCTGATACAGTTAAGAGGTAAGATTCTTGCTTAGAGATAAAACCTATATCCTATGGAACTACAGATTTTTAACAACACAGATAACTTTTTTAGGGATGCTGCTAAGCCTTCATGTTAATGACTACATATGGAATTGCAAAAGCAGTCCTTTTGATTATAACATCAGTTAATGGGGAAGAAGTAACTCATCAGGATGAAATCAAGGTATTGATAGAAATGGGAAAATTATGTTGGGCATCTAAAAGCAATAAAAGTTCATAAAAAGAGTCGCCTTGGAGAATTCAGAACCCTGGCACAAATGAGACCAGAGATAATTAGTGATAAATTGTTTCTTAAGATAGAAAGCAGATGATTACATCCTCATCCTAAATTCATGAGGTGAACATTTGATTATCTGTAATGGTGAGGAATAAAAAGACATTTGCATTAGGGTTTGTAGAAAAATCACTCTCAAATAGTCATCCACTGCTTCTTTTTAGCTGTTTTCCAGGTTATGTCAGTCAATTAGCAATGCTAAAGTGGCCCTGAGTGTGAGTAATAGTGATGGTAATAAAAAATCATAATTGCTTATATGATAATAATTATATTATCATTTCAGTTCTAAGAGGTAGTAACAATTTTAATTTTTTACTAAGTCATATGCTGGTATTATCTATTACAACTTATCAGTTAAGAAGAAATACTCAATATCAGGTGATCATAAATTTCTCCAAATACAAGCAGAATCTGATCACAGTGATATAGCAATACAGGAAACATTTCTGAGCAAGTAATAATGACATACAATACATGCGGTTTTATCCTTACTGCTATTAGCTGCCACACTATTAGAATATGGTTAATTATGGGAAAGAAAAGGGAATTAATTGGTTTTGAAGATAGCAATCCAAGGCAACTCTTGACAACATTCTAATAATAACCACAACAATGAAGGACTGAAATCCAGTAGGGATTCCGTTTCCCTCTCTGCCTTGAACTTTGTTTTTTAGTCTGTTATTGATCATTCTCTCACCTGTAAAATGCCATTGCTATGCATGTGAACTGCCATCGGCCAGTCATTACCTGCCAGTCCCCACCTTGTCAGTCTTGTCATTTATCAATGTTGGTTTGGCTGGCTAGTGGGTTTTATTCAACACACTGGTTCTCTACATATTTATCTGCATAAAAAACTGACCAAATTTTCATTTTTTAACCAAATTACAGCATGAACTTCAGGAACACATTCTTATGTTTATCATCTTCCAAAACTTTATAAAATATTTTTTTCAGTGCATGGAAGTCTAGATCTTTTTCCATCTCCTAGACTGAAAATGCACTATTTTTCTTTTCTGTTTTCCTTATATCTACTTACTTTTCTGTATGATTGTTGTTAGCAATCAGTGTCATTTTCCAATTTCAGGGCTAGGATTACAGTCTTTGAAGTAGAAAGCAAGAATGTCCTGTATTTGCTTACCTTCAAGAGGAAAAGGGTTTTGCTTTTTCTTCACAGCTACAATTTTAGTAGGTTTCCTACATAGGTTTCCAATATTTCAAACTCAAAATGATATAATATGCCCTAACTGCCCCATTTCAAGAATTTCAGCTGTCACCAAGACATACATCCAATGTAATGCAGGAAAGAAATAAACAACCTGGAATGATGTATTTTTTTCCTGTGCTGAATTGATGTAAAGTCTTATATGTGACACTGGTCAGACTAACAAAGGACACACACACACACACACACACACACACAGATGTAAAAGATACTATATATATTTGTATGTATGTGTCCATTTTTAGTGTGTGTATATATACACATATATTAGTATATTTATGTTAGTACATACATATATGAAACATAAATGTTTTATGTATGTATGTATAGCTTTTGTTAATATGTATATGTTAGCATATATACATGTGTTAGTATACATATATATAACTTTCATACTCATGTAAAATTTTATATCTGTGTGTGTGTGTGGTGTGTGTGTATGTGTTTATTCACACCATTTTAGGTGTTATTATAGAAGGCATAAAAATGCTTCAAACAGTATGTCTTCTTTCCTGACATTCAGGAGGAACTAATCGCAGGGAGTTGTGAATGGCCCTCTGGATTGGCTTATTTTCTATAGGAGAGAGTTATTTGTTAAGATTTGAGATATATATTATATCTTTCCGTTAAGTGATACAAACGTCTCATGATGATCATTAGGAACTTCACCTGAACATAACAAATACTTTTCAAGTTCCGTCAACTCCAATCATATTACAGTGCTCGGGAGGACTCCGTGCTGGGAAGGCTTGTGAGGCCATGATGGGGCTTGTGAGAAATGAGTATTTTGATGTCTTAATGAATTCTTGGGGTGATAACAAAGTGAAGTATTTATCTGGGACCTAAATCTAATTTCTGTGTGTGTGGAAGTATCTTTTTTCATCTCTTTTATCAAAGGATGAAGATTCAGTGAGCAGGATTTGAACTGAACCTTCATAAATTCTAATTATGAGACAATGTATTATGTTTCAATCTTGAGTTCTTTATTAACCATTAAAAATACTTACTAATTCAATTTAATTGAAGGTGAGAGTCTGTCAATTAAGGAAATACAATACAGTATTATTACTTTATGGTAATCTGCTGATGGGGTTGGGAAAAAGGAAGTTGTATTCAGGGATACCAGGAGGTGTCATCACAAACTATGATGTGAATGTCACTTGCCCCCTCGCATTGTGTAAGGCACAACCTGCACGACCATATGTGGCAACCCTAATGCCTAAAATAAAAAAGAAAGGCATATTATAAAAAATGATAATGACAGTATTTGTTTACCCCTTTAGAGCTTATAAAGGGAAGAGAAGGTCATTAACATTGAGACAAACATTAAGATGTTATATCCCTTTGTCATTATTTGTCATGTTCTTTATTTAACAATCCTAATCTGTTCTTAAGACTAATTAGCAAATACAGTGAAAACTTTAATATAACACCTGCTCAAAGCATTAGAGATTTAAAATTAGGAAGGTTCGATTTATTGATGTTTTACTGACCTGCTACTCATTTTGATAAGGCGATAGTGACTGAATGGAGAGCAGCAAGCTGGAAATTTTCCCGAGGGCAATAATAACTCTTTTGTTTTTAACATTTTACTTAAAGACCTGAAACTGTGTTGTTTCCAACATCTTACAGCACTTATACATTTCTTGAGGAATTATGTTCTAAAGTTGTCAGTCATCGATGATGATCATCCGTGAACGTACAACAAGTTGTGTAAATGTTGAATAACTTAGAAGAAGGGGAGGAAGAAGTTCTAGCCATGGGCAGACACTCTATATTCTGAAAGGAATTAGAAGGCTGCGGAATTCCAGTTCTACTGTACATCAGCCTTCTAAGTTGTGCCTTACTGGCTAGAATTCTTCACCTATAATGTTAGTTAATGTTAATGTCTCAATATGTTCAGCATTTCTGTGGACTTAAATATCAAATGTCAAAAGAAACCTGGGTCACCAAGTGATTTCATATACTAAATAAAGAAGTAGCAGTTCATACATCCCTCTTGGGCTTCTGGTGATGGAGGAAGCCGCCAAATGCTACCCTTTGCTTGAGGCTGAGACAAGCAAGGCAAATGGGGAAATTCTATTAAACAGAAGAACTTTGATTGATTCTAAAATTTGCTAATATGACATTGAGAGGTACCAGAAAAGTTATTTCTTTTTTAAAAGTGCATTCACTCAATCATGCATTCACTCACAAAAAAATATTCATTAAGTGCTTATGTGATGGGCATAGTTTAAAATGGGGGATTTAAAACAGTGAAACTAGACAGCAATCCCTGTCTCATGACATTTATATTTTAGCAGGGAAGCTAACAATAAACAAGTTAAGTTAAGAAATAGAGTACATCAGAAGGTGATAACAGCTTTGAGGAAAATAAAGTAAGTGAAGAGGTCTAGGGCATGGTGGAACAATAAATTGCCATGTTAGATTGGGTGGCCAGTGATGCTGGCAACGCAATATAATAGCATTACACAAAGGTAAGGAGGCTACTATAGACTGTGTGGCTAACACTGAGCCAAGACCTGAATGACGGGAAGATAGCTGTGTTGATATTTTAGAGAGGAATCTTCAGAGGCCCAGAATGAACATGAGCCTGGAGTGTGGGATGAGCGACCAGCGTGTCTGGAGCACAGCAAGAGGCAGCGTCGGGTCACACGGCCAAGGTTTTGGTTCATCTGGATCCAGATCTGCAGAGCACATTGATCTAGTCCCAAAAGTGACCAAGATCGCTGTTTTATCCTTCTGCATAATTGCTGAGGCTATTCGCCATTCCATCAGTCAGACTTTCAAACACTTACTGTGCCAGTCTGAACATTGGAACACAAGAGAGACACAGCCAGCCCTGCCCTGTGAGAGGGCACATTTCAGTGGAGAAGATATAAATGAAGTGATTACAAGTATCATTAGGTCTAAGAAGTGAGTAAATGAGATATGGATTACTGGCAATTATAATAAAGCAAGTTTAACCTAGCTTACAGCCTAGGCCCAATATACAGATAGCAATGAAATAGTATTTCATCTTACATATTTCATCTCATAAAGTCACTCTAAGATTCCATCTACCATAACAATAAAATCAAATACAAAATTATTACATTTATATAGTGCTTTATAACTTTCTATGCCCTTTCATATTTATTACCCCATTTACTATTCACAATAACTGTGATAGAGGTCAGTCAATTATAATTATCTTCTTATTAAAGCTGAATAGGCTGAAGCTCTGAGAATTTAGAAGACTTGTCTTTTGTCATGAAATGAGTACTACAGGTAGTCCTAGCCTTTTGCAATACCTCTGTGTCACCAAAAGTCTGATCTGAGTTAAACATGGTAAAACTGTTTACCCAATAGCACCAGGATTTAGTTCACACACACAAGGAAGAAAGAATATAGCATCCTCATTGTTCAGAAATATGAGATCTACTTAAGGAGGGGTTCAGATAAGCACCAGGTAATAAATTGTGCAGAAATTCTGTGTGCATATAAAGTTAGGGAATAATCACAGGTTATTCTATAACCTTGTCATGATAGAATTTTTAAACTGGCATATAAATAGGCTATGTGGTTAGATTTTGATGCTTTAACATTCTGAAATTGTTTTTTTTCCTCCCATTCTCAAAATCACTGCCAATCAATGTTTTACCTACCATTTCCTCTGAGTTTATTACTTAGTTTGGAAATCTATGGTGTTTCTCCATTGCATAGATTAATCTTAGTTCTCTCTCTCTCTCTCTGCCCAAGACTTCTGTGTAGGCACTCCAGAAAACTTTACTCAGCATTCTCTTCCAAAAATCTTATTCCCAGCTCAAAACCTGATGCCGAGATTTCTGTATGAATGACCTCTTCCTAGAATGCTAAATTGTCAACCTTTATAAAAGCTTCATTCAACTTTTCTCTGGTTCTTAGAAAATCAGCAGAGAATTCTATTCAATATGCAATCTGAATTTACCACCTTACTAAATGAATATTCTTTATTGCTCTCATATAGTGCAGTGAGTTTATTTTTCCAATTTTTGCCTAATGTTGACAAATGTCTGGCTCTATTAATATTGATTATTTTACATTACATTCTGCAATGAGCCAGTACCAGGCATACCATCACATAAAAATACATTTGATAGTTTCAAATAATACCATTATTTTCTTATAAATACTAGATTTCTAATCTCTCTCCCCTCCCACTCTAACTACAAATGATTTCTCTATTAATTAATTATAGATAATACATGTCAAATACAAAGTGATTAAAACACAAAAGGGAAAATATACAACTTCAATTATGTATTTGTGTTTATGTGTTTATTGTCTTATTCTTCATGGGGATGAACTGGTACAAGGCATGTAACGTACTGAAGACAAATAATGCTGTCAAATCATCATTATGTAGCAACATGCCAGACTCCATGCTAATTCTGTATTCTATTTTATTTTACTTTCATATCAACTCTATAAGTAATTAGTCTGCAATATACGTTTGCTTCTAAAAAGTCAGTGACGATCAAAGGCACATTTTTTTAATAGAAACTGATGAAAAACATCCTTTTAAGAAATGAAAAACACTTACGGGAACCAGGAACTTTTTAATCTCTTCCAGTGCATGACTCATGCGTGAATAAGCTTCCCCAGGCGGAGCAAACACTTCAATTAATACGTGAAGCTCATCACTCAAGTGGGCATATTTGGCTTCCCCGCTCTTCCTCAATTCTTCTTCCTGTGAAAGACGTTATTTTTAGAAATACAAATCCACTCATTTTGCATTGATTTAACATTTATTGAGACTATGATAAAAGGGCATAATCTAAGCAAATTTTCTTTAAGCAGAAGCTCTTTGAGGAATAAAAATCTGGTATAAGACATTTAAAGATGTAAAATCATTGTTGAGTGTTTGAATAATTTTTTTTAAACCTGGCATAATTATCATCTATAACAGATTCTAATCAGCTAAATGAAAATGCTAAAACCCCCTGAAAAAAGTTTACAGAATGCCTTTAACTCCTCAGTGTACACCAAAGAAAAGGATTGTATTGGTGTCTGACAAAATATTTTGCAGACAATGAACTAAAGATTATCATTGTCCTTTAAAAAAACAAAGACTTTCTAGCTACTTTTTGAGAAGCGGTGAAAGGGTCAGCAGTTCACCACTAATGCATGCAAAACCATGGCGGATCTCCCAGCTTTTGTTTCCACTGGTCCAGACCGTGATCAAGCTTCATAACCACGTCTTCTCTACCACTGCTGCCTCATTTGGGCCAATAGGAGTAAGTTAAGGAATGGTGGGTAAGCATTATGCTGGTTTTGATTCTGCACGAGCTACATATATCCTCAGCTTAATCATCAACACACTTCTGTTAGATCCCTTGTTGCACAGTCCTGTACCCAAGCCATTACTGAAGCTTGATTAATTTAGCCCAGGTGCACAGCAAATCAGCGTATGATCCATATACTCTGCTAATGTGTGCTAGGTATTTTACACATATCATCTCTAATCTCGCATAACCTTGCACATTATTCACATACTTCAGATTAGAAAATAAGGTTTAAAAGACTTAACGTGGTTTCAGCAAAGCTGGGACTACAGCACAGATCTCTCTGCAGCCAGATTTGCATTCTTTTAGTATTTCAAGGAAGGAAAATTTGGTTAAAGAATTAACATAAATAATATCAATTATGTTTTCTTCTTTCCTGAGCCCCTCTGCAATAAATTAGGAGATGTCTCACTAAACTTCAAAGGATAAAAATAAAAAAGTAATTTTTAGTTAAACATGGGGATTAAATTGGAAAAGTAACATGACTAGATCTAAATGGGGTAAACAAAAACAAATTTGCTATTGATTTCTGCTTTCCTAGACATCTCTCACCCACTCCAATCTTTCTAATAGCAGCACCTTCCAGTCAGGGAACCCACTGTCCACCTCTCTAAGCATGCTTTTTATCTCTACGTAGGAATTTACACTGAAAAGGGTTTTTCTTAGTGTCCAATGCTCAGTTTGGAGAAGAGATGCAGAACATACATGCACCCACAGGGTGCAGTAAACATGTATTCCCTCTTTGAGTTCTGCTGGGAGGCAAGCTGCTTGTAACCCTGGGGTCAGTGTTGTTTGTGCCTAAGTGCTGGGGTAGTTCAATCAGAGGTGTCCGGATATTGTCCCTTTCTCAATACAACCCAAACTGATTTTCTGCTCATTACTAAGGACTACTTGCTAGCCAAATTGTGTAAGACCTGCATACTATGAGTTGTGGCATTCCAGTAAGAATTTAATATGTATTTTAAAGATTATTTTATGTAAATAAAATAAGCCTGATTGGGTATCTCTGCAGTTGAGCCAATAGACTGATGATGTTCATAAGTAAATGCAATTTGCTATTTAAAAAACACGCGTCTGCCCACCCTTTATATAAGCAGATGAGGAAACTGAGGTCCTTAGAGAGTAAGCAACCTACTAGAGGTCAAAGGTTAAGTCAGGATTCCAGCCAGGACTCAGTAAAGTGGCAGTACTGATAGACTCACAGAGAAGAGACATTAACAAGCAGTGTCTATGGTAGCTACTACCAGTTGTTGTTAAAACTAGATTTGTATCGTGAGAAGTGTTTATATTTAGACTCATTCATTGGGGTGACATTTGACAAAGCCACCTTTCCTAAGCTTTAGCTTCTTCATCTGTGACATTAAGGTAATAGTGCTTCTTTCACAGAATTTTGTGAGTTTTGAGAAACTGAAGAATGTTTTGTACAGTAAAAAATGCTATACAAATTGATTATTATAAAAAAATATTGTTTCCTATATCCTCAAGTAGTATTTTGTTGGCTGTTGCAAGAGACCAAAATAAATGGGGCTGGCACACGTAGAAGAGCTATTTCTCTCTCACGGGAAAGTCCAAGCTGTAAGCGGCTCCCAGAGCAGGGGGTTCTTCCCGCACAGTCATTCTGGGATCCTGGTCCCTGCTCTCAGCACCAGCTGCCCCCAGGAGGTTGCTCTCATGTGTGTTGAGGAAGGAGACTGTGATCACTTCTGAATTCCACTCCACAGAAAGGAAAAGAAAACACGGACGAAAAAAATCTTATTTTCAAGGACATCTGTGAAAGGTTTCCTACATCTCTGCTCACGTCTCTCTGGCAGGAGTTCAGTCGCTCACATGGCAGCCTTGGATGCAAATGGAGACTGTGCATCTCGTCTCGGACTGAGCAGCCATGAGACCCCTAAAATGGGAGGGCTGCACTTATGACCGAAACAGTGAGAAAGGACACTGGGTGACAGTGAACTGTCTTTGCATTCATCCTCATTCAGGGCTAGTTAAAATGGCATTCCATTATGAAATCTACTTGGGGTGAATAGTTTTCCAGAATGTCCAAATTGTACTTTTGAAAACAATGCGATATCCCCACAAGTTGGATTGAAGCATAAAGCACCAGGTTTCATTTGAATACATGGAGACTTCACAGCTCTCCTGTATTGTGTATTCAATGAGTGCAAATACATGTAAGGGATCCCTTATATGTGTTTACAGTAATTGAATACAGTATCTTGAGGGATTTCTTAAACAAGAGTTTCAAATAAATTTTGGGAAAAAGTTGTTTATCTTTGCAATAAATGCATTATCTGATACATTTATTATGAATGGAAAGCAGTATTTTCATGCTTCTGTCCAATTAATCTTTCTGCATATTTATTATAAAGACCATAGTACCCTGGTAGGTAGGAAGAACAGGGGACATAATAACAAGAAGAGTAGAGAAAAAGATTCCAAAAATTGGAAATGCTAGAAAAATGTTGGGTGTAAATTGAAATGAATAGTTCCTACTACAGTCCTCCAAGACTACAGAAGACTGAATATCCAGCCAAAAAAGGCACAGAAAAGGGTACAGGGAGTAAATCACAAGAATATAAGATGGACACACGAGATGAATCTGCTTGACATGATTCAAAATTCTGTTTAGAAGAGTGCACTCTCAGTTGATATTATTTAGTTTTTCATGAAAAAGGTATATTTATTCCACTGAGGGTACTTACTTTAACCACTGACCTTCAAAAAACAATGCATAGTATTCAGCTATCACTACAAAGGAATCATGAGCTAATTATTTTAAGTGAAATTATTAGTTGCAAAACAAAAGAGACTCTAAGCAACATCATTAGGGAATATCAAATCTAGTTTTACATATCCCCAAACTTTCTACTCCCCATGTATTATACCCTAAGGTAAAGCATAAGTAAACATGTCAGTGTTTATATAGAGAATAGCAGAGCTCTAAGCTGTGTCTAATTTGAATGGTGTTCACATATTTGAACATTACAAGGATTTTTATGGAAACTTTTTCTCAGGCATCATCATTTGTATTTTATCTTCTGTAAAAGAATGTTTCTGACCTGGAGATAATTTGACAATTAGGAAATTTTCCCCTTAATTTAAAGTAGCATGTTTATTGAAGACAACATGAAAACACCAAAAAATACAAATATTTTTTCAAGGTATACTGTTAAACATTTCAGTGTATTTTCTTCAAGTCTTTTTTTCACATTAATAATAGTAATGGAATAGAGGTCCTGATTCTGTATTGCTTCTTAAGTCATAGGTACGTAAACTACTTTCCATGTATCATCTAATTTTATCTGCTTAACTATACTTTATGCTAGATAATGTTATTTCTCTCCTTTTACTGATGAGGGAACAATGGAACAGTGAGAGAAACTCCTCCATAGCTACACAGACTAAAAATCACAGAACTGGATTGGAATCCAGGTAATTTCAGAAAAAAGGTCAAGCTCCTAATCACTATAGGTATGTCACTGATATAGGCACTTGAGTGGAAGTACATTTTTATACATCCAGATTTCCCCATGGACATCTCTAGTTTATGGAAGATTATGCCCAGGGGTCTCCCAGCAATTTCCTGGTAGCCAGTCTCACGTAGCTCTGTGCTCTCCAGGGCAGCCGACAGCAGATTATGGGCCTTTACTCACTAAGCACATCTGCCAGGAATTTTCTTTCCCTTCTCCCAAAAGGTTCTTATTCCTTAGGAGCTGTGTGCCCATCTGTGCTGGGTGAAAACTATTATTTTCAGGGTTTCACTCATCTCCTACCATATGAAAAGTTTATTTAAAAATGCTAGTGATCTCACATCACACTGTTTTCCCCAACTCTGTTTGCAACCATCAGTTCCAACCAAGGAATTCATATGAAGTTTTTAAGGTTGTGCTCAGATTAGCTTGTATAATTTCTCATGGATATTCATGTTGTATTCCTAAAACAATTGTGCTCATGAAGGGTCAGTCTCTATTTCCCCACGCAATTTATCCAACCGTGGGACAGCATATTTAGGACCATGATTCCACCCTGCGGTAGGGACTCAAGTCAGCTCACAGCTGGGCATCTCATCTTAGTTCAGGTGATTCAAGGCAAATGTCTCAAAATAGCACACAGGATCAGAGGTCTCCTTGTGCTCTGCCCCTGAATCCAGCCATTTGGTCTCTGGATTTCTCAGAGGCCAATCTTATTATAAAATTCAGAATTTCTTATAACACCCTAAAGGATTCACTTTTAAAGTCATTTATGAGTGACACAGACTTCTTTTAAAATATGACAGAGCACAAAGCAAAGTGCTCATGCTAATAATCTCATCACAGATGACTCAAAACATCCTCATTCTCTCATCCCTAGCCCTTCCTGCTTCACTACACAATTTTATTATTTTTCTGTTCCATCTCTGATTTTTGTATTACACTCTCCTCCCACCTGGAATTTCCTAGGGAATTTCAAATTATTTTCACCTCTATTAAACAGAGTAACTTAGTTCTTGAATGCTATTTCTCAAGTTTACATGCCCAGCTCATTATGGAGCTCAATGAGATAAAGGGCACACCAGTTAATTGTCCCTGCTTTCCTTAGAAGCCATAGTGGTGATCATCATTTGCTAGTTGGAATGATTATAAATCATGCATAATACGATGGAGACCATGTATCCCTCCTTTATGCTGCACCACAGTTTGGTATATTTCTCCAGAGCCTTCTGAAGTCACCCCATCACCAACACCACCGGCAGAGAGAACACCCGAGTCACGGAGTTAATGTCCTAGTCATCATTTCTTAAAAATGTTTTTATTGAAATTGACCTATAATATTAAATTAGTTTCAGGTTTCTAACACAGTGATTCAGCAATTATATATATCATGAAATGGTTACCATGGTGACTATAGTTACCATCTACCAACATACAAACTTATTACAATATTATTGACTATATTCCCTATGCTGAACTTTTCACCCCCATGACTTACTTATTTTATAACAGGAAGTTTGGATCTCTTTGACCTCTTCACCTTATCTGACTCATTCCCCACCCCTTCTCATCATTTTTTCAACACTGACATATTCATCTACATGTACACATAATATGTGATGGCATATATGTATTGTCTTAAGCATCTAACTAAAGAAGTAGCCTTTATTCTCATCAGATTTACCAAATATTTATTCCTCCATAAAATATTTAAGGTAGTAACCAAGATAAGATGACTAGTCAAGCTTCCAGCACCTAAATTTTATAAACCAGGAATCAGTGGTATTTGTTCCCAAACTTCTGTATATCTGTGGTATCTTTTATTGTTACTGTATTTTATTATATTTTTATTCCCTGTTCAACTTTTTTAGTTATAAAAAAACTTCCAGACCAATAACCTGTAGGTTAAATTTTACTGTACTCTCAATAGCTTTTGTAGTATTTTTTCACAATACTTTGTTCCTAGGTCAATTGCAGCATCATTTTCCCATCTCTCAAATTATTTTGCATATACAGGTATATCTTATAGGACATATGGAAGAATCTCAATAAATTCTTGTTGAATGAATTACTTATGGGTGAAAATCATGCTGATTTTTCTTCTACCATCAAAACATATCTTCATTCTGTGGCTTATGCTAAGGTTTTCTCTAAATATTCAATCAACCACTTATTGTCCTGAGAAATTAGAATAGAATGAACTATATTTACTAATATGATTTTCTTTTGAGCTTAGGAAAAATACCTCCAAATTATTAGTATATTTGGTAGGTCTCATAATAAATGAATAACAATATATAGATCATATGCATGCATATTCAGTGATAATTAATTTTGTAACCAAATAATTAAGCAATTGCAATGTGTACCACATCAATATTTGTTCTGTGAGTGTAAGCACCATCTGTGTAAATAAAAAAAAAAAACAAGGAAAGCTTGTAGCCCAAAAGAGTACCTCAGTGCAAACCTTTAAGTATTTAGAATAAGTGACTTTTTGAAAACAGCCTCTCCTATCTAGTCCCCCCTATGGCTTTACCTTACTGGAAAATGGGACTGGCAGTTGAATTAGTTCTTATTAGGCTAATTAAATTCAATTAGGCTAGTTCTTATTAGAATCAATAGCTGTATAAATACAGTGCTTAATCTTTGCATCCAGGTATCAGTCATAGCAACTTTTAGAGTCCATAGACAAATCTCAATGATTAAAACTTTCCTGCAGGCACTTTTCTGTAGCCACAGGTCCAAGGAAGTTGTTGAACCAGGACTTACAAGATGCCACATGTTTTAGCTCCACTACTAATTGTAACTTTAGCAAGTATTTTGCTCCTGTGGCTCTCAGTGTCTTAATTTGCAAAACGAGATGAGATTACCTCAGAGGTAATTTTCAAACGGTGCTATGTGGATCCGTGAAGGTTTCAGAAAGGTGGCTCATGGGCAAAATGAGGATTGTCCCTCATCCCATTCACCTACCTGAGCTCTACTTAGACCAGCTTAAGTATAAAAATTCCAGGTAAGAGAATATTGTTCCACAAGTTCACTAAACTACAAACAATAGGCAACATTAGACACGATGATGTCTAAGAGTTCTCATAGCTTTAGAATTTCCTGAATCTCCATGTCGACTCTCCTTCATGTTGGCATCCCAGTCCTACTACTTAGAATTTTAATATTAAAAATAAGATATATTCCTAAGAAAATTCAAAATTCAAAATGCCAACTATTCATGTTAATCACTAAGCATCTACAATGAGGTTGCTTCTGCATATTTTACATATATTAGTCATTTAATCTTCATAGAGATTATGTAATCTCTATGTAAGTGTAATGCCACACTTACCTGGCACTGAAAGCAGGGTGCAGTGTAAGTAAAAAAGGATTTTCATCAGGAAGATACAGATTTGAATTCATAGTTCTAATATTTATCATTGATAGTATAGAAAAAAGGTACCAATTTTTTTGATATTTAGTTTCTTGATTTATAAAAAAGCTTTAGATCTCTAATGTAAAGATGAAATGAGGTAAAGCTTATAAATTTCAAGTACTGCCTGGCAATAAATGTTTAGAAAAAGCTGAAGGTTTTCTTTCAGAGGAGCTAAGTAACTTGATTGCATTTATTCAGTAAGTAAGACATTTGAATTTGGTCTGCTCTATTTCAAAGCCACACTCTTATGTTAATGGATGTTTATTATTATAAACATAAAATTCACTTGAAAGTCTATAATTACAAAAATTTCAAAGTAAGTGTTGCTTTGATGTTACCAAGAGTGCATTAATTCAATGTTAGTTTACTTATTATTAATTTAAATGTATAACATTTTTAGAGAACTATATTTGGAAATTACTCTAAGCCAAAAACTTGACTTGTTTTGGAAAGATAAGGAAATATTAAATTAACATCACCAATGTGCACTTTCTTGAATTTTAACTTTCAAATAAATTATATATCTATAATCTACAATATGTCACATGGATCATGTAACATTGAAAAGCCACATATCATGCAGTTAACAGCTCGTGCTCTCTTCACAATGGTCAGGGTTAAAACCCCAGCTCTTAAAAATGTGTACAACTGGGTAAGTGACGTCACTATTTTGAGCTACTAAATTCCTGACCTATAAAATAATGATAGCAATAACAGCAGTAACATCGTAAGCACTAATTGAATACAACTACTGCTAAATATTATTATGCTAAATATCTAGGGTTGAAAACAATATACAAAATTATATGTGAACTGAAAGAGTTAATGTATTCAAAGATCCTAATTGTTCTCCCAGGTGAAGATCTTTCAGTGACAGGAATAAATTAAATAATAAGAAGAAAAATATTGAAAACACCTGATAAAGAGTGCATGCAAGTTTTATACTTTGATTTTCACTTTAACAATTACTGTCATATTTTATCCTCAGAGTTATAATTTACTAGAGTGCTTTTTACTGGCTTTTCTCTTAATGCCCCAGGGAACTTTCTTTTAACATTAATCCTCTTCAGAAATAAGTCTATTGTCTGCACAGCTTTCTCCATCAAGGAATTCAAATAAACACACATTCATTATTTATCCCCTGGCCTGAATGGGATTTGCCTGAATCACCAATTTAAAAGCATTTTTAAATATACATATGTGAAAATTCTTTTCTGGCTGTACAAATTAGTTGTCCAAAATGTATCCACATAAAAGCTTTTTGTGCAAATGGATTTCATAAAATGATAGAGAAGTAATGACTGGATCCTAAAGAGCTCCTCTGCTTCTTGTCACCTTCACTTACAAATCCCAGCTCGCGTGAGTCGAATATGTCAAGACCTCTCCCAGGCTGTAGCCATTCATACTCAAAACAACTAGAGGAGAGGAATCTTTTCACCACTGCACACCATTGTAACACTACCTAGAGGCAAAGTACCAGAAGCATCAGAGGAATCAAGGATGATACTTTTTAGTGGTCAGGATTTTAAAACCAGGTAAGAAGATGGGGTCAAACAGAAGATTCCTTATGCTTGAGTTTGGAGGTTGAGGGTTTACTAAGGGTATGAACCTCAATTCGGGACAATCAAATCATATACTCCAGGTTACATCAAGAATTGTCTAACTTCTCAAGCTATGAAGTAGTATTGTCCAAAACAGTGAAATGAGTGTCTCCACATAATCGAAGACTATTTCACTATTCAAGAAAAAGAAGACAATCAGTCTTGACCAAATGGAGCTTATAGGAAGACCCACAGGCCCTCCTTCTGAATTAACATATGGAAGACTTACATATCTACTGTTTATTTAAAAGTCATTTGCTTAGTAATTAAGATACTCACAAACAGTTATTTTGTAAGAATAAAACAATCTGGGAATCAGTTATCTAAACACACGTCTCTAGCCTTTTCTTTTCCACATCCAACTGGATGTAAATGGGCTTTGTTTAGGTTCAGCAGCTGTAACTGTCGAGGGAATGTGAAAGCACTCAGAGGACAGTGTTGGAGCCCAAGGGTGAGACAAAGAAAGAGGGGAGGGGACCCTGGGAAGAACTTGTCATCCAGAGATCTGTGGACGGTGGGGGAAGGACATGTGGGCATGCTGGCTCTCGCTCTCCAAAGCTGAGAAGAGACCAAGAGGTACACTGAGCATGCCTTGCTTCTGAGGCCAGGAGACATCAGGGAAACCAGGGAGCAGAGGCTGACAGCGGTGGGAATCCCTCCGTCTTCTGCTCACTATGGGAAGCCTTCATTACTATTTGATTTCAACAGCCATATCTAAGCTGACAAGTAAAATAATAAGATACAGTACGAGCAGGCCATGGACAGGAAAATCAGGCAGACCATCTGAATACATGCCAATTGAATTGCAGGAAGACAAAGATGCACACTTGAATAAACACATTTTAGGAAGCAGGTGAGGAGATAAAATGCAGGCACAAAAATATTATGGCCTTGAAAGACATGATTTCCAAGGTAAGAACAAATACAAATAAAAAAATAAGAGGCTTAATTCTCCTTGTTAAAAATAGGAAGATATTTCTCTTCCTCCTTTATCTCAGACCTCTTAACTTTAGAAAACTTGTGATTTATAAGGAACTTCTATTCTCTTTAAATTGAATATAAATCCTTTTGAAGACTAGATAGGCTTTTTGTCAGCTCTATGACCTAGAAATGTCTTTCTCAAGGACATGGGAGCCATCTCTGAAATGTAAGCATCAGGATTGACAACATTCCTGTCTCCCAGTTTTGGTGGGAGAGTAAGAGTATAACTTTGGAGGGAGCCTTGCTCCAAGTTGCAAAACTACCTTCCATCATAAAGAGAGAAGTTCATTTTGCCCTTGGATGGAGCCAATTTGCTAACACACACGGTCACCCCAGTAACAGGTAAAGTTAGGATGAACTCGGTGTGACAAATGGTGCTGTAAAGACCTACCTAAGGAGTAGTTACTGTTCATGTTGAGAACAAATGTGTAATGGGTTGTATCTGCAAGGCTATGTAAAAGTGAGATTTCTTTATCTTTTTAATGTGTTAGTGGATGTGCGTGATGTCCACCACCTTCTGGCTTAATGATTATTCAATAATAAAAATATCTTTTTTCTCTGTTACTCTTGTGGAAGGAGTTCTGGCTGGAAGAAGATTTTATTTTTGATTATATTTCCCCAACACCCACTGAAATAAATAGTAGTCTATTGATTACTATTCTATTCTAAATAAATATCTATACTCTAAAGAAATATCCACTGATATTCTCCTCATATCCCCTTGCTTTACTCTTCATGTAACCAGCATTTATTGATCTTTTTGTCAGAGGGTTCGGTTTGCCCATGAGAGACAGCCCTACTTATGCATGTAGCAGGGAGAAAATGACAAGGAATTAACCCTTTCTAGTAGCAGCTCTCAACTAGGGATTGGGAAGGGTTGCCTTATAAATACCCCAGAGTGCTCAATTGTTAGCTGGGGTAACTTGCACAGTCTCCTTTCTCAGAGTACCCCAACAGGATGAGCTTCGGTTGCTCACAGGTCTAACTTGTTTGAGAAGGCACATTACATGGGTTTCCTTCATTTGCTTTTTTTTTTTACTTCCTCACTCCTTCACTATGGTTTCCAGAGATGTCCTTCCAAATAAACTTCCCATAACTAAATCTTGCCACACTGTCTTTTTCTAGGGGAACTAAAACTGAAACAATTCAGTAGATTGAATTAAGGAGAGAATGATTGAAATCAGAATTTCTGTCCGGAAAGATTAATTAAAGTATATGAATTAAAGCAAATTAAAGTATATGAATAGCTAAAAAAAAAGAGTCAAGTCATGAAGGAAATGTCAGAGACATGGAGGATAGGTCCAGGAATGCTAATGTAAAAACAACAGGAATTCTACAGGAGAAAACATACAAGAGAGAACAAAAATAAACAAAAACAATAGAAGAAAAGTTTTCAGAGTTTGCAGATTAGAAGCGCTCACCTAATTCCATCTTGGACTGAAGAGAAAAAGACCTGGACTGAGGTGTACCTCAGGAAAATCTCTGGACTTCAAGTAAAATGAAAGCAAACAGGCAAACAAAGAACTAACTCTTACAAGCCTCTAAAACTATCTACAAAGGGAAAAAGTATTATTGGCAATGGACTTCTAATCCAAAAAATTTTGAATTTAGAAATAAGGATAACATATTTATCAGTAAGTACTTACCAGGACCTGCGGTATGAGTGCTTTACATGCCTAACTTTATTTACTATTCCAGAAATGATAAACAGCACTCAATAACCCCTCCCAAGCACTAAGAATTGTATGATGGCAGAGTTCCCAGGGCATGGATGCTGATGCTGATGAAATAATAAGGTGATAATTCATTATGTTAACAATTCCACTATAAAATACTAGGGCATTTACTATGTTCTTCCAAGAAATATAATGACTGGATGACCTGGAAGTAAGTCTGCTTAATAGTATAGAAGGCTCGGTAGTCTAGAATTCATGGGGGCCTAAATTGTTTGAGTATATGGCAACTAAAGCAATAAGCAAAACAAAAACTGTTTGGCAAGAACATGAGTAAAGGTGCAAAGTATTTTATAAATCTCTTTACTTAGCATGCTGATTCTCAGGGTACCTGTATCCTGCTTTCCCTTTGAACAAGAGGCAACCTCAAGGATGGAAAGGCTCACTGAAGCCTGAGACAGGCATCTTTTGAATTTGGAATATGGCCTAGGAAGAAAGGTGCGCTGGAAGGAAACCTATGAACCAATTAAAAAGTGAAGAAGGCAAATCGTGAGCTGGGTATGGTCTTCTTTAACTAATAGATATTGCCAGAATTGCTTCTGAGCCTCATGATACTGAAAGGGCAAGCATTCACTGCCAAGCAGTAATGGAAAAGCAAATACTAGTGAATCCCAGTTGGCAGGGAACAACAGGCGAAGTGCCTGGTTCTGAAAGCAAATTTAGAGGTGAGATATCAATTTGGGGGAGGATGTCTTGTGCAACCAGACTTGTTTGAACAGGAAACAGCAACAGGATACCCAAACAGCGCTGACCCAGGTGCTGAAGTGGAGTGACCACTGCCAGGGAGGAGAAAACAAAAACAACACAAAGGCTGCAAAAACAAGTAAAGAATTTCCCACAGAGCTGTAGGGACGCTGCCCCCTGGAAATGCAATGGGGGCAGACAGATCAGTCTGGCCCTTCAAGATATGATATGGATGGCTGACTTTGAACAAATGCATTTTGCTGTTCATAAAGCAAGCAGACTGAAAACCAAACACTGTTAGGACCTGTAAAGTGGCTGACCACTCACTAGAATATATTTCGTATCCATGTGAAAGGGCATCCAAATTTACAGCACAGACTCAAGGTCAATAAATACCCTGAGCAGAATATTATTGATACCACTTTTAGCTTTTGATAAAAAGGGTTCCAGATCATATTAGTTCCTGTTTCCCAGGCTCTGCAACTTAATTTCAAGAGCCACAGTTTACCAGGAATCTGAACTTGGACGATACTAGAGTTAATATGACAATACTTCTCTTGAGCATGGAAAGCCCTTTTACAAAACCTTTTCTTAAAGTCTGTGAATTCACTTTTTTGGAGAAAGTATAAGGAGGAGTAAGCATGGGCGAGCTAAGGACCTGGACTTGGGCTCCTTGTGGCACTATTTGTTGATGCACATCTTGCTCACATCACCCAGAAAATATCTTTCCCAGGAGAGGAACTTTTCCCTCATTAACCTTGACAGGTGTTATTTTCATGGCATCTAAAAATGAAAGATGAAAGATCTGAAAACCTTTATTCACTACCTACCAATGCTTACGTGGCGTATAGACTCCCTCAGTCTCTACCTCAGGACAATGAACATTTTGGATACTGCATACACAGATGGGGAAGTGGAATCAGAACTAGTATTTGTCCTATAGCACTGATAGAGGATGAATATAAAAACATTAATAGAATCTAAAAGTTTTAATCCAAACTCTTCTCAACAGAGTACACTCTCTGCCACTGCTAGCACAGCAGCAAGCATGTCTATGGCTATGGCAGTCAGCAGTGATGGAAACATCTGGAGAACACAGATCAAGGACAAGAGGGTTATGACTACCCTCCGCTCCTCTTTCACTGATGGACATGCAGTCACTGTCCATCAGTGTAGTAAGATGCCACAGATTCACTATTTCCCTTCTCTGTGCTACACTGTCTTCCCCGTGACCCCTCACACCATGTGTACTAAACCTAATGCCCCTGAATCCCCATCTCCCTTCCTCCCAACCCGTGCTCCCCAACCCTCCCCTTTGGTAACCACTAGTCCCTTCTTGGAGTCTGTGAGTCTGCTGCTGTTTTGTTCCTTCAGTTTTGCTTCATTGTTATACTCCACAAATGAGGGAAATCATTTGGCACTTGTCTTTCTCAGCCTGGCTTATTTCACTGAGCATAACATCCTCCAGCTCCATCCATGTTGGTGCAAATGGTAGGATTTGTTTCTTTCTTATGGCTGAATAGTATTTCATTGTGTATATGTGCCACCTCTTCTTTATCCATTCATCTACTGATGGACACTTGGGTTGATGCCATATCTTGGCTATTGTAAATAGTGCAGTGATAAACATAGGGGTGCATATGTATTTTTGAATCTGAGAAATTGTGTTCCTTGGATAAATTCCAAGGAGTGGGGATTCTGGGTCAAATAGTATTTTTATTTTCAGTTTTTTGAGGAACCTCCATATTCCTTTCCACAATGGTAAAACTAGCTTACATTCCCACCAGCAGTATAGGAAGATTCACCTTTCTCCACATCCTCACCAGAATTTTTTGTTCTTAGACTTTTTGATGCTGGCCATCCTTACTGTTTTAAGGTGATATCTCACTGTGGTTTTACTTTGCATTTCCCTGATGACTAGTGATGTGGACCATCTTTTCATGTGTCTGTTGGCCATCTGAATTTCTTCTTTGGAGAATTGTCTCTTCATATCCTCCACCCATTTTTTAATCAGGTTATTAGCTTTTTGGGTGTTGAGTCATATGAGTTCTTTATACGTTTTGGATGTTAACCCCTTGTCAGATATGTCATTTACAAATAAATTCTCCTGTAGTGTAGGATGTCTTTTTGTTCTGTTGATGGTGTCCTTTGCTGTACAGAAGCTTTTTTGTTTGATGTAGTCCCATGAGTTCATTTTTGCTTTTGTTTCCCTTGCTCAAGGAGATGCATTCAGGAAGAAGTTGCTCATGCTTATATTCAGGAGATTTTTGCCTATGTTGCCTTCTAAGAGTTTTATGGTTTCATGACTTACATTCAGGTCTTTGATCTATTTCGAGTTTACTTTTGTGTATGGGGTTAAACAATAATCCAGTTTCATTCTCTTGCATGTAGCTGTCCAGTTTTGCCAACACCAGTTGTTGAAGAGGCTGTCATTTCCCCACTGTATGTCCATAACTCCTTTATCGCATACTAATTGAGCATATATGTGTGGGTTTATAACTGGGCTCTCTAGTCTGTTCCATTGGCCTATTCTGTTCTTGTGCCAGGACCAAATTGTCTTGATTACTGTGGCTTTGTAGTAGAGCTTAAAGTCGGGGAGCATAATGCCCCCAGCTTTATTCTTCCTTCTCAGGATTGCTTTGGCTGTTTGGAGTCTTTTGTGATTTCATATGAATTTTAGAACTATTTGCTCTAGTTCATTGAAAAATGCTGATGGTATTTTTATAGGAATCGCCTTGAATCTACAGATTGCTTTATGCAGGATGGCCATTTCGACAATATTAATTCTTCCTATCCATGAGCATGGGATGTGTTTCCATTTATTGGTGTTTTCTTTAATTTCCCTCATGAGTGTCATGTAGTTTTCAGAGTACAGGTCTTTGCATGTGGTTTTTGATCTAAGAATATATATTCAGCTTTCTTGCCCCTGAGGTAACACTACTAATTAAGACTGTGAAAAAAATGAACATATATTGACTACCCAGAGTGTGCTATGGATTTTCTCACTTATGATCTATTTAAACCTCAAAATAGGTTAATATCACCTGCATTCCAACTGATGTAGGGCAGGGACCGGGGACAAGCATCATAGTTAAGTTTTTCTGCCTATGATGAAAAATGCTGAGTTATAAACAGTATAGTAAGAACAGGAAGGATTCCATCTTAAAGCTAAGATTCCACTTTAAAGACCAGGAAGTTAGGAAGCAAAATTCCTAACTTATTCTTAAGCAAACATACAATAACTCAACCCACTCTGGGGGCAGCACAGGCAGAGGTCTGAATTGGTATGTTCCCAGAAGGAAGCTGCTATCCCGTAGAGGAACTGACCAATTTCTTGTGTTGTTAATTTTTTGCATGTGGTTTTTGATCTAAGAATTACTTGGGGACTAATAGAAGAGACTTAAGGTCTCTCACCAGATATAAGCATTTTGAAACCACTTTACAAGTCTATACCTCCTGGCCCTTTGAAAAATGCTTGAAAGACAGCAACCCGAGTCTTTTAGCACACCCCCTCTCTGAGGACTCCCGCACTTTTTTCTCTTTAAGTGTGTACCTTTCAATAAAGTTTTCTCACTGCTCAACCTACTGCGGCTTGTCTTTTTGCTATTTCATTTTATCTGCAAGTCTCCATTTTACCCCTGATAAGTAGGGAGAGGCTGCTAAGAGCTCAGATTTGTGCCTGTGAGTTCCTGTCGCCTGAGTGACCCGGGCGGAACTGCAGCTGTAGGAGCCTGTCTGGAAATCTCCTTTCTTTGGGAAGTTCTCAGAACATAATCTCACTCCATCCTGTGCTCTGCAGCTCCCCAAATCCCAGGGTGGTAGTAGGCAGTCTCCATGCAGTGCAGATCTACGTGGATATGGGACACTAAGTGACCCTGGCTTTAAGAGATGGCAACGGGATCTGCCCTATACCAAGAAAATGTTTAGCAAACTTCCCCTCTGCACCTATGCATTTTCCTCCTCTCAGCTGCCTGCAAGGCCGCTGCCATTCATTTCTACTCTCACTATAATGAATCCCTTCCTTACCTACACTCCACTGACCTGCTCGAGAATTCTCTCGTTCAGCGTCAATAACTGGCCCCCATCTAGTTTGAGGTTTAACCTGCTGTGCAGGGAGAGACCTCCCACACACAGCTGCCCCACAGCACAATTTTTAGGGAAACAAATGATGTTTTTTCCAGTAAGCCACACAAAAGTTTAGAAAATGGATTGCCTTAAACATTTGGCTCATTGATAACAGCTAAGACCACAATTGATAATCTTATCTTATTCCATATCACAAAAATAAGTGCAATCAGCCTGAGGCTAGATTCTGACCTCCAGGGTATTTTGCCCTTTACTTACTGTCTCAGCTATTAGAGAAACTAGCTGGCAGGAATACAGTGGCTCTTAGTGCAAAGAACCTCTCCTCAGTGAGCAAAGGAAAGGTACCAAATAAATTAGAAGTTCCCTGTTCTCAAAGGTTAAAGGAATTCTACATGGACAGGGGTATAGCCACCCACCTTAAAGAGTCCATTCGGGACAAGAGCAGACACTGGGAGAGGCAGAGTCTCTCAGGGCCAGCGGGGTTGACAGCAGATTACTTTTATTCCAGAGGTCAACTCTGGTTAAAAGGAAATCTAACCATTTATTTCAGAAACATTTATTATTTCCCTTTTGATACAAACTGGATTTTTCTGAAAAATTATTACTGGAAAAACTGCTCTAAATAGTTACTAATATATATGTTAATTTACTTAGGTAATAAATATTTAAAATGCATCTTCATGCAAAGACTCTGTGCTGTGAGTTTTAGGAGCAGATCCTGACCTTAGGGAGCTCATTGTTTATGCGGGATAAGCCAACGACAAATAATAAATTCTGATAAGTGACAGAGTTCAGAAGGAAAGTTACGGGAGTGTATCCCTGGGCATACGTATTTACTCAGCAATGTTTCCTGGGCCCCTCTGCTGTGGGAGCAACGGTCCAATGGGGACACAGCAGTAACCAAGGCCAGTGTGCCCACTGACCTTACATTCTAGAGGAAGGAGACCAATAATAAGTGGGTGCAGACATTTATATATATGTGTATGTATTTCACATCACAAGTGCAATAAAGAAACAAAGGGGAGGGGTGGGAGGATCCAGGAGAGGCCGTCTCCTTTGGAGAGGGTGGTCTGGCCCTCCTGTGGGCTTAGTGCTGAGTGATAAGAAGGTGCCTGAGTGCCCAGAGCAGGAGGGAGAGTGGGCGGGCCGCAGCGGTATCACAGGCAAAGTGAGAGATAAGAGAATACGACTTCGGGCAGGAAAATTTGGCATGTTTGGGGAACAGAAAGAAAACCTGTGTAACTTGAGCACAGAGGAAAAAATAGGAAGGAGGTCCGAAGGAGATGTATGTAAGCAATTACAGAGCTTTGCAGACCAGGGTAAAGAGTTTAAAAACAGGAGAGATGTTTCTGAAACCAATGGGCATACATTGTCTCCTTGCAGATGGGGCCGCTTTGCTCCTGAATGTTGTGAAAGTAGCCAGATACAGTGCAAAAAGTGCAATTAATGGAGAGGATTAGAATAGTAATAATTGTTTGGTTTTCAAATCATAAAATTGGTAATTAATATTTTAAAACATTAGGGAAAGTATTTTATTAGAAGTGACTACATTTTCTTTACTTTTCAACTCATTTAATGTCTACTTTGATGACCTACCAAGTACTGCACAAGAGGTATTGGTTCAGCTGGGCTTTGAAAGATGGCTGGGGACTTGAAAATGAGGAAGTGGTGGGTGAAGGAGGAATATTGTGAATGCAATCACATTTATACCTGTGACCTTGGAGAGTCATGGTATACACTACTGTCTGCACCTAGTCATTAACAGCAGCTCCCCTCCTTTCATTCTCAGAACTGCTGGGTCAATGAATTAGACGGTCACGGAGGAAGGAACCCATGCACTGGGGTAAGAAGAGCAAAAGCCCCATTAAAGCTGCAAGGAGGGTGCCAGGAGCACAATGTGATCAAAGAGGGAAGTGCTGGGGTGAGTCTGAGATCTGAGGCTGCAGTCACACCACTGGAGACCTGGACTTCACTTCTGTAATCAAGGAAGGGATATTTGAGGATATGTGAGAAGGGTAATGTTCATTAGTACCATGTTTTGGAGGAAAAAAAATCTCATTTAGGCAGTTCATAAACTGTTTCATCTGTCCAGTTTTACACTGAGTTACTAATTATCCCACTCACCCTCTCTCCACCAATTATCTCTCTGTTGAGAGATGCTTTAAAATTATGTCTTTCAAACTCTATATTACATATGGCTTTGTCGATTGCTTCATTTTTTAAAAAAAATACTGTTTATGGAAGATAAATCAGTCTAAAAGACTTCCATCAATGCATGTTAGCTTGAGACACTTACTGGTCACCTAATAATATTGATTAAAAAATAAATTGAGCATAAATATAATTATTTCTTGGGATATGACCTCACAATTGGAGATGTAAACAGTCTTTTAAAGATCACTTGTAAAAGTAGTAATATCATGTCTAATCTGCTTATAGGGCAAATGTTAAAAATGTTTTAATGCTTTATGAGAGGGTATCGGTGATTTGGGATGAAATTTCCTATTAGAGTGTCATTCAGAAATTCAAAAAGTGCTGTATCACAAATAACTTACATAAGAATGAAGATGATATGGTAAGGAAATTTTTTATATGATACAAATATTGGTTAATGAAGATGCTGATATCAAGACTAAGGGAAACATGAAAGGAAAAACACTACTTAAGTTTTATCTCTGTAAACTAATTTAGTTTTACATTATAAGTAGATATTTGGCTCTCATATCTATATTTCTAAATGTCTTCATAACCAAGTTTGCTTATAAAACCTTTTTATTTTTCTTAGAGCTTCTTATTAGAAAATGAGGTATTTACTTGATATTTTGATTTATATTGTATCATGGAATGGTTTAGTAGACAGCAAAATTGAAATACTTTTCCTCTAAAAAAAGCAACTTATTCCCATTCAGGACACCCCTATTTCTTATAAAATTTTCTAAACTATGTTGAAATCTAGAACTTAAATTTTATACCTACTGTGACTTTTACTCTCTTGAATCACACAGACTTTAGTATTTCATTATGACAGTCTTTTAATTATTAAATAAATAAGTATATACACACATAGTTTTAAGCCAAAACATTTCCATCATTTGTATTTTGAGCTATACAAAGTTTTTGCACTTGAATTCTAGAGAGGGATTTGTGAAAATACTGAACTCTTATTCTGATTACTTTGCTAACATTCCTTTTAAAGTGTAGCTTTTAAAACTGTGTACAATTTTTATTTTTAGTATCATTTTATCAAAATAGAGAGAAAATAATTATCATCCTATTGGTTCTGGGTGAAAAAGTACAAAAATACCAGCTGAGATAGTCTGCCCCACCCTTGAGTCCTCTTTAACTTTTATTCAACAAATGCTTCTAGAACTTTATCTCATATGTATTGCTGAATGCTCATAAGTAACATTTTTGAAATCAGCTATTAACATTTTATGAGACTGACATGCTACCTACTGGACTAATGAGCCACCTTAGCTTTATTTTATATTGAAAGAATCAATCAAGTGCAGTCCATTATTCGTTTATATACACCTGTTTGTGCCACACATTTCTCTCCAAGTTCTCTTGCAAATTTGGTGAACATAATACTGACATTCTTGTCAAAGCAATCCTGAGAAAGAAGAACAAGCTGGGGATATTACACTCCCTGACTTCAAACTATACTACAAAGCTACAGTAATCAAAACAGTATGGTAGTGGAATAAGAACAGACCCATACATCAATGCAATAGAATAAAGAGCCCAGACATAAACTCATGCATATATCATCAATTAATATATAATAAAGGAGCCATGAATATACAACAGGGAAAAGACAGTCTATTCAATATCTTGTGTTGAGAAAAACTGGACAGCTACATACATGAGAATGCAACTGGGTTACTGTCTAATTTCATATACAACAGTAAACTCAAAATGGAATAAAGACCTAAATGTAAGACATGAAACCATAAAACACTTAGAAGAAAACATAGGCAAAAGTCTCTTGAACATAAGTATCAGCAAATTTTTCCTGGACATATCTCCTTGGGCAAGGGAAACAAAATTAAAAAATGAACAATTGAGACTATATCAAACTAAAAACGTTCTGTACAGCAAAGGACACCATCAGCAGAACAAAAAGACAACCTAAGTATGGGAGAATATATTCGTAAATGATTTATACAATAAGAGTATATATTTTTACAAAATATATAAAGAGCTTATGCACCTCAAACCAATAAAACAAATAACCTAATTACCAAATGGGTAGAGGACATGAATGGGCATGTTTCCAAAGAGGAAATACAGATGGCCAACAGGAACATGAAAAGATGTTCCACATCGCTAATCATCAGAGAAACGCAAATAAAACCCACAATGAGATATCACCTCACACCATTTAAAATGACTACTACCTAAAAGGTAGGAAATAAATGCTGGTGAAGATGTGGAGAAATGCCAACCCTCCTACACTGTTTGTGGGAATGTCAGTTGGTGCAGCCAATATGGAAAGCAGTATGGAGGTTCCTTAAAAAACTAAAGGACCCAGTAATTCCATTTCTAGCAATTTATCCAAAGAAAACAAAATTCCAGACTTGAAAAGATATGAAACCCTATATTTACAGTCCTATAATTTACAACAGCTAAGATATGGAAACAACCAAAGTGACCATCAGTAGATGAATGGATATTACATACATACAATGGAATATTATTCAGCCATAAAAAAAGAAAGAAATCCTGCCATTTGCAACAACATGGATAGACCTACAGGATATTATGTTAAGTGAAATAAGCCATGTAGAGAAAATTCTCAATCATAATGTAAGTTGTTCACAGGGATGATAATACCACAAGGAGAATATAGCCAATGATTCTGTAACATCTTTCTATGTTGAAAGACAGTAACTGTCCTAGTGAGGGTGAGGATTTAATAATATGGGTAATTTGAACCACTGTGTTGTATACTTGAAATCAATGTAAGATTGTGTATCAATGACACTTTAATTAAAAAAAAGTACTGACATTCTCACCTAAGTCTACTGATAAAATGATCTGGCCTCAATTTAACACCTTCTTCCAAATTTAATACCAATCCATTGAGTTAGCACTCTGAGGGTTCCACCAGCTATGAATCCTTCTAATCCTCAACAAAGCTCTTTAGGGCATAGTGAGAGGCAACGTATATGATATATGACTAACTTGGAAGAATATTCTCTCTAGGCCTTCTCCAAAATAACTCCCAGTCTAGGTTTTATGTTCTTTTCATAAGCGCCAGTGACATTCAGTTGCCATGTTTCAAAGATGAATAGCACCCTTCAACAAGCATGCACAGTTATGACTGAGACAAACGCCAGTAGCACATGCAGAAAGCATTAGATGCTCCAACAAAAAAGGCCTAAGAAAGAAGCTTTGGATGCAGAAGTTGGAGCCTAAAATCAACTTTAATCAATTATGTTTTGTTTACTAATGTTTGACAAAGTAACTCAGACTGGAGACACTGTAATCAAAATTAATTTTATAACTGAATTATAGGTATAAATTAATACCAGCTTAATTTTTGTGCATGTTGTGGGGCTAGAAACAAAAAATTTGTTTAAATTAAAAATACTTGGTTTGATTCAAAACCTGAATGAAGGAGAATCATTGAAAACTTCAAGATATTCTGAAAGGCCATGAGTGAAATAAAAAGGCAGTGTAATTAGGGCAATTTTAAAGAGTGAAAAGCAATTGGATTATTCAGTGAATAAGTATTTTCATCCACCATTTTTTAATCATCTTCACTGACAAATTTTACCCATAATATACTGTTGCTATTTCTTACTCTCCTGAAAGATCTAGTCAAAAGTTTCTGGGTGGCATCTAATTCTGTTTAGCAAAAATATTTCTTTTTGTTACAGGATTTATATTTTTGTTTTACATAGTACTGAAATTTTTCTCTGTCTTATGAACAAAACCAAATGGGCCAAACATGCCAAATTTGATGGAGTTTCTTTCCCAGAATGGAAAACTAATTTCTTTATTAAACCAACCTACATTTATACAAGTTCTAGAAAGCATTGTTTTGATCTTCCTTTTTGGCTCATTTAAAAATATATTTTGTTTGTATGTCTTCTGTTTTATCTTTTCCAAATTTCATGCAAATATTAAATAGACCACGTTGGTTCTAAAATAAATAAAAATTTAGGAACATTTGAAATTGCCCCCTTCTCCTCTTGACCCTTCCCACCCCAAAATTTACCTCCATTTCATTCCATTCACTATATGTTCACCTAAGTATAGCTTTATCATATATGTAGATATAACTATATTATGTATTTATTTAGTTTTGAACTGCATCTAACCAGATAAGAGAATGAGCAACAGTGGGCTCTCAAATTAAATTGAAGGACTATTTTTAAAGACTTGGTATTGACCGTGAATGATAGAAAGGGAAATGAAATTATTAAATCATCATACAGATTTGTGAGATTTAATTAGCATCCTTGTAAAGGGTCAAGTATAGGTTTTATACTTTTCGAATGATTCAAAAGTGTGAAAGCATGATCCTTCAGTAGCAATAATAAAAATAAATCTAGCTATTATGAAAAACTGGTACTGTTACGTCCATCTACTATTCAGCAGAACCATGTTCAATTGACATACAAAGAAATACTTCTTAAAAAAAATCAGAAATCACGAAAGCAATATTGGCTGGGAAAGTAACATTTACATATGAAGAATGATTATTATTCTTGAAAAAGCAAGCTTTCTTTTTTGCATCATTCGGAACATTGTTGGAGTACCTAACTGTATTTTGGTCACCTTACTTGAGAAGGACAATTTAAATGATTAGTGAAATGTAAAACTAGATGAGCAACTCAAGGGCAAAGTCCTTAAAGAACATGCAAATTAGGTTTCAGCCTAATTAGTGGAGTTAATGCGTCAATAATCTCAAGTTTAAAGTTTAAATACAGTCAAATATACCCAGGGTTTCATCTAAGTAGGTAACACACTACTATTTATGAATGGAGGAAAGCTAAGGAAATCTACTTCTTTAGTTGAGGATATGAATTGAAGGCCTTTAAATAACTTGGTTTTTACGTATTTGGGCTCCTGTTATTGTGACAATATTGTTAGAAATACCAAATATATTAGGAAAAATAAAATACTTTTCAAAATGATAGGTACTTTTGAGAGACTAGTATAAAAATGTGCACTTGAAATTGCCCAGGGTGAGTAGGAAAAAAAATTAGAAAACCAAGACTTAAACAACAAAGCAAGCTTCAGTGATGGCAGCGGGACCAGTCTTAATTAGATTGAACCTTTGGCAGTTGATGGGTGCATTCACTTCTGAGTGTTAATGCGAGTCAGTCATAGACTCTGCTCGCATGGTTTTTTATATCTGTTGAATACCAAGGGAATAATATCTGTGCAAACACAATGACATATACAGAAGATGAACTAAAATGACACTGGAATGAACAAATCTCAGAGGTAAAAAAGTTATTGGATTTTTGTTCCAATTTTCTTTGTGCTTACTACCAACACATCTATTTCATCCTTAAATTGTAGAGAGGTGGATTATCTGGCACAGCTTTTACTGAGAGAAGGTTATTTGAGGAATTATTTGAAAGAAGCAAGCAGACTTGCAAAGCAGATCAGAGAGAAATTAAATTTTAGCACATTATGGCACTGAATTCACTTTAGATGAAGCACAGAAGGTGTAATGTTCCTGATCTCAATAAGGTGTTTACCAAATAGAGTGCTATCCTTGAGTAATCAGAAAGTGAATTCTATTGAAACGTTCAGTTTTGTTATTAACTTTTCTTTATGGGCATTATGAGCACAGTCACCATAGGGATTTTTTTTTTTAATTCATGAAAGTGTTTTATATTTTTTTCCATGATTCTCCAAAATTTTCTATTATTAAAGATGGATCATGTGTGAAAGCCAATGATTATATTGGATGCAGGTACTTTTCTTGGTACATTGCTATTTCCAGAAATAATGGATAAAATAACAGCTAATTTTTTTTCCCTAAATATTATTACTCAGTTAGCATTGGGGAATTTTTGTGATAAAAATGTTATCTTCAAATCTATTAACTAAATATCATAAATACCTCTCTTTTCTACCATTCATATCTGTAATAATCACTGTATTTGTAATAATTATAAAAACATTTGTTTTTATATAAACATCTGTTTTAACCTATTAAATATGAAATCTATCACTTAGTTTTAAGATAAATTATCTGAAAATTTAAATTATAAAATAAAAATAAGCAATATAAAATCATTAAAGTTATTTTAAAATTTCACTGATTTAATAAAAATTACAAAGAAGGGACTAGAAATGGCTATTATAAAAGTCTCATTTAAGTTGTTTATTCCTATATACTTTAATCACAAATATAGAACAAAGAGAATACAGCACATGTAAAATTTCTTATAATATTTAATTTTGTTGGTTATTTGTATATCCTATATATTAAATTAATATGTGAGATTTCATAAAATAATTTTAAGATAACTCTTATATAAGTTAGAAAATTGAGACAGTTAAAATCCAATAATTCCTGCATTTTAACAAAACCATTTTGATAATTTAGTATATATGCTACTTCCTACAATCTAACACATGTAAATATTTTCACAGATAAACATAATGTTTAACGAAACCTTATCCCTTTTCATTTTGGCTAACATATATATTCTTCTAACTGATTTTTCAATTTATTTTCCTTTGCATATAGTCACACTTTAAATTAAGATAACAGTCCGTGTCTATTAATACCATTGTCTTTAAGCAGTGAGTTCCTCTAAATATTTGTGAAATTATTTTAATTTATTAAAAAAACAATAACAGCAAAAAAAATCACTTTACAAAAGAAATTCCTCAACACAGAAGTAATAAAAAAAGAAAATTAAAATGACAGAACACTTGAGAGTTTTACTAGGTCACTAGTCTTATTCATTGTATCATTCAAAATAATCCTCGATTATTAGAACTTTGCTTACTTTGATGATATGAAGGATAGCCTACTACTTGAACCTAAATTCATCCCTGAAGAGTAATTTTTCCAGATCTTGTCAGTGAATAAAATAATAGGCATTCTGGTACACTGAGCTAATATTAATATTTATTAGTATTGATTATATATAATATGACATTTATGGTAGTAGCCTTATTCCCCTCTGACCCAACTTCTCCGTAAAAAAAAAGTCATATTAAAAATGTTCATGTAACTATAGCAGTAAGGTGTAATGGAGAATAATGATTTAAAGTCAATAATAAGAAAAGCACTTAACACTCAGTAAATGGTATTGAATTAATGCTGCTGAAGCTCTCCAACTTGCAACACTCTAGTTGTTTTTGCAACATGTTATTAGCAGAATATATTGCTATTTCTTCCTAAAAATATGTTATATTTTTTAGTTAAATCAACATTACCAAAATAGAATAATTATGAACTCAAGACAAAATAGAGCTACTTCCAACTAAGTTAATAAAATCTTTACTTACATAGATTGTATATAGTAGAAAAAGAGAACAAAAGCTGTTTTCCAGTTAAAATATGATTCTTAATTAGCTAAACCAAAATACCTCAAGTATAAAATCTTTCACCTCCATGGTTGAGAATTCTTTTGGTCTTTTTCTTTAATTTAGGCAAAGATCCCCATTCATTAACAAAATTCACTTAAGAGATTTGTAAATCTGATTATAATTTTTTAATGTTTGGGTGCATAAATTTGACATTAATGGGCATTAATCAGTAGGGCATATCTGTAAATACAACAAATTGGTTTTCAACCCACTCTAAGTCCTAATCAACAAAGTAACATTTGCGAAAGAGCTACTTCAAAGGAAAGAATCAGGTATATATGAAAATAAAGGTTCTGTGCATGGGCATTATTGTTACGATTCATCTTGTCATTTGTTAATACCATTCCTACCACTGCAATACTCTTTAGTTTTATAAAAAGTAAACACTAAAATTTACTTATTTTATGAAAAACATGAGAATGAATTATCCAAATATGCTTTGGCAGCATGAAGGATGAGATATTTTAAAGAACTCTCTCCCTAAAATAGAAATTGTCCTCATAGAAATTGCAACAGATATAATACCCAGTAATTTTATGGGCTTACTAGAAAGGAAGGAAAATCTTCAGGGACCAACAATTAAATTAAATTAAATTAAATTAAATATTAATAATATTAAAAAATAAGCTGTTGCAAGTGAATTTGAAAAAAAACACATAAACCAAAGCTTTTATATCTTGAAATTATCAATAAAGAATATAAAATAACTATATTTTATAATGTTCTAAAAGTAAAATATGAAAAGGAAAACCATAGATAGGAAATTAAAAATAAGCAATGAAAATGATAAAGCAGAGTTAAAGACCACAAAATAGAAATAAAAAAATAAAATTGGTGAAATTTAAAACTCAATTAATGGACCAATCTAAGATGAGTCACAGCTTGATAACTAGATACTGAATTAACCGAAATGTAACACAGGCATGCAAGGAGTTGAAAAATAAAGAGGCCTGCTACTTTATCAGGATAGATATAGCCTAAGTGGCAGGCTTCTAATTAAACACACATCTAATGGCTGACTATAACCCTTTCCTGAGACCTCAGAGAGCAGGCCCTATCTTCACACTCTCCCTCTCTGGCATTTCAGTGTCCCCTGGATGGGAGGTCTTATACATGTTTGGCACCTGGGTTTTTTTTATGTACAGTGCATTGGTTTACGGAGCTGACACTCAATGAACAGACCTTGATCACATTGCATAAGTGGCTTGGGGGCCTTGCCTTCCTAGCTCCCATGGGTCTATAAAAATTAGAGATACAGTTCAAGGCAGTTACCACTCTTAGGGCACTGCACAGACAGCAGACTGAAACACACCACAGTCTTACTATAGAAGAGGGCTTCTTATTTGTCCTGGGGCTCCAACCTTGGGGCTGGCTTCAAATTTGGAACATGTCTAGAAGCTATGAAGGTGCTCTTAGGGAACATAGGTTGGAGGATACCAGCTTTCCTCTGTCCTTCTACCTCACTACAGCTCATTGGTATCTCCAAAATTGATGCTCATACACTTGCATGGGCCCCAATTTTTGCAACTGCCACCCAAGGGAAGCCTTAAGATTACAAAGCTTGGCTGGCTAGTGGGATTTACATGCTCGTTTTCACCGGACTATATGTATTTGTTTTTGCCTGAATGTTTGGCTTCCAATCAGCCTAAATGATGACTGAGATCCTCCACTCCGAGGTGCTGACTGGTCTTGGCACACCCATAAAAGCTGCATGCTATTAAGAATAAAATAGGCTGTTCACACAATAACAAAGGTTTGAGAGACAACTAGGAGCTAGGGTAGCATTGGACAAGTTTCATATTCTACATAAAGCCAACCATTCAATATTGAGAGAGGTGGCTATTTCATCTAATGCATAGAAACCAAAACAGAGTTAAGAAAATGAAGAAATAAAGGAATAGTTCCAAAGAAAATAATAAGATAAGCCTCAAGAAAAAAGGCTTTAAAGAAATGGAGATAGTAATTTACCTGATAAAGAGTCCAATGCAATGGTCATAAAGATGCTCACCAGATTTGGGAAAATAATCCATGAACACAGTGAGAACTTCCACAGAAATCACAAAGATAAAGATTACAATAACTGAACTGTAACAACAAACTCAATGAAACAGAAGAAAGGATCAGTGAACTCAAAGACAGGGCAAAGTAACCCAATCATACCAGCAAAAGTTAAAAAATAATGACAAAAAGATGAACATACCTTAATGGATTTATGGAACTATATCAACCAAACAAATATTTGAACTAAATTAGTGCTAAAAGGAGATGAGAGAAAGAGACAGAAAATTTATTTCAAGAAACAATGGCTAAAAACTTCCCTAACCTGGGAAAGGAAACAGATATCCCGGAAGTCTCCAAAAAGATGAATCCAAAGAGACCCACACCAAGACACATTATAATTAAAACATCAAAAGTTAAAGATGAGAGAATTTTAAAAGCAGCAAGAGAAAAATAACCTGTTACATAAAAGGGGACCCCTATAAGACTGTCAGCAGAATCCTCTGCAGAAAATTTTCAGGCCAGAATGGAGTGGCACAACATATTCAAAGTGCTGAGAGAAAAAAAAACTTCCAACCAAGTATATTCTACCCAGAAAAATTATAATTCAGAATTGAAGAAGATAGTTTTCCCAACAAGCAAAAGCTAAAGGAATTCATCACCACTAAATAAGCCTTACAAGAAATATTAGAGGGACTTCTTTAAACTGAAAAGAAAGGGGGGTAATCAGTAACAAGAAAACATGAAAATCTCACCAGCAAAGGAAATATATAGTAAAAGTAGTGGATTAATCATTTATAAAGCTTGTATGAAGGTACAAAGACAAAAGTAGTAAAAATAACAGTAACTACAATACTTAGTCAAGGAATACACATGAAAAAAGGTGTAAAATGTGACATTAAAACCATAACATGGGGGAAAAGTAGAAATGTAGAGCTTAAGACTGTGTTCAAAGTTAAGTTGTTATTAGTGTCAAATAGATGGTTTTAAATACAGTTATAGGAGAGCCTCATGGCAACTACAAAGCAAAAACCAACAGAAGAAACACAAAAAATAATGAGAAAGGAATCTAAGCATACCACTTAAGAAAATCATCAAACTGCAATGAAGAGAAAAAGAGAAGAAAAAGAGGAACTACAAGATAGTCAGAAAACAATTAAAATAGCTATATGTGTGTGTGTGTGTGTGTGTGTGTGTGTGTATGTGTATCAATAATTTACTTTAAATATAAATGTACTAAATTCTCCAGTCAGAGACACAGAGTGGCTGAATGGATTAAAAAAGAAAACAAGACCCATCTGTTTGCTGCCCAGAAAAGATTCACTTCAGACCTAAGGATGTACAGAGACTGAAAGTGAAGGGATTTGACAAAGACACCCTATGCAAATGGAAAGCAAAAATGAGTTGGGGTAACTCTACTTACATCATTCAAAATTACAATAAGATAAAAACTGCAATAAGGGTTAAAGAAGAGCATTACATAATGATAAAGGGTCTATCCAACAAGAACATATAACATTTGTAAATATTCATGTAGCTAACATAGGACCACCTAAATGTATAAATCAAATATTAGCACCTAAAGGGAGAAACTGACAGCAATACAATAATACTAGGGGACTTTAATCCTCCATTAACGTCAATGGATGGATCATCCAGACAGAAAATCAGTAGGATAAAATTGTCCTTAACTAACATGTTAGACCAAAAGGACTTAACAGATATATACAGAACATTCTAATTGAAAGCAATGGAACTGACATTCTTCTCAAGCACATATGGGTAGTTCTCACGGTAGATCATATGTCGGGCCATAGAATAAGTCTTAATTTACACTTAAGATGCCTGAAATCATACCAAGAATCTTTTCTGACAACAATGGTATGAAGCTAGAAATTAATTACAGGAAGAACACTGGAAAATTCCCAGAAGGTGGAGATAAATCAACATGCTACTGAGCAACCAATGGGACAACCAAGAAATTAAAAGAGAAATGCAAAAATACCTTGAGACAAATGAAAATGGAAATATAATATGCCAAAACTTGTGGAATGCAGTAAAAGCAGTTTTAAAGGGAAGTTCATAGCAATAAACGTCTACCTCAGGGAACAAGAAAAATCTCAAGTAGACAACTTAACTTTATACTTAAAGAGCTAGAAAAAGAACAAAGTCTAAAATCATCAGAAAAAGGAATAACAAAGATCAGAGCATATATAAATGAAATAAAGACTAAAAAGACAATAGAAAAGATCAATGAAACTGAGAGCTGGTTTTTGAAAATATAAAATTGTCAAACCTTTAGCTACACTCACCAAGAAAAATAGAAAGGGGACTCAAATAAAACCAGAAATGAAACAGAAGACATTGCAACTGATATCACATAAATACAAAGGATCATAAGAAACTACCATTAATAATTGCCAACAAACTGTACAACCTACAATAAATGGATAAATTCCTGGAAGCATATAGTCTTCTAAGACTGAATCATAAAGAAATACATCTTAAAAGACTGATTACCAGTAAAGAGACTGGATCTGTAATCAAAATCTCCCAACATACAAAAATGTAGGACCAGAGAGCTTTTCTGGTGAATTCTACAAAATATTCAAATAAGAATTAATACAAATACTTCTCAAACTCTCCTAAAAAAATAGAAGAGGGAAAACTTCCAAGCTCATTTTATGAGGTCAGCATTACCCTAATACCAAAATCAGAAAAGGACACTACAAAAAAGAAAATTACAGGCCAGTATACCTGATAAACACAGATGTAAAAATCACCAACAAAAGATTAGCATAGTGAATTTAACAATACATTAAAAAGGTCATACACCATGATCAAGTGGGATTTATTCAAGGGATGCAAAGATGATTCAACATACACAAATGGATCAAATTGAAGGACAAATATCAAACAATTATCTCAATACATGCAGAAAAAGTTCTTCACAAAATTCGACATTCATTTATAAAATGCTCAACAAAGTAGGCTTAGAGAGAACATACCTCAATGTAATAAAGGTTATATATGACAAATCCACAATTAACATCATCCTCAATGGTGGGAAGCTGAAAGCTTTTCTTCTAAGATCAGAATGAAGACAAGGATGCCCACTCTTGCCACTTTTATTCAACATAGTATTAGAAGTCCCAGAGCAATTAAGCAAGAAATATATATAAAAGGAATCCAAATTTGAAAGGAAGAGATAAAACTGTGCCTATTTTCAGATGACATGACATTATATATATTGAAAACTCTAGACTCCAACACTATACACTAAAAAACTCTTAGAACTAATAAAAGAATTCAGTAGTTATAGAATACAAAATCATTATACAGAAATATGTCATGTTTCTGTACACTAATAACAAACTACCAGAAAAAGAAATTAACAGAACTATCCCTTTCACAATTTTATCAAAAAGAGTAAAACACCTACCTAGAAATAAATATAAGAACAGACCTGTACATGAAAACTATAATGTACTGATGAGAGAAATTGAAAAGGACACAAATAGTTGGAAAGACATTCTTATTCATGGACTGAAAGAATTAATATTGTTAAAATATCCATACCAGCCACATTAATCTACAGGTTCAATGTAATCCCTAATCAAAATTCCAATAGTAGTTCTCACCGAAATAGGACAGAAAATCCTAATATGTGTATGGAACGGCAAGAAGCCCTGAAGAGCCAAAGCAATCTTGAGAAAGAAGAACAAAGCAGGAAGTATCATGTTTTCTGACTTCAAACTGTATGTAAAACTATAGAATCAAAATAGTATGGTACTGGAGTAAAGCGAACACATTGATCACTGAAACAGAATAAAGTTCAGAAATAAACCCATGTATATAAGATCAACTAATACATGAAAAAGGATCCAGGTATATACAATGGGAAAAGGACACTGTCTTCAATAAATGGTGTTGGGAAAACTACAGCCATATGCAAAAGAAAGAAACTTGATTATTTCTTATACCATACATAAAAATTAACTCAAAATGGATTAAAGACTTGAATGTAAGACCTGAAACATTAAATTCATAGAAGGAAATTTGGGTAGTAAGCTCCTTGACATTGATCTGAGTGATGATTTTTTGGATTGGACCCCAAACACAAAGGAAACAAAAGCAAAAATAAACAAGTGGAATTACATCACTCTTAAAAGCTTCTGCACAGTGAAAGAAACCATCAACAAAAGGAAAAGGTAACCTATTGAATGGGAAAAAATATTTGTAAGTCAAATATCTGATAAGGAGTTAATATCAAAATATATAAGGAACTTGTAGAACTCAATATCTAAAGACAAACAAACTATCTTATTAAAAAGCAGTCAGAGGATATGAATAGATATTTTTCTAAGAGACATACAGATGGCCAACAGGCACATGATAAGGTGCTCAACATCACTGATCATTAGAAAAATGCAAATCAATACTATAATGAGCTATCATCTCATACCTGTGGCTTTTTTCAAAGAAGACAAGAAATAACGTGTTAAAGAGCATACGGAGAAAAGAGAAACTTTGTGCACTGTTGGAGGGAAGGTAAGTTGGTCCAATCAAAATATTAAAAAAAGGATTAAATTACAAAATATTAAAAATTACTGTATGATCCAGTAATTTCACTTTTGGGTGTTATCTGAAGAAAATGATAACACAAATTTGAAAAGATATATGTACCCATGCTCTTTGCAGGATTATTAACAGTAGCCAAGATATGCAAGCAATCTAAGTGTCCATTAATGTATGAATGGATAAAGAAAATGTGGTATATTATACAATGGGATATTATTTAGCCACAGAAAAGAATGAAATCTTGCCAAGTGTAACAACATGGATGGGCCATGGAGACATTATGCTCGGTGAACCAAGTTAGGCAGACATTGTATGATCCTTTACCTGAAGATTCTAACCCCCTTCCTGCCTCCCCACAGACAAGCTCATATACAGGGAATATATACACAGAGAGACTGGTCTGACAGAGGTGGGAATGGGGGATGTGCAAAATGGGTGAAGGGAATCAAACTTCCAGTTACATAAGAAATAAGTCATTGGGAGGTAATGTACAGCAGGGTGGCTCTAGTTAAAAATACTGTATTGCATATTTGAAAGTTGCATAAAGAGTAGATCTTAGTTCTCATCACAAGAATTCTGTATGTATGGTGATGATATTAACTTGATTTATTATTGTGATCATTTCACAATACATACAGATATCCAAATACCAAATCATTATGTTATATACCTGAAATTAACATAATGCCATATGTTAATTATATCTTAATAAAAAGATGAGACACAGATTGAGATAAGTAGACACTGAAGAAATTATCCAAATTGTAACACAGATATTCAAGGAGATGAAAAATGTGAAAGCAGGACTAAGAGAAATGGAGAATAGAAGGAGGAAGTCTAACGTATACCCAACTTTCATGTCCAAAGGAGAAAATAGAGAGAATGAGACAGAAGACACATTCCAAAGGTTGAAAATCTCTAAGAAATTACTCAGGAATCAAGATGAATCACTTATGATAAATACAAGAAAGCCACCTAGGAATACAGCAGTGAAACTATAGGAGAGATTTAAAAAAAATGGATCTGAAAAGTAGCCAGAGCAGAATGAAAGATTATTTGTGCACAAACTACAGTTAGACCGGCACAGACTTCTTAAAACATCAGTGGAAGCCAGAAGGAAATGCAAGAATAATTTTGAAATTCTAAGGGAAAAACAACTGAAGATAAAATTGTCTTGCATGAAGGAGGGCATTCTAAACATTTTCAGGTTAATGAACACTAAGTTTCCAAAGAAATTGCTTAAAAAATACACTTCAAAAAGGAGGAGGTGATCTCCAAATGAAGGCTAGAGATTCAAAGAATAAGCAAATAAATATGAAAACATATTGGGAAATCTAATCAAACACAGGCTCTCGTAAAAATGATAACATTAACATAATGCATAAAAGATGGTTTTGAACACGCACACACACACACACAGACACACACACACACACACAAACCTAAAATACTGGAACCCACAAGGTATAGCTTTAGCAGGCAATACTGAAGTGTCCTTTATCCCTTCTATCTGCTATGAGTGGAATTAAAATATTGATTAATGTTTAATATTAATTAAAATATTGATTATCCTTTAAGTGGATACAGTAAATATTTCAAAGGTAACCCATTTTGACACAGAGTATATACTTTTCAAACATATTTTAGGAAAATAATTTTTCAGATTCCTAATTGGAATTAAAAAGAACATAAAAAAGTCAAGAAGTATAATGAAGCTCAATAGTCCAAGATCAATAAAAATGACTGTAGGAAGGACTAAATAAATCAGTGAACACAAATACTATAAAATCCCGAATTGAACAGAGGAGTTGTCAGGCTTTTCTTTAAAAAAAAAAATCCAGTTTTGTGATATTAACAAGAAACCCAAACAACATACGGATATAATCACATTAAAAGGAAAAAAATGGAGGAAGTTATGACAGTAATGGTAACCAAAATAAAACTTGTCTCTCTACATATACAAAAGACGAAACAGACGTTGCTTCACTGATAAGACAGGCTGGCTCTCTGTTGCCATTTCCTCCACTGTAGCGTGGGACCTGGGAAGCCTCAGTCAGAAGGCAATAAACTAAGGACCCTGTTCCCCTCCAGTGGCAGCTTCCTGAAAATTAATTCTCCTTCAGCTTCTCCTTGTTTTTAGACACCTTCTAGCACCACCTTTAGATTGTCTCTTCTCTAATATTTTGTCCAGATTTTATAATTACTCCTGTGGGACAGTCCTCACGAACACTTTACTATGCCACCACTATTTAAAATTCCAGAGAAAGTTTACTTCATTTTTTATCACATTTGATTCCTTTTTGGTCATGATATGCTTTACCTGTTTTTAAAAATACATGAATTTACTTCACAGCCGACTCATCAGATGTATGAAAATTGATGCCACAGATCACATTTGTATTTATGCTTATATTCTCGTGCAATTTTAATTTGCTGAATTAATTATTACCACTCAAAAATAGAAAGTGAAACTTAGAGTGTAATTAAAATTCTGAAGAAAACCATTAAAATATATAACTATGTTAAGAAGGAGCAAGCTCCCACCACATCTCCCACTCTTTGAGGAATATCAATTAAAATTCACTGCAAGCAAATTTAATGGCCGAAAAGCAGATGCCTAGTCAGGGACAAAGCTTTTCTCTAGGTCAGACCTTCAATATCATACATTAAAAAAACAAAAAACTGTTATTTTATGTCTTACCTGTGTAATATGTTTAAAGGCATATCTGACGCTTGGAGAAACAAACAACAATATACATGTTGTGCTAACTGTACTGTACAATGACAAAATCTAGTGAAGAGAATCTGCAAAAGTAAAGAAAGTACCAGGCAGAAAGGAATTCCTAATTTTGTATATTAAAAATTGCCAATTGCAAAAATTTATAGGCATGGAGCTCTTCAAATGAAAAATGTTGAAAAAGTAACACATTCTGACTGAAATATCACACGATATTTCTATCATCACAAAAGTTCTCATTTAGGACAAAATATTACTTGTATCCAGGGTCACCTAAAGCAAATAAAATATAGATTTTAGCTGCATATAACCTGCCTCAGTAAGGTAAAATAAAAAGTATGAAATACTTCAGGTTTTGCCACTTACGAGGAATTTTTTTAAGCCTAAAATAATCAAACAAAAGGCTTTTGTCTTTTCCTAACCATACGACTTTGAACAACTTACCTTATATATTTTAAATTAATTTGCTTATTGAAAATGAGGATATAATGATCTCATTGAAATTTTGTGAAGAGTAAAGGAAATGTGTATAAAATTTACAGTAGTGCTCAATAGTAAATTGAGCTATTTACTATGAACACAAATACTATAAAATCCCAAATTGCACAAAGGAATTGTCAGACTTTAAAAAAAATCCAGTTTTGTGATACTTACAAGAAACCCAAACAACATAAGGATATATTACCACTAAATAGTAATATTTTTATCACAAATCTATAAATCTTAACTATAATCAGTGCAGACAGGAATTCCATTTCTAAATAGTGTATAACATCTGATTTAGGGAACGGAATCATGAAATGTGAACCTCCTTAAGTGAAATAGACAATATTTTATCTACATTTTATGGAGCATTTTGCTGAAGACTCATATCCCTTCTCATTGAGAGGATGGACATACTACATAAATGCAATACTGATAAACAACATTAATGAGTAATACAAACAAAAGCATAAAGTTTCTAAAGTATAATAGTTTGTAAGACAATCTTCACTTGCAAATTTAAATTTCCCATTGGAAAGTAATGAACTGCCCTTCGGATTTACCAAACTTGTATTAGCATCGAAGGCTCAATGCCAATATGATAGTGGATTAAGAACGAGCTCTGCACGTAAACACGTCGGATTTTAAGTCCCAGGTCTCTCATCTGGTAGTTACAATTTAGCATCTGACCAGTTGTTCAATATTTCCAAATCCTGAAATTCCTCCACTGTACAACAGGGGATTCCCACCTCAAAGCCTTCTTGTAAAATGGTAAAGGATATGGCCTATACAGTTACTTGATTACAATTGTTGATGTCATCATAATTATTATCAACCTGGGAAAACAGAGATGATAAACCTCCATAATACAACAGCACAGTTAACATTTAACAACCACCTCCCCCATGAGGCCAACCCTAAAAAAGGGAGTTAACATCTCTCTATTCTTACACACATTAAATACACTTTCACACATTAAATACAGCTTCTTGCTTTGGGTGAATTGCTATAGAACGCACACATTTAAAATATAAACTTGTCATCTAGAAGCTCATAGCTTTACTTAAAATATTATATGCAACAGTTGAGTGGCAAAATAAAATTGTAACAAGGAAACTACTATGTGACAATGTATGTAAGTAAACAACAATTTATACAATTTAAAAACCAAAGTAGGTAGAATGCTGGGCAAGGCTTAATGGAGACATTAAGGAATGATAATGGTTTGGAAAGAGTGGTAACTTTTTCTTAAACTGTTAATTAGACAATGCATATCCAAACATCTGCTTTTGTGAAAATCACTTTAAAAAAAAATGAAGAGAAACCTATAAGCAAAGAAAATTGAGGTCTAAATATTCCACCTCTAGTATTCCAAAAACATGTTCCTCTCATTACAGATTCTAACTTTAAAGTGCTTTACTAACACAGGTCTTCACATTGTGTTTTCTTATCTAGAGCTCATTATTCAACAATAAACAGGAATATAAGGATAGTAGCATTTTGATAACTTACATTTCCCCCTAAAAATGTACAACCAGGCTGGAAATTATTAGAACTGATCTTAAAAGCACTCTGCCATCTGTTTAGAATCACAAATGCTGAACTCCAAGAGGTCCTAGAATGCAGAATGAGTTGGGTAGAAATGGAGTCTATAATTCTTCCTGTAATGCTGACAAAACCTGTCATGAGAAATCAAGTGACACCATTTACAAACATGAACGCTATGCTTAGAGTCAACATTACAAAGCAATAACACAATGCATGTGAAAATGAAAATGAAAAGTAATTAATTAGGCTAGTGCAGTTCAACCAATGACAATTTATGATAGATCACATTTTGAACTAATTCGTTTTCGGATGTGAAGTAAATTTATTTCTACTTGCATTAAAACTGAATATCCAATAAACAATATCTTGAAATAATTAATTCCAGCCAACCCTCAAAATCTTCTTTCTATTCCTCATACATCCTGCTATATTAAAAGCAGATAAAATAATTAATAGCTTTTCTACTTTAACACTGAATTCCATTCGGTCATGTGAAAAGAGATAGTAATAGTGAGGAACACATGCTAATTAATTAAAAATTAATGTTTTTGTCCTGTAGACACAGACTGGGCAATATTTATTGGCTTAATTATGTACTAATTACAAGGCCAATCAATCCAATCTGATTAATCCAATGATATACGTGAGGTGGCCCTTGCTTTCTAGGGAAAGAAATGACCAAGGAAATGATATGATCATATATTTTTGTGTAATGTAAGGGTACTATAATAGTAAAACCCAACTATATTTAATACACTATTGAAAAAGAACACAGATGCTTTTATTTGACTTCAAAATACTGCTTTCTCCTTTCTAAGAATTTTTATATTATTGACATGGCTTTTACTCTTATTTGCAGATTTAAAAAATTTTGTTATCTCTCTTGCACAAATGCAAAATACTGAAATATAAGCAAAGTAAGTTAGTTCGGGCATTCTTTAAACTTTCTCACATTCAAAGCATGAACTTTGGGAATTACTTTCAACTCAGAATCATTGATATCTCTTCTTTTTCTATAAGTATCAGTTGCCTTTTGCTAAGTAACAAACTGCCAGAACTCAATGGCGTATTGAGTTTTATTGCCCTTGCATCTGAAAGTCAGCTGGGTGCAGGCTACATGACTTTGCTGGTATTGGTTAGTTTTACTTAGTTGCCTGAGGGCTGGCTTGCCAGCTGTTGACTAGTGGAGGTTGGCTGTGGCCATGTGTCTCATCTCCACCTGTGTTTCACTTTCCAACAAGCTAACCTAGGAATGTTCTCATGTTGATGGAATATACGCAAGAGAACAGCTCCTTTTCAAGCCTTGTTTACATCAAGTGTGCTAATTCTCCATTAGTCAAAATAAGGGTCCATTGCCAAGGTGTGGGGAGGCCTACACACCCATCATGGGTGGGCACTGTGAAATTACATTGTAAAGGGAATGAATACAGAGAAGGGTAAACAACTGGAAACCATCAATGGACCTGTTCCACCACAAGTCACAATATGACCTCCATGCTATCAAGAATATTTCATGAATCAGCATTTCTTACTAGAATGCTTCACTGTTGTCCCCGGGGCTTTCTTCCAAACATACATTTTGCAAATTTTGAAGACCATGGGAAATGACAGTTGCATCATGACTGCTTGTTGTCTTTTTGTAATTATAATAGTTATATCAATTTCAGAGATGTGGAAATGTGAAAAATATGCATGTTAAAATCAATGAGCAATGCAAAATAATACTCCCTAAGTAACATTCCATGTGGGGATGTCCTTTCATTATATAGTGCTCTGAAAATATTTTTCTCACTTAAAGAACTAGTGTGTTTTCTCTTTTTTGACCACAAAAACTATGCTAAATGTATTACAGAAAACAAGTTTCATGCTGGGTTCAATGGCAGTGATACCATTAATAATCTTGGCTACCACACTTTCTCCTTTATCTTCAAGGTCTTGATTTCCTATTTTTATTAGAAGTTTCTTTTTAGATCTGTTGGGATCATTAAATTGGTTTACAGACTTCTCAAAAAGCACTTGTAATAATGCTTGACACGAACTAAGTGTTCAATAAATGTTTACTCTATATCATTATCACTATTTGTTTTAGTGTATTATTTGCATTCCTTCATTATAAACTTTCCTAAATGTACTATGAGAAAATGAGATCAGTGAATAAAGCTGTTAAAACTGTTTCTAAGAGTTGTACAGATTTCAAATGACCTAGAAACAGATTTAGGGCAATATTTACATAAACAAAAAGGAAGAAAGTGGCAGGAGGTACTCCCATAAAATAAGCACATAGAAAATGTCATCTAATAAATGTTTCTTGACTTGAACTGAGGAACTGACATCTCTCCAGATCTTTAAGCTCATATAACAACTCCTTTCCTGACACATCCATGTGGATGCCTGCAGGTCACCCAAACTAAACTTTACCAGTATAGCCCTACCAGACAGCAATTGTTCATTCTCATTACCTACCCAAGAACCCAGAAGCTGTCTGTATTATTCGCTCTGCCTTACTATCTACATCAGGTGTATCAGTAAGCCCTGCAGGTTCTGTTCTTAAAACACATTCAGAGGCCATGCCCCTCTCTCTCTCCAAGTCTCCTATTCCAACTCACCATCGATTGCTTACCATGGTAGCAGTTTCCTAATAATCCTTTTCCACTCTTGTTTACCCACAAAAATTTTCACTAGTGTTTTTAAATATAAATCAGATTCATTTCAAGTTTTTCTCAGTTTCCTTAAGAGTAAAATCCAAACTCTTCTTTCTGGCTTAAACATCCTGCTTGATTTCAATCCTTGCGAATGTCCTTGACCTCACCTTGTGACCCTTCCCTCCTTTATCCACTGCATTTAAGGAAAGTATCAGTGTCCAAACAACAAGTAAGTGCCTTACTTTTGGTCTTTGCATTAGTTGTTCCCCTGCCTGTAGTGCTCTTCTCCTGACCCTCAGGTGGCTGAGTCCCTCTTTTCAGCTTATTATGTCAGCTTCAAAGCTACAACCTCAGAGTGGCCTTTCTTGACTCTACTAACTAGAACAGCTGACCAACCACTCCCATCCCACCACCCTATTTCAGATACCGCCACAACAGTCATCACAACATGATTCTCTATTGCTTGCTTATCTGTGTTCTTTAACTCCCACTACCATTAAACAGAATTAAAGTTTGGTGAAAGTAGGAAAGATGTTTGTCTTGTTTGGGTGATATCTCCAGTGTCTAGAGTCTAGAATATTAGTGGAATATGACAAGTCCTCAATATATACTGGCTGAAGAAATGAATGATGTTGGAAGAAAGACTGGGAACTGAGATGACCCTAAGAGAGAGGATCCCATCATGAATAATGCTCCTATAAGCTTAATAGCTTCATTTTAGAAACAGTCTGGTTGCAAAAATGAAATTTCTTTGGAATTCAAATACAAACCTAAGGAGCAAATCTTATTAGTACAATTTCTAATGCCCTTTCCTTGGGTGGGAGATTATAAGTATTTTATTCATATCTCTAGACAGCCAGTAGCGAAAGCTATAAGCTACAAGCCAAGCAGGAAATATGGTATCTACTGAGTCATAAGCGTGAACAGAATTTACAGAGTGTTCATAATTTTCAGTCTGTTTGAAAAATTATAATTGGTAATCTTGTTAAATTATTTCCAATGTTTAAGCCCCAAATGCATTAATTATAATTTAGTAATACAGTTTGACCAGACTGCAAATGGAAACAGAATTTTATATTATATACTCTGCACTTTAACCTCTTTATTACAATTTAAAAATCATAGAAGAGTCAAATTTTATCAAAATTGTAATCATTATTATTGTCCCAAGATTATGCATTTAGAATAATTTAAAACCATAGCTAAGCCAATTATCAAGTATTACACTATTATTATTATAAAAATGAGACAGTATGGGATAAAAGTCCTAAAGCATACTGCCTAGGTTAATATACTTGTTTTAACATTTACTAGTAGGTAGCCTTGGTTAACTTTCTTAACCTTTCTAGGGCTCAGTTTTCACATGTGTAGAATAGGAACCTTTCACATAAGATTGTGAGGATACAACTAGATTATACACACACACTTATTAGCATAGTGCCTGATACATAATCAGTATGTAATAAATTTTAGTACTATTATTGTTACATTATTTCATGAATAGCTTTAAAGATTAGTGTAATAAACATTTTTATAAACTATAAAATTTATAATTATTTAATAATAATTTTATTTAATACTTTTATAAGGAATTGACTAAAAGGTAAAAATGAAATATTTGATGAATATTAATGGATAAAAGAGAACAGAGATTTGCACAGATGTGGATAGAACCAAGGAAAAATATAGTAATGATGGAATAGGAATGGGGTTTAAATTGGGGGGAGAGGATGGAAACATATTAGTAAAGCAACAAGAGAAAGAAAATTGGGGACCAAAGAAAATGGTGTCTTATAAGTGAGTTTTTTCATCTAAAGATGTATGTGTTAGTTATCAAGTCAAAACAGCTATTTAAAGAATCTGGATAATTCACTTCATAATAGAACTATTTAAAGGAGAAACAAACACCTGATCCAAACATTCAGTGATTGAAATTACTTTTCTCAATATCACCGTCAGTTTGGGCAAGGATGATAGTTTTGTATTGATTTAAAAACTATTGCCACATATAGGAAATAGTAATACTAAATGCAATTGAAATGAATTGAAGCTAATTGCAACACTAACAGATTCAGGTGTTAATATTAGTTGACTTTTATCACACATATCTTAATTTTAAATGGTCAAATCAACCATATCCTTATCTATACAGGATAGATAGATAGATGACATATTATCAGAGTTCCAGGTGGCTTACTGACAAAGAGATACATTAGCAGTTAGGTATATCAGTGGTTCTCTAAATGGTCTAGAGAACCAGCCAGGAATGACACCCAACAGTGTGGGGCTATTCTGGCGACACGGCCATTGCTGTCCACCACTTGGCCCTCATCACACCCACAAAATGTTGCCAGAAGCTGTTCCACACCCAGTCCCCAATATCAGGTCTGTCACCATCACTCTCACCAGAATATCTGACCCGTACACCTACAGCTGCCTCTGCTCAGGGCTCCTATGTGTGTGACTGGAGGAACTGGGCTGCAAGAGCACCTTTAAAAGGCAGGTTAGCCTTTTCAGCCTCCAGCCCAAAGGGAATGGACGTGGGGGTAGAGTGAGCCAGTGTATGCTGTCTGCCATTATTTCTCCAGCCTGTGTTCTACAAAAATCTTAACATTTACAGCAAGATGGCAAAATCTCTGGTTTGCCTACACTTAACACCTACGAGATACCTGAGAGTCTCAAGGGACAGACCACATTTCTAACAAGTTCATTCTTTCTGCTCAAAGTTGCTACCCAAGTAGCCACCTGACGTCTTTTCTACCCTGTCTCTGATAGCAGGTGCCATGTGTGCTGGGCCTGATGCCTCCAGTGCCCACATTTCTCAGGATCATAACACCAATGATAACAATACAACTTTCATCATGAATAGACACTCAGACAAACACTGTTCTATGTAACTTCATAAATTTCACTTGTCTACACCTTATAATGATTTAGGGAAGTTGGGACCATCTGTTAGCAGTGCGCCCCCTAACACTGGGGCACCATTCATGCACTATAACACTAGTCTGTTAATACCTCATTTTTAAGAACACAAAAAATACTAAAGACTTTGCCAAAGTTCACTGACGCAGCAGGTGGCAGAGCCAGGTCTCAGAACCAGGAGCACACCAGGGAGGTGCCAGCAGCCATGAAGAGAAGTATTTCCCACTCTTGATTTGGCAGCTTCATCATTTCCCAGATCACAAAACTGTATGTATGTCTGAATCTCTCTGCAGACTTGATTAAAAGATATGAAAAATTAAGTAGATTGTTGGAATGAGACAGGAATGATGCTCATGATTAGTATTTCTAAGAAAATATTATTAAAACATGGTATTCAATGCATGTTGTGTATACTAGTTGTAAACATATCTTACTTAATACACATTACGTATTTCTCCATATAATTCTTAGGTGGCATGTCAGCTCTCAGTGGGTTCTGTATATTTTTTCAGTCTTCAGTATATTAGTTTAAAATATGTTTGATAAGAATCAATTATACTTGTTTTTCTTTCTTATTGTTTCTCATAAATAGAGGATAAAGGTACTGGGAGATCTTGCATCCTGTCCTCCTAGAGATAGAAAGGGGTTTTCTTTCTGGCTTGGCTTTTTGTATTCAACCTTTCAGTCAAGATATTAGTTTTATCAAGGGAATCCTGTTTTGGTCAAAATGCAAGCTCCAAATTGTTTTGTGATTAACTAAATGACAATTATGTTACCTGGATCTAGACATAACAAATTGTATCTGATTCCCTTTGCACATTTTACAACATTATCGGCTAGATAGAGTTTAACAGGAAAAAAATGATAATTTAATTCATATGATAATGAAAGATCTAAAAGTGTAATTTAAGCAACATGAAATCTAAATAATTTTACTGCATAACAAAGATTAACTGGATAATCTCTCATTCTTAACTAATATTCAACACTTGATTTGGATTCTAAAAGTATTAATTTCCTGAACTGAAAAATGTTAGATTTTTTTTGCCTAGTCATACAATACATGAAATATTTTCATTTGAATATAATCATTTTTGATAGCTAGTCAGAAAACTGTCATATATTTAATGACTTATATAAATCACATTCTGTAAGGAAACAAGAATCTGATTTCATTTAGAAATATTCTTAATAATATACAAAGATATATCTGCAAATCTATTCTCCTTCAGTTGCCTGACCTTGGTTTTCTTAATGAGGTTTTCTTTCTTGGCAAAACATACCTAGAATGTATTCAAGGAAGACTAGAAAGCATTTATGATGACAAATCATAACCATGAAATGAGTTTAGGGTTGGACATGCATGATGCTACCACAGAAAGGGTCATATGTGTTTCTTTTCTTCTTTTTTGCATTTTTCTAAATTACATAATTAGCTATTATTCTACTAGTTCAATATTTAAAGATACTATAATTATAGATTAATACACCCACAGAGTGCATATGACATTACAGAGTTAGAAGAATTTCCTATTTTTGCATTTTGAATTTTACAGAAAAAGACACAGCCTTAGCGATATAAAAAAAAAATGTGTAATGTCACATAGTTTGAAAGAGCTAGGACTCAGTTTGGAAACTCACTTCCTGGTCCACTTAGCTTCACAAGATACAAGAACAAAAAGGGGGACATTAGTGCATGGATAATGTCTGCTGCAGTATCTTCACACTCTACTCCACCTTAATACTACATAGGCCACCTTCTTGGCAACAGCTTATCACAATCAGTCTAGCTCATAATCATCCTCTTATGCAAAGGTCCTGTGATCCTCCGTGGATGTATTTCCACAACACCAGACAAAACTGGAAAGCTTTGTGTCTCCACCTGCCTACTCCACCTCCAGATTCATGGTCAGGTACTTGGGGGAGAGACCCAGGGGAGACCACATGGATGGCAAAATAACAATTCTATCTTGATTTAAAATGTTTGAAAACAGAAGGAAAGTCCTTATTTCCCAGTCCTACTGAGGACAGTCAGAACTATTACCCACGGGCAGACAATTCGATGGATTTAATGTTATTTCTGAGTTTCTTTTAGTTTATGTCCAGTTAGCATTCCCCCTGGAATCGCAAAGGCTGAACTGTCTGAGGATTGTCCTTGCTCTGATGATTTCAATAATTTCACTCAGCATCAGCAAAGCTGTATGGTGCCATTTATGCTTTGATACCTTAGCCTCTTCTCTGAACACCCTCAACCAAGTTTAGAATTTCAAATATGTTTAAGATCAAGCATTAATCCAAGCAGCCAGACGCAGAATGAAAACACAAATACTGACAAGTACGGCCCATATATATACATATATATATTATCTAACAGGGAATGTCTGATTAAGAATGACATTTAAAATAATTAGGAGCCAGTAAAACATGGGCAATGAGCAATCTGTGATGTGTACGGAGCAAATAATCCTGGACACAGAGTAATCCAAAGACATGCTGGCTATAAACAGCGGGCATAATTGTGTACTCATTAAATGTCAGCCTTGGTATAATGCTACTACTTCTAAGGCAGAGTCTCTCACCCCAACAATGTATTAAGGCTTTGTTTCTTCTACTCAAATTTTACTACTCAAAGAATATGTAAGAAATAACAAATCATAACAAAATAATAAAGCAAAAACAATTATGTGTTGATGTAACCAATTTGGTTTTTCTTCTATCAAATAATTTTCATGCTCTAATCTCTTTTCACTTTCTACCACTAGTTTCCATTTCATAAGGTACAACTAATGAACCAAAAACACACAAAAGCAAAGTCAACAATATAGACTATGCTCCCCCTCTCTAATCTTCCAGTTGATGGACCACAGCCAGATGAAGTTGTTCCTAAGGTCACATAACATGGTGATTTCCAGTAGTGCCCTGGCATCCTTACAGGAAGGTGAAACTGCTTCAGACAGGAGTTAATGAAACTGCAAAGTAGAATGGGCAGACGTGCCACCAAAACATGATACAGTTCTGTAAGAGGAATAGCAAAAGAAACATGTATGATCAAATTTTAACCAAGACACAAAATGTTGTAGTTGAAAAGTGAATATGAAAAATTGTAAACCTTTTCCATCAATTCTCAAAATGCAAACAAATAAAACACCCATTTTTTGTCTCTGAACAACCTCTTCAAAAATTCTGAAAGGAAACATCATATGAAAGAAAATGTCATACAAAAATATTATATTCTGATAAGGTGATATCTATGTCTATCAACATGAGTGGCACAAATTGAAAACCACTATCAAACGGGATTATCTTTTTCATTTTACCAAAAGGAAAATTCATAGAAATCAATACTGAAATTTGCTTTATATAATTCAGTGTTCAGAGATACTGAATTTTTAACTGCTCTAAAGTTAATTTAGAACAGTAACTTGGAGTATGAATTCACATTATAACCTTTTCCTTTCAAGTAAATAAGCGGCAAAATAAGAAACACTTCCCAAATGTAAGCATGCTCACAACACTAATGTGATCTGAGTTATATAATTATAGAGGGGAAAATCATAGCTATTTTTAACATATCAATTTGGTTCTTCTAAGTGTGATACTACAACATTTTTCCCTACTGTAAGTTATGAAAAGGTATGATTTTATTCTGAAAGTGAATCTATTTCAAATTATAGTGCTGTTTGACTAGAACCATCATAGTTACAACTGAAAATAAATGCCATGGTGGATCAACATCTTCAACGACGTAACTGTGATTTATATTAAAATGGGTTATTTGTTACTGTCTATTTAACATAAATTAGTTTATTGTGTCTTCATCTTTAAAGTTTATTAGTGTCAGAGATAAAATTTCTTTTCATTGTTAAGAAAGAACATATATACAGTTGACATTAGAAAAATAATATACACAAGGTCAAATTGTTATAACTCAGTAGCCTAGCAAACTATTATTAAAGTAATCATAGTTAGATCATAAACTAATCAAAATTAGATCATTAGAGTAAAACAATTTAAATGAATTTTAACACACTCCTTTTAATCTGTACCATTTATTATGTAAATTAGTGAATAACAAATGAGAATACTTTGAGGAAATTTTTAAGTAATCTCAAATTAATAATTGATTCTTCTGTATACTTAATCTTGTGTCCATCAGTTTCTTGGCATCTTTGGAGAGATTGGCTTCCTTCTTCTTGAATATAAACTAATAGTAATTATAACAGAAATAGTAATAAAGCAACAAATGAACACATGAAGATTATCATGCACCAAGTACTTTTCCAAATGCTTTATATATATTAACACATTTTATATTTTCAATTAACTCTGTGAGTTTACTTATAGTATTAGTCCCATTTTACAGATGGAGAAACTGATACATGAGATATTTGGTGACCTGCCCCCATCGATAAAGTCAATCAGTGAGGGATCTGGAATAAGAAGTCAGACTGTTTAGTTCCGGAGTGTGTGCCAACAGAATGCTATCAATGATCCAGAGTTTAGCTAAGTTTTTGTATCTGTTAGGTCTAAAATTCAGGGTTATATCCCCTTGGCATTGCATAGTAAATATGATCTATTTCTCTAATCTTGCTACCAAAACCCATTGTCATTATCAGTATAATTTATATACCTTGAAATCAAATAATGTTGACATTCCAACTTTATTCTCTTATATGCTTTGCCTTTTCTCGGTCCTTTGCATTTCCACATAAATTTCATAATCAGTTTATCATTTTCCTCAATGAAAGAATTCCGGGACTTTGATTGGAATTGTGCTTCATCTATAGATTAATTTGGGTATGCTGGCATCTTAACAAAATTGAGCCTTTCTACCCAAGGACATTCTATATTTCTTAACTTCTCTCCGCAATATAATTTTCAATATACAGTTCTTTCAGTTTTTTATTCAGATTTAGTCATAAGTATTTCTTATCTGTGCTGTTATTATAAATAGTATGGTTTCCTAATTTACATATCTGGATTTTTTTTGCAAGAATATAGACTATGACTTTTGTATATTAATTTTGTATCTTTTAACTTTGTATCTTTGTATCTTGTATCTTGCTAACTTTTTTATTAATTTTAGTTTTTTTTAACATTCCAGTAGATTTTTCTATAGTGAATCATATTGTCTGTGAATAAAGACAGTGTCACTTCTTCCTTTCCCATTTGGGTGCCTTTAATTCAATAGTCTTGCCCTATTACATTGGCTAGAACCTTCTGTACAATGTTGAATATACATAGTGGGATCAGACATCCTATCTTATTCCTAAATTTGAGAGGAAGTATTCAGTCTTTCAGGATTAAGTACAATGTTAACTCCATTTTTTTCATAGATGTCCTTTATATGGTCGAAAAAATTTGCCTCTAGTAGGAGTGGTGTTGGATTTTGTCAAAAGTTTTTTATGAATCAATTGCGATTATGCCTTTTTTTAATCTTTCAGTATGTTTCTTGTTGATGTCTTTTTCTGGTTTTGGTATCAGGGTAATGCTGGCCTCATACAATGAACTGGGAAATATTCTCTCATCTTCAATATTCGGGTAGATTTTGTGTAGAAATGGTATTATATTTTCCTTATTTGATAAAATTCATCAGTCAAGCCATTTTGACAGAATTTATAGGGAAGGCTTTTCAGTACAAAGTCAAATTTTTTAGTTGATAAAGGGCTAAAGACTAAAGTTGAGTGAACTTTAGTAGCTTGTATCTGTTAAGGAATTTTTCTATTTCATTGAAGTCATAGAAATTACCGACATCAAGTTGTTCAGACTATTTTCTTGTTGGCTTTTTAACAGTCATGGATCCACAGTAATGTCACCTCTCATTCTTGATATTAATCATTTTTGGTTCTCTTTTTTCTTGAACAGTCTGGCTAGAAGTTTATAAATTATATTGTTTTTTTCCTCAGAGCTTATTCTTTCTTCTTTTATCCTCTATTGTTTCTCAGTTTTGTATTTCACTGATGTTCTCCATTATCTTTATTAACACCTTTCTTTATCTTGGTTTCATTTGTTCTTATTTTTCTAGTTTTTAAGGTGGAAGCTGAGGTCACTGATTTGACATTTTTTCTTTTCTAATATAAATGCTTAACACTATAAATTTCTGTCTATTGATTTAGTGGCATCCCTTGCATTCTGATATGTTGTGTATTCATTTTAACTCTTTATATTTTCTAAAATCCCTTTTCTTTTTAAGATAGGCTATTTAGAGGAATGTTATTTGTCAAGTATTTTGAGCTTTTTCCAAAGAATTTTCATTATTGATTTCTAACTTAATTCCTATGTGATTCTGATCAAAGAATATCCTTTTAACATTTGAATCTTCATACGTTTATTGAAAATTGTTTTATAGCCCAGAATGTGGTGTATTTTTTATTGGTAAATGTCCTATGTGCATTTGAAAGAAAAATGTACATTCTGTTGCTGGTCAGAGAGAATGAATCTATAAGTGTTAGTTAGGTCAATTTGGTTGATAACATTGTCACCTCTTCTATATTCTTATTGACTGTATGCGTATTATATAAAGTACTGAAAGATGGTATTTCTCAACTGTAACTGTGTGGATTTGTCTATTTCTCACTATACTTCTAGAAGTTTTTGCCTTATGTATTTTCAATCTGTTGTTATGTGCATAAACTTTAGATTTATTATGTCCTCTTGTTGAATTGAACCCTTTATTATTAAACAGTGACCATCTTCATCATTGATAATATTGTTTTATCTGAAATCTAAGCTACCTAATATGAATATAGCCACTCTGGCTTCCTTTTACTTAATGTTAGCATATCTTTCTCCATATTTTTTTTACTTTTAACTATTTGTGATTTTTATTTAAAGTGTGTTTCTTATTAGCATCATACAGTTGGGACTTAGTGTTTTCATCTAATTTGACAATCTCTGCCTTTTAACTTCAGTGTAGAACACTTACATTTAGTGTGCATATTCATATGGCTAGATCTAGATCAAACATTTTCTATTTGTCCCATCTATCATTTGTTTCCTCTTACTCTTTTTCTTCCTACAGTTGGATTATTGGAATATTTGTTTTTGATTCTATCTTATTTCTTTGTTTGGCTTATTGGCTGTAACTCTATTTTGATATATTTTTAGTTGTTTTAGGGTATACAGTATACATCTTTAACTTACTAGAGTCTAGTCTCAAATTATACCACTCCATGACTTGAGCATGTCACACCAATATATCTTACTATCTATAATGCTGTTTGTTAGCTAAATCTTTTCATATATAATCTCAGTAAAACCATTTGTAAACTTTATTTAACTTTTTCCCTCGTTCCATTAAAGTTGTTATATGCACTAATTAAGTATATACAATCACATAAAAATTACTAAAAGATAAATATATAAAACTGATACAGTGGTATAGTAAGGGTCATATGATTATATTTTGTTTGGAAAAACTTTTTTCATTGCTTCTGGTCAATGGCCTGAAAAGACTTTACTGAAGAGGTATATCTATCTCTATGTCTATATATTTAGTCTCTATTTTAGTCATGGTCTCAGGAGTGTATATAAAAGCTTAAGTGATCACATATATCTGTCTTCCGATAAATCCTTTTTTTTAATACTTACAGGTTGTTTTAACTGCCAGAGGCTATGTCCAGTGGACTTAATAGAATTTACTTTATCTACTTGCTGAAGGTATGGAAGCTCTTGGGCCATTGCTTATTTAGGGTCTAATTCAGAGCACTGCTTATATTCATCAAGATAACCATTCACTTATGTTGTCTTTTGGCCACTTTTAATCATATTCTTAAGATGAAATCTGTCACTTTCAATTTGCCCAGGAAAATTGAAGAAATTTTGATAGCATTGCCAAATTTAGATTTAAAAATAAGTCATGTGGATACGAAAGGGTAACCTTTCATTTCTGGAAACTTCCTTTCATAAAAGAAAAACTACATCATATATTTTTCCACTGACTTCTAAAGCCAATTAATTTGTAAAAAAAATCTAATGTGTTTTTTCCCAAAATTATGAGAATGTAAGCATTAAAGAAAACAATACTATAAAAATATACAATTTACCCCAGTATTACCAAAACTTTAAAATACTCTAATTTAAAAATAATAATATACCTTGTCAACACATGAATATGAAGTGCACCTTGTGTAACTCATAATTTAGTTATGAACAATAGTATCTTGTGACTAATAATAACATAAATTGAAGAAGTGAAGAATTTATGATTTGCACTAAAAATAGAGAAGGTGTGAGGTTCTCTGTCTATAGAAATAGCATGTCTGTGACAGGTTAATGAGTCATGACCAATAGATTTGCCAACCAAAGGCACATTCACAGTTTTTAATGTCACAAAAATGATGTCACCCTAAATGCATTGATATACTACACTTTCATTTTAAAGATTAAAATGTAGACATAAGCAAGTGAAATTCTAAAATAGATTGACATAGCACATCATACATTACCTTCAAGAGGCAGTTTAGTCCTATTGATAGAACTGAAGCAAAATTAGTCTATGGAAGGGAAAAAACCTTTTTAAATAGGTAAAAGGGAAATAAGAACTAGATCCTCTTCTGAAGGATGGTGAGCCATTGAAGGAAACAAATGACATTTGGAAAAGCATATATAGTCTATGCCAAAAAACAAAATTTGTTCATGTGCTCGAAAAGGTATTAGAAAACCTCTAAAACAATGATTAGGGTTTCACCTTGGAAACAGATTACCCATTAGAGTTGGAAAAGAAATTTCTCTTCATGAAGTAAAAAAGTTCAATTAACCAACCACTGTAGAAATCTATCATATTCTACAGAATCCTCAGGTTTGCCAAAGTTATAGTCCAGTTTGAGTTAATCAATCTGTCTGTATCAAAATAGTAACTCTGGAGAGTATATTTATATACCTGCATTTCAATTTCTAGGCAACCACAAGTTAATATATTATATTGGTTATCTTAATAGGTGAACTAATTCTAGGTGAATTGTGTGCTATATCAAAAAAAGACAGAATTTTTACTTATATGTTTCTTTAAGTTGTAGTTTTTCATTAGAATTTTTGTTTTTCTATTGTCTATTTCATCTTAACCAAATTTATTATCTTCTTTGGTGGGTTACTATCTCAACTTCTACTTTCTAATTCACCATAAGCAATAATCAAACTTCAATAAACTCCAAGAAATTTGTGGATAGTCACTTCACCCATGTAATCTTCCTGTTTTGTGCATGGTATAAAAATTTCTTGTATCAGATAATATTTGCTTTATTTCAGAATTCAAGTTCTTTGGTTTCTCTTGTTTTCCTGTCATCTCAGGATGTCATTTGGTAGTTAAAAAAATATGTTGCTAGCTCTCAGAAAGCTAGCAGCAGCTTTTGAAATGAAGTAACATGAAGCTATCATCAAGAATAAGTTCCAATAAGATATTAAACATTTAAGTTTGTATTTTAAAGGGCAGGCCTGTATGGCCTTAGAAATACTGGAGGATGCTTTGCTTGAAAACTGGAAAATAAAAAATATGTAACACCTTCAAAGGGTATTTTGCATTTCATCATTAAGCCAGGAGGTCCAACTAAGATTAAGAGAACTTTTTTTAAAAATTACTATTTCATATGTAAGGATTCATGAAAACTGAGTATATTGAAATGTGTGTTAGGTTGTCAAACAATATTGATTTATCAAGTAAGTTCTGTCCACCTCAAGAAACAATCTGGGCATATGCTTATATATATTTTTGTGGAGTTGGTACAAAACAACAAGGCCTGATAGTAAGAACACTTCAGGCAGTTCCAGAGTCAAATGGTCTTCAGGTAATGTGGGTTTGGGATACAGATGTTCTACATAGAATCATAATTGATCATAAAGACAATTTTGATTTTCCAGTCTTCATGTTTCATACTTAATTGACATTATGGATATTTTTCTTTCTTGTTAATTGCAAAAATGTGACCCAAAAGAATACTTCCTTTGGAAATAATATTTTTACTCAAGAATTATCAATTCGGTGACTAATTCCTTTGGAAATGACTAAATAAGTAAAGGTCTGAAGTGTTATTAAAGAGAAATTATGTTTATTATAAAACATTTACCTGAAAAAGTAAAAAACAAAAACCATCAAAGGAAATAAATTTGTGGTTTCCACAACATTTTGCACCATTGTGTTAACTAAATTTTCACTCAGCAATATATTTACAATGTGCATGAAATTGGAGTAGGACTGTAATCATAATAAACTTGAGAATATTTGATATAATCATTATTCTTGGCATATATAAGTAAGAAAGTCTTAAATTACTTAGAAATTACTCAAGTATGCAAAGAATAACTCTAAAATGTAAATATTGCTAAAAAAACAAGTTTTTTTCACTCTATATTCCTTTGTTCTTTAAAACTACAGCATTACATTTTTAGTATCTTGTAGTTATTTGCATCTTTGAAGCACTAGACCATTATTTCTGAAATTTATTGAATGAAATTTATTGAATATTTATATGGAATTCATATAGCTCTGCCAAAATAGTTGGCTGAACAGACACTCCTTATGTAAAAAAATACATAGATAAATAATATATGTATATAATTTCAATTAACATTTTAGTAAATATTAATATTCTCATAAAACTTAAAAACATAATTTATAATATTTACTTTCCATTCCATCCATCATCTTGTATAATTCTCAAGGTCTGGAAACCTATACTAAATTACTGTAATAAATGTGTAATGGCCCATGATTGTAAAGCACAAAGGAACTAGATCTTAATAAAGAGTCAAAGGCAGAGCACCATGAATATTTTTAACAATTTATTAACACCAGTTAAACATTTACTTGGAAAATATGCATTTTAGATTTTTGTAACATCATTTTCCTTTCTATTTCCAAGCACATGCAAAGTAGTTGAAGTGCAGACTATGAAAATTCCTCTAAATAATTTTTTAAAGAAACAATAAATTATGGCAGTTTTGCCATATCTAAACCTTCTGAAAGTAATAACTTTAAAATTAAAATAATTCACTGTTGATACAAGGTGAAGGAAAAATACATTACTACTGCAATTTATCAAGATAAAATAATTTATAGACATATCAATCTTTTAAAGGGATCATTAATCTTTAATAGCGATATTACAAAGAAAATGACTTTCTTTAGTTATCTAAATTCTGTTCATCATCTTTTAGAATTGTTTATGAAGGAATCTCATTTTTTCTGGGCTCTATAAAGAACTGCTGCTCTGAGCTTTTATTTTTTTCATCATTCAGTTTAATTGTAGTCTTATAATATAGTTTAATGTAAATGCTGTCTCTTTTGTGGCAATACAAAATTCCTTGTAACAGTACCCCATTAAAGTATATTAAAAGTATTTATCATGGTCCTCGTGAGTACCAAAACACACAAATAGAAACCTGGGATACATAAACAGTACAAATAATTAAGAAAAATCTCTTCATTTGTCTACATGTAAAAAAGTCACAAAATAGCAAGTAAAGAATAAAATACAAATTTATCTTATAGAGATCAACTATTGAAGATTAATCATTTTCATATCTAGAAATCACAAGAAAATCACTTCTAATTTCTTTAAAATTTGTCAATATTGTCAACTTCATGTGCTTAGTGAAATAGAAATTTAATTTTCATGAGTGTTCATCCCAGTTTCCTTCTCTAAGAGGCAATCTGACAATGACATTCAATTCTTATAAAATACTATGCTAATGATGATTTTAATTTTATTGTCTCAGATATCATATTTCAATACTGCATGTTTCCCTCAATCACTATTTTTTCAAATTTAATATTATCAATTGCTTAGAAGTTTCCTCTTCCTTCCTAAGCTTTAATGCTTCATGAAATACCTTTAAAGATATTGGTGCTTTTCCATCTGGGAGGATTTCATTATTAATATAATTTTTAAAATATTTATTAAGGTATTATTGATATACACTCTTATGAAGGTTTCACATGAAAAACAATGTGGTTACTACATTCACCCATTCTATTGAGTCCCCCCACATACCCCATTGCAGTCACTGTCCATAAGTGTAGTAAGATGCCACAGAGTCGATCCACCAGTGGGATTTAGATTAAAGATGCAGCGTGAGAGGTGAGACAGAGGCCTGCTCCTAAAACTGCATATAATATGAAAATATAATTTATATGATTAATCCTCAAAGAGTAACAGGAAAGAAGGCTGCACCAGACTGCATACACCTGGAGAAAAGAACAGACCTCATAGAACAGGGTAACATACCAAAGCCATGACCTGGCAGGATCCAAGCCCTTCCCCCACCCCACCTTACTGGCAGAAGGAAGAGAAACAGAGGAGGGACGGAGTGGAGGGCTGGGAATGCTGAACACCTAGCCCTGGAGATCTTCTCTGGGAGCACGAACCAACATTGCATGGTGCTCTGGTGATTACAGGGGTTGGAAAGCTAAGGCAGGCAGAAAACCTGGAGAGACTGAGATTCCAGACACTTGTGGAAAATAGGGATTCATAACCGGCTGCTCTGGGACAAAAGAATGGCGGGCAGTCTAAGAGACTTCCTAACAGTGAGAAGGCTGCTAAATGGGCAAGGATTACACAGAGGTTACTGATCAGGAGAAAGGACAGGTAGACAAAATTGTCCAGGTGCACTCTGCCCAGTACGTTGGTAACTTTCATTATCTTCAGGCGCACCAGCCCCCTGGCTGGCTACACAGTTCCAAGGATTTCCACAGTGACATGCAGCCTGCAGCCTGCTATGCCTTCCTTCCAGCGAGCCCACATGTGGCTTGTAAACCAGATAACACTGCCCTGGTGTCAGGCTAATTAGAGGGAATCCCCACCTACGTAGCTACAAATGCAAAACATAGAAGCTTATACCTGTGTGCTTGGCCCACTGGTTCTGCAGTGGAGACAGGCATAGCAGCCGGAAAGCCACAGCACCAACACCACTCCCCTGTGACCCCCGACATTGCTCCAGGGGCTGAGCAGCTCCAGAGAGTAGAGCTCCTGGGCACTAGAGTGTGTCACATACAAATATGAAATGTCAAAGGAATCTGGTTCAAAGCAGAATCCTACATACACCAGAAAAAGAGTCAAATGAAACCGATCTCATCAATTCTCCTGAAAGAGGTTTCAAAATAAAAATCATAAACATGCTCATGGAGGTACAGAAAAATATTCAACAATTCAGGAATTAATTCAGGTCAGAGAGCCAATCATTATGGAACATGGTATCAGAAATGAAAGATACAATGGAAGGTTTTAAAAGCAGATTAGATATAATGGAGGAGAGGATAAATAAAATGGAAATTGGAAAAGAGGAATTCAAAGAAGCTGAGGGACACAGAGAAAAAAGGATCTGTAAGAATGAAAGAATATTGAGACAACTGTGTGACCAATCCAAATGGAACAATATTTGTATTATAGGAGTACTAGCAGAAGAAGAGAGAGAAAAAGTGATAGAGAGTATCTTCGAGGAGGTAATTCCTGAAAACTTCCCCAATCTGGGGAAATAAATAATCTCTCAGGCTATGGAGGTGCACAGATCTCCCAACACAAGGGACCCAAGGAAGACAACACCAAGATCTATAATAATTAAAATGGCAAAGATCAAGGATAAGAACAGACTATTAAAAGCAGGCAGAGAGAGAAATAATGTCATATACAAAGGAAAACCCATCAGGTTATCATCAGACTTCTCAGCAGAAACCTTACAGCCCAGAAGGGAGCGGCATGATATATTTAATGCAACCATCGAAAGACATAGAGTCACTGAATGGATAAAATAACAAGACCCAACTACATGCTGCCTACAAGAGACTCACTTCAAACCCAAAGACATACACAGACTAAAAGTGCAGGGATGGAAAAAGATATTTCATGCAACTAATAGGGAGAAAAAAACAGGAGTTGCAGTACTTGTATGAGACAAAATAGACTTCAAAACAAAGTTACAGAGATACAGAAAGACATTACTTAATGATAAAGGGGTCAATCCAACAAGAACGTACAACCATTATAAATATCCACGAACCCAACACAGGAGCACCTACATATGTGAAACAAATACTAGCAAAATTAAAAGGGGAAATAGAATACAATGCATTCATTCTAGGAGACTTTAAAACTCCACTCACTCCAAAACCAGAACAACCAGACAGAAAATAAGTAAGGACACAGAGGCACTGAACAACACATTAGAACAGATGGACCTAACAGACATCTACAGAGCTCTACACTCAAAGGCAGCAGAATACACAATCTTCTTAAGTGCACATGGAACATTTTCAAGAATAGATCATATACCAGGCTACAAAAAGAGCCTCAGTAAATTCAAAAAGATTGAAATTGTACCAACCAGATTCTCAGACCACAAAAGTATGAAACTAGAAATAAATTATGCAAAGAAAATGAAAAATCCCACAAACACATAGAGGCTTCACAACATGCTCCTAAATAAACAATAGATCAATGACCAAATAAACACAGAGATCAAGAAATATATGGAGACAAATGACAACAATAATTCAACAACGCAAAATCTGTGGGACACAGAGAAGGCCATGCTAAGAGGAAAGTATATTGCAATACTGGCCTACCTCAGGAAAGGGGAACAATCCAATATGAACAGTCTAAAATCACAATTAACAAAACTAGAAAAAGAAGAACAAATAAGGCAAAAAGTCAGTAGGAGAAGGGACATAATAAAGACTAGAGCAGAAATAAATAAAATCATGAAGAAGAAAACAAAAGAAAGAATCAATGAAAGCAAGAGCTGGTTCTTCAAGAAAATACACAAAATAGAGAAACCCCTAGCCAGACTTATCAAGATAAAAAGAAAGTCTACACACATAAACAGAATCAGAAATGAGAAAGGATGAATCACTACAGACACCACAGAAATACAAAAAATTATTAGAGAATACTATGAAAAATTATATGCTAACAAATTGGATAACCTAGAAGAAATGAACAACTTTCTAGAAAAATACAACCTTCTAAGACTGGCCCAGAAAGAAACAGAAAATCTGAATAGACCAATTACCAGCAATGATATTTAATTGGTAATCAAAAAACTACTTAAGAACAAAACTCTTGGACCAGATGGCTTCACCGCTGAATTTTATCAGTTAGTGAAGACATAATACCAATCCTCCCTAAAGTTTTCCAAAAAGTAGAAAAGGAGGGAATACTCCCAATCTCATTCTATGAGGCCAGCAACACTCTAATACCAAAACCAGGCAAAGACACCACAAAAAAAGAAAACTACAAACCAATATCCCTGATGAACATAGATGCAAAAATATTCAACAAAATGCTAGCAAATTGAATTCAAAAATATATCAAAAAGATCATCCATCATGATCAAGTAGGATTTATTCCAGGGATGCAAGGATGGTACAATATTAGAATATCCATCAACATCATCCACCACATCAACAAAAAGAAGGACAAAAATGATCATCTCCATAGTTGCTGAAAAAGCATTTGACAGAATTCAACATCCATTCATGATAAAAACTCTCAACAAAATTGATAGAGAGGGGAAGTATCGCAACATTAAAAAGGCCATATATGACAAACCCACAGCCAACATCATACTTAACAGCAAGAAGCTAAAAGCCTTTCCTTTAATATCAGGAATAAGACCAAGATGCTCACTCTCTCTACTTTTATTCAACATAGTTCTGGAGGGCCTTGCCACGGCATTCAGACAACACAAAGAAATAAAGGGCATCCAGATGGTTAAGGAAAATGTTAAACTGTCACTATTTGCAGATGACATGATATTATATATAAAAAATCCTAAAGATCCACTCTAAAACTACTAGATTTAGTATCTGAATTCAGCAAAGTTGCAGCATACAAAATTAATACACAGAAATCTGTTGCATTCCTATACACAAACAATTAAGTAGCAGAAAGAGAAATCAGGAAAACAATTCCATTCACAATTGCATCAAAAAGAATAAAATACCTAGGAATAAACTTAACCAAGGAAGTGAAAGATCTATACTCTGGAAACTACAAGAAATTCATGAGAGAAATTAAAGATACCAATAAATGGAAACACATTCCATGCTCATGGACAGGAAGAATTATTGTTAAAATGGTCATCCTGCCTAAAGCAATCTACATATTCAATGCAATTTCTAACAAAATACCAATATCATTCTTTAATGAACTAGAGCAAATCATTCTAAAATTCATACAGAACCACAAAAGACCCCAAATAGTCAAAGAAATCCTGAGAAGGAAGAATACAGCTGGGGGGATTACGCTCCCTAACTTCAAGCTCTACTACAAAGCCACAGTAATCAAGACAATTTGGTACTGGCACAAGAACAGAACAACAGGCCAATGGAAAAGACTAGAGAGCCACATATAAACTCAACCATATATGGTCCATTAGTATGCAATAAAGGAACTATGGACATACAATGGGGAAATGACAGCCTCTTCAAAAGCTGGTGGTGGCAAAACTGGACAGCTACATGCAAGAGAATGAAACTGGATCATTGTTTAACCGCATACACAAAAGTAAACTCGAAATGGATCAAGACCTGAATTTAAGTCATGGAACCATAAATCTCTTAGAAGGCAACATAGGCAATCTCCTGAATATAAACATGAGCAATTTCTTCCTGAATGCATCTCCTTGAGCAAGGGAAACAAAAGCAAAAAATGAACACATGGGACTACATCAAAAAAAAAGCTTCTGTACAGCAAAGGACACCAAAAAGTACAACAAAAAGACATCCTACAGTATGGGAGAACATATTTGTAAATGACATATCCAACAAGGGGTTAACATCTGAAATATATAAAGACTCACACATCTCAACACCCAAAAAAGCAAACAACCCGATTAAAAAATGCGCAGAGGATATGAAGAGATAATGATCCAAAAAAGAAATTCAGATGGCCAACAGACACATGAAAAGATACTCCATATCACTAATTATCAGAGAAATATAAATAAAAACCTCACACCAGTAAGGATGGCCAGCATCGAAAAGACTAAGAACAACAAATGCTGGTGAGGATGCAGAGAAAGGAGAACCCTCCTACACTACTGGTGGGAATGTAAGCTAGTTCAATCATTGTGGAAAGCAGTATGGAGGTTCCTCAAAAACCTAAAAATAGAAATATCATTTGACCTGGTAATCCCACTCCTAGGAATTTACCCAAAGAATACATGTTCTCAGATTAAAAAAGACATACACACCCCTATGTTTATCGCAGCACTATTTGCAATAGTCAAGATATGAAAGCAACCTAAGTGTCCATCAGTAGATGGATAAAGAAGAGGTGGTACATATACACAATGGAATACTATTCAGTCATAAGAAAAAAGCAAATCCTACCATTTGTAACAACATGGTTGGAGCTGGAGGATATTACGCTCAGTGAAATAAGCCAGGAAGAGAAAGACAAGTGCCAAATGATTTCCCTCATTTGTGGAGTATAGCAACGAAGCAAAACTGAAGGAACAAAACAGCAGCAGACTCACAGACTCCAAGAGGGGATTAGCAGTTACCAAAGGGGAGAGATGTGGGAGGGCAGGTGGGGAGGGACAGAGAAGGGGATTGAGGGAGATGGGGATTGAGGAGTTTAGTACACATGGTGTGAGGGGTGTTGGAAAAGACAGTGTAGCACTGGGTAGGCAAATAGTGACTCTGTGGCATCTTACTTCACTGATGGGCAATGACTGCAATGGGGTATGGTGGGGCCATGATAATATGTGTGAATGTAGTAACCACATTGTTTTTTCATGTGAAACCTTCATAAGAGTGTATATCAATAATACCTTAATAATAATTAAAAGTCCTTTCACCTCTCTTTAAAATCACTTTTCCCCAATTAAGTCTTTTCAAGTTTATTTTAATACTTGTTTCATTTTTTAGCTTGTCATTAAATATAAGATAATGTTTTTTTTGTGCTCATCTTTGTTTTCATTTACCTTTTGAGGTTTCATTATCTTGTCCTTAAAATAACTTCCTTTAAAATTTAGCCCAAATCCTTTTATGCCCCTTTTTAAGTGAAATGAGATTTTCTTTTACTTTTTAGTACGTGGAGTAAGCACTACCACCTCTTCTGTTTTTTTGCCAAAGGATAAAAAATACAGTCTCTTGCTTTCTGATTAAATATTCCATTTATTTTTACTCCTGTTTTTTCTCCCTTGTTCAGTTTGGGGACTATTTCCAGGAGCCTCTCTCATTATGTGGCTCTGTCTTACAATTTTGAGTGTTCACAGGATCCAAGACTTTTCCAGAATCATCAGATCTTGAAGTAGATTCAATGACTTTACCAATGAATTGAGCTTAAAAAAAAATCTCATTTCAGCTTCTGTTCTGAGATTTACCTGACAAAATGTTGTCATTTGGGGATTTTCCTGTTCATGTGCCACCAGACACTGCACTGCCTTTTTCCACTTTTCCCTCACAAATGCTGATAGCACAAGGATCTTGTAGGTTTTACTGGGTTTTATCTCAACCCACTTGCATTTTGGGGTGTGAGAAGGTTTTAACTGTTACTTTAGTTTCTGGAATACAGATATTTTGTTTTTGCTATATTTTAATACTGTTTTATTTTCTCTTTACATATATTACTTAGCTCCTTTAATATTCAATACCTGAAGGATAATTTCAACCCTGTGTAGGTATGGACTTTTGTCTCCTTTTAAATGAACTGCTGTTTGACTGGCACATATGAAAAGTCTTTCCATATTAGAAGTACTAAATATACTTTTTAAATGAAAATAAATAGTAATCTAGACTACTAGGTACCACAGAAAGGTCTAGTGCACTGGAGTTTAAGAAATAACTATTCACTTTGAAAATAAGTTGCCCATGGGGGGTGGAGCCAACATGGCGGCATGAGTAGGACAGTGGGAATCTCCTCCCAAAAACATATATATTTTTGAAAATACAACAAATACAAATAATCCTAAAAGAGAGACCAGAAGACACAGGACAACAGCCAGACTACATCCACACATGCGAGAGCCCAGCGCCTGGTGAAAGCGGTAAGATACAACCCCCGGCCCAGCGAGACCCGAGCACACCTCCCACCAGCTCCCAGCGGGAGGGAGAGGGAGCCCAGGACTGCTAAACACACAGCCCCAGCAACCCGCACCGGAGCGCAGACACAGTGCATGCGTGGAGGGCTGGAAACTAGGGAAACAGGGCAGCAAGACCTCTGAGCGGGTTCCAAAGCTGATGCCCCTGTGACAAAGAAAAGCGAGCGCTTTTTGAAAGTCTTAAAGGGACAGGGACATAACAGCTGGACAGAAACAACAAAGCTCACAGCCCAGTGGCTGGAAAGTAGAGGGAAAATGGGGTGCACTAACCCCCTGGGCAACAGCTCTGAGACCCCTCATGAAGGTAAACAGCCAAACAGCCCCCCGGTCCATTACCCCTCTGGGCGCTGCAAAAGCAGAGAAACAGCCTAAGGCAGACCATGCCCAAAGAAAGGGAGATCCCTCCATATTGGCCGGCAAGACACAAAGACCCAGTCTACATGCAATTACCCAACACAAGCCACTAGGGGGTCGCAGTTGTCCCAGTAAAGAAAGGCCAGTAGCAAGTGAAAAGTTTGGCCCTCCCAGCTGACAGTCAATAGCACCTGTCAACATGAAAAGGCAAAAAAATATGATCCAGTCAAGACTAACCCAGACAAGCTTCGGCATCTACTACATCTTCCCCTGAGAAGGAACCTGGGGAGATAGATTTAACCAGTCTTCCTGAAAAAGAATTCAAAACAAAAGTCATAACCATGCTGATGGACTTGCAGAGAAATATGCAAGAACTAAGGAAGGAGAATACAGAAAAAAAACAAGCTCTGGAAGGACTTCAAAACAGAATGGACGAGATGCAAGAGACCATTAATGGACTAGAAAACAGAGAACAGGAACACAGAGAAGCTGAGGCAGAGAGAGATAAAAGGATCTCCAGGAATGAAAGAATTCTAAAAGAGCTGAGTGACCAATCAAAAAGGAACAATATCTGCATTACAGGGGTACCAGAAGAAGAAGAGAAAGAAAAAGGGAAAGTGTCTTTGAAGAAATAATTGCCGAAAACTTCCCCAAAGTAGGGGAAGAAATGGCCTCTCAGACCACAGAGGTACACAGTACTCCCATGACAAGGGATCCAAGGAGGGCAACACCAAGACACATAATAATTAAAATGGCAAAGATCAAAGAAAAGGACAAAGTATTAAAGGCAGCCAGAGAGAAAAAAAACGTTACCTAAGAAGGAAAACCCATCAGGCTATCATCAGACTTCTCACCAGAAACCTTACAGGCCAGAAGAGAATGGCATGGTATACTTAATGCAATGAAACAGAAGGGCCTCGAACCAAGACTACTGTATCCAGCATGAATATCATTTAAATATGAAGGAGGGATTAAACAATTCCCAGACAAGCAAAAGTTGAGGGAATTTGCCTCCCACAAACCACCTCTACAGGGCATCCTACAGGGACTGCTCTAGATGGGAGTACTCCTAAAAAACAGCACAGAACAAAACACCCAACATATGAAGAAGGGAGGAGGAGGAATAAGAAGGGAGAGAAATAAAGAATCATCAGATTGCATTTATAATAGCTCAACAAGCGAGTTAAGATAGACATAAGATAGTAAAGAAGCTAATGCTGAACCTTTGGGAACTACAAACTTAAAGGCTGCAATGGCAATAAGTTCATGCCTCTCAATAATCACCTTAAATGTAAATGGACTGAATGCACCAATCAAAAGACACAGAGTAATAGAATGGATAAAAAGGCAAGATCCATCCATATGTTGCTTACAAGAGACTCACCTCAAACCCAAATATGCACAGACTTAAAGTAAAGGGATGGAAAAAGATATTTCATGCAAACAACAAAGAGAAGAAAGCAGGTGTTGCAATTCTGGTATCAGACAAAACAGATTTCAAAATAAAGAAATTAACAAAAGACAAAGAAGGACATTACATAATGATAAAGGGCTCAGTCCACCAAGCGGATATAACCATTATAAATATATATGCACCCAATACAGGAGCACCAACATACCTGAAACAAATTCTAACAGAACTAAAGGAGGAAATACAATGCAATGCATTCATTCTAGGAGACTTCAACACACCACTCACTCCAAAGGACAGATCCACCAGACAGAAAATAAGTAAGTATACAGAAGCACGGAACAACACACTGGAACAGATGGACCTAATAGACATCTACAGAGCTCTACATCCAAAAGCAACAGGATACACATTCTTCTCAAGTGCACATGTAACATTCTCAAGAATAGATCACATACTAGGCCACAAGAAGAGCATCAGTAAATTCCAAAAGATTGAAATTTTACCAACCAACTCTTCAGACCACAAAGGTATAAAACGAGAAATAAACTGTACAAAGAAAGAAAAAGGCTCACAAACACATGGAGGCTTAACAACACGCTCCTAAATAATCAATGGATCAATGACCAAATCAAAACGAAGATCCAGCAATATATGGAAACAAATGACAACAACAACACTAAGCCCCAACTACTGTGGGACACAGCAGAAGCAGTCCTAAGAGGAAAGTATATAGCAATCCAGGCATATTTAAAAAAGGAAGAACAATCCCAAATAAATGGTCTAATGTCACAATTATCAAAATTGGAAAAAGAAGAACAAATGAGGCCTAAGGTCAGCAGAAGGAGGGATATAATAAAGATCAGAGAAGAAATAAATAAAATTGAGAAGAATAAAACAATAGCAAAAATCAATGAAACCAAGAGCTGGTTCTTCGAGAAAATGAACAAAATAGATAAGCATCTGGCCAGACTTATTAAGAGGAAAAGAGAGTCAACACAAATCATCAGTATCACAAATGAGAAAGGGAAAATCATGATGGACCCCACAGAAATACAAAGAATTATTAGAGAATACAATGAAAACCTATATGCTAACAAACTGGGAAACCTAGCAGAAATGGACAACTTCCTAGAAAAATATAACCTTCCAAGACTGACACAGAAAGAAACAGAAAATCTAAACAGACCAATTACCAGCAACAAAATTGAAGCGGTAATCAAAAAACTACCAAGGAACAAAACCTCCGGGCCAGATGGATTTACCTCGGAATTTTATCAGACATACAGGGAAGACCTAATACCCATTCTCCTTAAAGTTTTCCAAAAAATAGAAGAGGATGGGATACTCCCAAACTCACTCTATGAATCTAAAATCATCCTAATACCAAAACCAGGCAAAGACCCCACCAAAAAAGAAAACTACAGACCAATATCCCTGATGAACATAGAAGCAAAAATACTCAACAAAATACTAGCAAACCGAATTCAAAAATACATCAAAAGGATCGTACTCCATGACCAAGTGGGATTCATCCCAGGGATGCAAGGATGGTACAACAATCAAAAATCCATCAACATCACCCACCACATCAACGAAAAGAAAGACAAAAACCAAATGATCATCTCCATAGATGCTGAAAAGGCATTCGACAAAATTCAACATCCATTCATGATAAAAACTCTCAGCAAAATGGGAATAGAGGGCACGTACCTAAACATAATACAGGCCATATATGATAAACCCACAGCTAACATCATACTGAACAGGGAGAAGCTGAAAGCTTTTCCTCTGAGATCGGGAACAAGACAGGGATGCTCACTCTCCTCACTGTTATTTAACATAGTACTGGAGGTCCTAGCCATGGCAATTAGACAAAACAAAGAAATACAAGGAATCCAGATTGGTAAAGAAGAAGTTAAACTGTCACTATTTGCAGATGACATGATACTGTACATAAAATACCCTAAGGAATTCACAACAAAACTCCTAGAACTGATATCGGAATACAGCAAAGTTGCAGGATACAAAATCAACACACAGAAATCTGTGGCTTTCCTATACACTAACAATGAACCAACAGAAAAAGAAATCAAGAAAACAACTCCATTCACAATTGCATCAAAAAAATAAAATACCTAGGAATAAACCTAACAAAAAAAATGAAAGACTTATACTCTGAAAACTACAAGACACTCTTAAGTGAAATTAAAGGGAACACTAACAAATGGAAACTCATCCCATGTTCGTGGCTAGGAAGAATTAATATCATCAAAATGGCCATCCTGCCCAAAGCAATATACAGATTTGATGCAATCCCTATGAAACTACCACCAACATTCTTCAATGAACTGTAACACATAATTCAAAAATTCATATGGAAACACCAAAGACCCCGAATAGCCAAAGCAATCCTGAGAGAAAACAATAAAGTGGAGGTGATCTCACTCCCCAACTGCAAGCTCTACTACAAAGCCATAGTAATCAAGACAATTTGGTACTGGCATATGAACAGAGCCACAGACTAGTGGAACAGATTAGAGACTCCAGACATTAACTCAAACATATATGGTCAATTAATATTCGATAAAGGAGCCACGGACATACAATGGGGAAATGACAGTCTCTTCAACAGATGGTGCCGGAAGAACTGGACAGCTACATGTAAGAGAATGAAACTGGATCACTGTCTAACCCCATACACAAAAGTAAATTCAAAATGGATCAAAGACCTGAATGTAAGTCATGAAACTATAAAACTCTTAGAAAAAAACATAGGCAAAAATCTCATGGATGTGAACATTAGCGACTTCTTCATGAATATATCTCCCTAGATAACAAGAACAAAAGCAAAAAATGAATAAGTGGGACTATATTTAGCTGAAAAGCTCTGTACAGCAAAAGACATCATCAATAGAACAAATAGGAACCCTACAGTATGGGAGAATATATTTGTAAATGACAGATTCGATAAAGGCTTGATGTCCAGAATATATAAAGAGCTCACATGCCTCAACAAACAAAAAACAAATAACTCAATTAAAAAATGGGCAGAGGAACTGAACAGACAGTTCTCTAGAAAAGAAATACAGATGGCCAACAGACACAAGAAAAGATGCTCCACATTGCTAATTATCAGAGAAATGCAAGTTAAAACTACAATGAGGTATCACCTCACACCAGTAAGGATGGCTGTCATCCAAAAGACAAACAACAACAAATGTTGGTGAGGCTGTGGAGAAAGGTGAACCCTCCTACACTGCTGGGGGGAATGTAAATTAGTTCAACCATTGTGGAAAGCAGTATGGAGGTACATCAAAATGCTCAAAACAGACTTACCATTTGACCCAGGAATTCCACTCCTAGGAATTTACCCTAAGAATGCAGCAATCACGTTTGAGAAAGACAGATGCACCCTTATGTTTATTGCAGCACTATTTACAATAGCCAAGAATTGAAAGCAACCTAAATGTCCATCGATAGATGAATGGATAAAGAAGATGTGGTACAAATACACAATGGAGTACTACTCAGCCATAAGAAGAGGTCAAATACTACCATTTGCAGCAACATGGATGGAGCTAGAGGGTATTATGCTCAGTGAAATAAGCCAAGCGGAGAAAGAGAAATACAAAATGATTTCACTCATCTGTGGAGTATAAGAACAAAGGAAAAACTGAAGGAATAAAACAGCATCAGATTTACAGAACGGAAAAATGGACTAACAAGTACCAAAGGGAAAGGGATTGGGGAGGATGGGTGGGTACGGAGGGGTAAGAGGGGGGGAGAGGAAAAGGGGTGTTGAGATTAGCATGCATGGGGGGAGGGCTGTACAACACAGAGAAGACAAGTAGTGATTCTACAACATTTTGCTATGCTGATGGACAGTGACTGTAAAGTGGTTTACAGGGGGGACCTGGTATAGGGGAGAGCCTAGTAAACACAATATTCATCATGTAAGTGTAGATTAACGATAACAAAAAGGAAACAAAAAGCAGTTCCTGTGTGGTGACCTCCAATGAATTCTACACAATGGTATAAAGGGCATATAAAAGTGTGGGCAAAGGGTCTGTTTGTGTTTATACAGAGGATCAAAGCCTAATTTGGCTACCCAGAAAATGAACTAAGATATGATATGAAAAAGAACTTCCAACATTAGCACTCTCTGGAAGACTCATGCCAGAAGATGATCATTAAAAAACCCCAACAAAGATCCACGTGCTGCTACAGGTGTAGATGCACTCATCCCACTGGTTCCTGGACTTGCCATGGGTAGGAAGAAGAAGATATCTAAGCTGGCCTGTGCATACAGTAAAACAACAAATTTGATGGAATCTATACTGTTGGAACTCAACCAAGAATTAGAAGAAGTGCAAATTGTAGCGCTCCAAAATCTTACAACTACAGACTATTTACTGTTAAAAGAACATATGGGATATGAACAGTCCCCAGGAATGGGTTGTTTTAATTTGTCTGATTTCTCTCAGACTGTTCAAGTTCAGTTGGACAATATCCACCATATCATAGATAAGTTTTCACAAATGCCTAAGGTGCCTAACTGGTTTTCTTGGTTTCACTGGAGATGGCTGGTAATTATAGGTCTGCTTTGGTTATGTAACTATATTCCTATTATGTTAATGTGTGTGTGCAATTTAATTAGCAGTTTAAAACCTATACATGCTGAAGTTACTCTACAAGAGGATATGTCAAAGAAATAATCAATCTTCCCAGGTTTTCTTCCGCCTGCTACTTCTATAGCTTTTCTTCTTCCTTCCTAATTACAACCCCTAAATAGAATTCGTGCCTCATATCGAATTTACCGTGTATCACAATTCTTCCAAGTGGTAAAGATACCTCAAGACAAATGCTGGGCATAGAAGCCACAGGGCATAAATCTGCAAAGAAGTAAAAAGCTAACCTTTTCAAACAATAAGGCTTCTCTCTCACTTACCAACTTTACATTTCCCTGTGTGGCCCCAGAAGATGACTGGTTAGCCAGAGACGGGTAAGATTCCTCAAGGGAGGAACAACCTAAGACAGGCACAGTCGCAGGGGGGCCATCAGGTGAGGAATTGGGGATCAACAGAGGTGAGACTTAGTACCTCTTCCCCCCTGTTCTGAGAGAAATCAGCTGCATCCCGGGATGTTTTATTGCCCTTGTCTAGCTTGGATTAACACATAGTCTACAGGCATACACCTCATCATCTACATTTGCTCTCTTACAACACTAAACTATGTTTTCTACCTTTACCTTGCATCTACCTACCACTTCAGCATTTTATTAAAAATAATAATAAAGAGAGAAATGTGGTATCCACATATAAATCAAGTATAAAACTCAAACGAATATTCATATTTGAACTGACTGTTTATAGTTCATAATGCATGATCAAAACTGAAAGTTTCTGTGATGAATGCCCTTGTACTGTTCACCATGTAACTTATTCACTATGTAAGAATTTGTTCCCCATGTAAGAACTTGTTCGTTATGCTTCAGAAGATTGGAGACAGACGAAAATTAGGCTTGGGGTGGATTAATGATTGTGCATTGAGCATTGACTCCCCTATATAGAATTTTATTGTTGTTAACAACCATTTGATCAATAAATAGGAGAGATGCCCTCACACACACAAAAAAAGTACAGACTTCCAATTGTAAAATAAATAAGTAACGGGGATATAATGTATAGCATAAGGAATATAGTCAAAATATTGTAACAACTTTGTATGGTGATAGCTGGTAGCTAGAATTATCATATATATAAATGTTGAATCACTGTGTTGTACACCTGAAACTAATGTAATACTGTGTGTCAACTACCCTTCAAAAAAATAATTATCAAAAAAAAAAGAAAAAAAGATAATAAGTTGCTCACAGTATACTTATTTTTTCTCTTCCAATATGAGGGAGGGATCAAAGCTGGATCTGTGTAGGTGGTCTGTGTAGGGAGAATGCATTGAAGAACATTATAAAGTTCATAAAACCATAGGAACAATCAACACTGCATTTGTTATGCCAATTGTATTCAGTAAGTACCTATCTAAAAATTAAATAATCAGAGACATATGGACATAAATGCAATGTACATTTTTAAATAAACAGTACAAAACTGCAAACCTCAATACTGAGCTTAGCATGGCAAAACCTGGAAAAGATTTTTGGCTGCTATTAATTCCTTTTGGACAGAGTATTTCAATGAAAATATCTGAGAACCCAATATCTTAGAATGTCATCTGTATCTATATTTGGACAGATTTGACTCTTTGTTGATTGTTCGGTTAACCTGAAAATGAACTACTTATTTTGTGTGAACCCTGTGCTTACATATAGTAATTATAAGATCTTTCTGGTTAGTGTATCATTTGTTATGCAATTGAAAATCCGTGTTTACTATAAAGCCACTAATTTTCATACATGCTTACATGCACCATAAACCTTTGGTCAAATTTTCCAGTACTATATTTTTAGCATCCCTTTTTTAAAATACCAGAATGTGTCAGTATCCTGGTATGCACGTAGAATATCAAACTAGTAATGCTCATTGGTAACTTGTTTTCTTAAAGATGTTGGCAAATAACTTGCCTAAATAGATTAAGTTCAACTCTCAACTAATCGGTTTGGCAGAATGTGAAAATTTGCTCGTCAACATGTGAGAAAACTCACAAAACCTTTGGCTTTAGGTTATCAACAGCATGTCTTCAAAATAACTAAGATTAGGAAGTGATAATTTTTTATTTTTCTTATGTCTTGAAGTTACGTTCTCTGACCTGCAACTAGACTTGTTGTATTATGTGAACAAACAATAAAAATGGTAGCATTTTCATGTGCAGATGGATCTGGCAAATTATATCCTTAAACCAATGATGTAGGCAATCCTATGTTCACAAATTGCAGTATCATATAGTATCAGTCCACCAAGTGTGGGTAATATAGGCCCTTATATTTTAGAGAGTTTATATACTAATTATCTAAACACAATTTTTATAGCACATACTTTAATAATGTTTAAAATATAAAAAACTCATAACCAAATTTAAGTAACAGGTGCAAGAAAATTTTAGATGTAGAAATAAAACTTATTTGTCAAATTAATATAACCAACTTGACATTTGGGGCGAGGATATTTTTGTTTTAACATGGGTATTGTATAAAGCACTGAAGAAAACCTTGAAATAACTTTTAAGATATGCCCAATTTATTTAGCATCCTTCTTAGGAAACTCTTTCACGGAATGTATCAAATATTTTCTAACTGAATAAACTATGTCTATTGTATACTACAATGCCAAAAAAAATTGTGAATTAGTAACATTATGAGGGAACATATCTAGGTTTAGAAGTTAATTTGTAACTCCAAACATTCTCTAGATTAATTATTGAAGAATGTCTATCCTCCACTACATAGAATAGCTGAGTGCTCCATTTGCATTCAGTACCCCTACTATAGCACAAAGGAGAAAAAGATCAGAAATCAAAACAGCAAAGATAAAATAGAAGAGAGTATGGCATATTAACAAGCTTGTGAATTTTCATAGTAAATCAATCTCCAGGATTTCTCCTAGTAAAGCAATTTTGGGAGATATGGAAGTCATGGATTACAATAACATAGATAAAAGTCTATTACTATTATACAGAGATTTTACATTTTCAGGTATTTTAAGTTAATGTGAGTATGTAGATATGTTTTACTAAGAAAGAAAATTCTTTGAGTGAGAAAAAAGCAGATATTATCTTTTGAAATAAGCCCTCACCTTCCCTTAGAGAAAAAGACTTCTTAGACTTCCCCCAAAAAAGACAGACACTGAACTTAATAACCAGAGTTCAATTTTACAGTAAAGGAGAAAAGAAAAGGGAAGGCAAAAAATTTTTTGGAACAGCCACAGGAGATTCACCACTGAACTGTCAGAGCTGAGAAACGGGAAGTCTGCTTTAACATCAGATGCGAGGGAGGAGATGAAGACTTTTAATATCACCACTCTGCTGCACCAGCAATAAAACAGGGATCTTGCAGCATCTGTTCAAAGTCTGACATAATTCTTTGGTGAGTATTCCCTTAGAACAATATAATTGTCTAAAGTAACAACCCTAGAGTGAGCAATTCTTCAGAGAAGGTTAAATTTTCCTCTCAGTTATAGAGTTTTGAAAATGCCACTGCTAATTACATGGAAATATTAGACACTTCATGAATCAATTTGGTAGAACTATTTAAATTGATGCAGATGGCTTCATTTATCTAACAAATATAATTTCTCTGCCTAGGAAATCAGAATCTCCAGTTTGCTCCTGAACTCTGGTATTCTAATTTAGGGCACTGCTGGAAAAACAGTCTTCCAAACCTTAATTTAGAAATGATTATTTGCAGAATGAAAAATGAATAACTAATAAAAGAACTTTCATGAAGCTAATGATGTTACTAATATCAAGTAAGCCATACCAAAAAACAAAGAATAAATATATAACCAATGCATAGTACTTCTAACTTTCTAAAAAATATACAGTCCTGTGATAAATGTTACATTAGAGAAAATGATATAAATGTCCTTGTGTTTTAACTTTTGATGAATAATCCCCAAATCCTCTTTTGTGAAGTCATATATCCAAAGACTGACATATGAATCTTCATAGCAGCCTCATTCATAATAGTCTAAATTAAAAACAATCTAAATTACCATCAAAAGAAGAACAGATAAACTAATTGTAGTATAGCGGTACAATGAATAACTTCTCAGTGATGTCAGAACAGACTACTGACACATTCGATATGGATAATCCTCAAAAGCAAGTTAAGTGAAAGAATACAGGAGCAAGTCTACATCCTGTATAAATCAATTTATGAAATTGTAGAAGAAGGCTAAAAGGTAGCAACAGAAGGCAAATCAGTGATCACCAGGGAGCACGTAGAGCAGGACGCAGAAGAAATTCTTGATGTGACAGAAATATTCTTTATCTTGACTGTGCTGGTACAAACATGAATATATATGTTTGTACAAGTTAAACAGTTACATATACTTTTGTATATGTAAATAATACCTATTTAATAAAAGTAAGCCAAAAAATATATAATGATCTATCCCTGGTAGTTCTAATAAAACCCATGATTATTGGCTTATAATTTTAAAAGTGATTTTTAGCAATGTGGAAGAAAATCTCTATTACTTGCACAGTTAAGTCGACTGTGATCAGTTCTGTAGCCTATAAAACTACTTAGGGATGAAGAAGGGAGATAAACTCTTTCCTTCAGAAAAGGCAACTCTGGGCTCTAAAGACAGGAAGATTTCCCAGAAGGGCCCCTGCTGCTCCTTGTCTTTCCCTGAGATGGGGCTAGAGCTGCTGACTGACTAAGTGCAGACATCTGTCACACTCTAAAGGACAGGCTGCTGTTCCTTCCCTTTTTCCCTCCGTGCACATACTGTCGATGATAAACGGGACAGAAGATGGATCACAACCTTTTCGTAAATAAACTACATTTAAACAAGATGAAAATTTTATAGAGGCCAGATCATGATGAAAAGCCTGAATCTTCTGTATCCTATAGGCAATTTTAAGTTATGTGAAGTCCTTTGGGTCCATTTTCTACTTATTAATCTCGGGTATTTACAGTTCAAAAAGCATCAGGAAAAAAATTACTTGAGTCTATTTCTTCCAATCTTATGGGTCCTTGAAATTAATCTGCTGGTTTAAGCCAGTACTTTCATGAAACTGGTCCTTATATTTATGTTTTCTTTTTATATCAAATAATTAAATATTTCCTAGCAATTTCCCAGTAATCTCCAGCAAATTACTGTCTCTTGGACAATAATATATTTTAGCTATAAAAACGAATGAAATAGGAGGAGGAGTCAAGATGGTGGCATGAGTAGAGCAGTGGAATTCTCCTCCCAAAACCACATTTATCTATGAAAATATAACAAAGACAACTCTTCCTAAAATAGAGACCAGAGGACACAGGACAACATCCAGACCACATCCACACCTGCGAGAAACCAGCGCCTCGTGAAGGGAGTAAGATACAAGCCCCGGCCCGGCGGGACCCGAGCGCCCCTACACCCAGTTCCCGGTGGGAGGAGAGGAGTCAGCAGGGAGGGAGAGGGAGCCCAAGACTGCTGAACACCCAGCCCAAGCCATCCACACCAGAGCGCAGACACAGTGCATGTGTGGGGACCTGGATACTAGGGAAACAGGGCAGCAGGACCGGTGAGTGGATGCCTGAGGCCGACACCGGAGAACAAAGAAACGGGAGCGGCCATTTTTTTTTCCTCTTTTTTTCTTGGCGAGTGGTTTTTGGAAGTCTTAAAGGGACAGGGACCACAATACTAGGGAAACAGGGCAGCAAGACCAGTGAGCAGGTGCCTGAGACTGGTGCCTGAGGACAAAGAATATCATGCATTTTTTTAAAAATTATTTACTTATTTATTTATTTATTTTTTGGTGTTGTTTTGGTTTGGTGAGTGCTCTTTGGAAGTCTTAAAGGGGCAGGCAGGACACTTAGTCCAGAGGCAGGGGATCTGGGGATCTCTGAGCACTCTAACCACCTGGGCAGCAGGGAGCACCGAGGTCCCTTACGGGGATAAATAGCCTCCCGGCTGGTACCCCTCCAACGGGGCTCCACCATTTTGGAGCAGAAGCCCGAGAAAGGCCACACCCACCAGAACAGCGGAGATAAACTCCATGGCAGCCGGGCAGGAAGCAGAAGTCCTGTCTGCGCACAGCTGCCAAGCATAAGCCACTAGAGGTCGCTATTCTCCCAGGAGAGGAAGGCCACAAACCAACAAGAAGGAAAGCTCTTCCAGCTGTCACTCGAACCAGCTCTGCAAACTATCTCTATCACCATGAAAAGGAAAAACTACAGGCAAAGATCACAGAGTCAACACCTGAGAAGGAGACAGACCTAACCACTCTTCCTGAAAAAGAATTCAAAATAAAAATCATAAACATGCTGACGGAGATGCAGAGAAAAATGCAAGAGCAATGGGATGAAGTCTGGAGGGAGACCACAGATGCCAGGAAGGAGATTACAGAAGTAAAACAAACCCTGGAAGGATTTATACACAGAATGGATAAGATGCAAGAGGCCATTGAAGGAATAGAAAGCAGAGAACAGGAATGTATAGAAGCTGACATAGAGAGAGATAAAAGGATCTCCAGGAATGAAACAATACTAAGAGAATTGTGTGACCAACCCAAAAGGAACAATATCTGTATTATAGGGGTACCAGAAGAAGAGAGAGAAAAAGGGATAGAAACTGTCTTTGAAGAAATAATTGCTGAAAACTTCCCCAAACTGGGGGAGGAAATAATCGAAGAGACCACAGAAATACACAGAACCACCAACAGAAAGGACCCAAGGAGGACAACACCAAGACACATAATAATTAAAATGGCAAGGATCAAGGACAAGGAAAGAGTTTTAAAGGCAGCTAGAGAGAAAAAGGTCACCTATAAAGGAAAACCCATCAGGCTATCATCAGACTTCTTGACACAAACCCTACAGACCAGAAGAGAATGGCATGATATATTTAATGCAATGAAACAGAAGGGCCTTGAACCAAGGATACTGTATCCAGCACGACTATCATTTAAATATGATGGCGGGATTAAACAATTCCCAGACAAGCAAAAGCTGAGGGAATTTGCTTCCCACAAACCACCTCTACAGGGCATCTTACAGGGACTGCTCTAGATGGGAGCACTCCTAAAAAGAGCACAGAACAAAACACCCAACATATGAAGAAAGGAGGAGGAGGAATAAGAAGGGAGAGAAAAAAAGAATCTCCAGACAGTGTATATAACAGCTCAATAAGCAAGCTAAGTTAGGCAGTAAGATACTAAAGAGGCTAACCTTGAAGATTTGGTAACCAGGAATTTAAAGCCTGCAGTGGCAATAAGTACATATCCCTCAATAGTCACCCTAAATGTAAATGGACTTAATGCACCAGTCAAAAGACACAGAGTAATAGAATGAATAAAAAAGCAAGACCCATCTATATGCTGCTTACAAGAAACTCACCTCAAACCCAAAGACATGCACAGACTAAAAGTCAAGGGATGGAAAAACATATTTCAGGCAAACAACAGCGAGAAGAAATCAGGGGTGGCAGTAAAAATATCAGACAAAATAGACTTCAAAACAAAGAAAGTAACAAGAGATAAAGAAGGACACTACATAATGATAAAGGGCGCAGTGAAAAAAGAGGATATAACCATTCTAAATATATATGCACCCAATACAGGAGCACCAGCATATGTGAAACAAATACTAACAGAACAAAAGGGGGAAATAGACTGCAATGCATTCACCATAGGAGACTTCAACACATCACTCACCCCAAAAGATAGATCCACCAGGCAGAAAATAAGTAAGCACACAGAGGCACTGAACAACACACTAGAACAGATGGACCTAATAGACATCTATAGAACTCTACATCCAAAAGCAACAGGATATACATTCTTCTCAAGTGCACATGGAACATTCTCCAGAATAGACCACATACTAGCCCACAAAAAAGAGCCTCAGTAAATTCCAAAATATTGAAATTCTACCAACCAATTTTTCACACCACAAAGGTATAAAACTAGAAATAAATTCTACAAAGAAAACAAAAAGGCTCACAAACACATGGAGGCTTAACAACCTGCTTCTAAATAATCAATGGATAAACGAACAAATCAAAATAAAGATCAAGGAATATATAGAAACAAATGAAAACAACAACACAAAGCCCCAACCTCTGTGGGACGCAGTGAAAGCAGTCTTAAGAGGAAAGTATATAGCGATCCAGGCACACTTGAAGATGGAAGAATAATCCCAAATAAATAGTCTAACATCACAATTATCAAAACTGGAAAAAGACAAACAAATGAGGCCTAAAGTCAGCAGAAGGAGGGACATAATAAAGATCAGAGAAGAAATAAACAAAATAGATAAGCCTCTAGCCAAACTTACTAAGAGAAAAAGAGAATCAACACAAATCAACAGAATCAGAAATGAGAACGGAAAAATCATGACAGACTCCACAGAAATACAAAGAATTATTAAAGACTACTATGAAAACCTATATGCCAACAAGCTGGAAAACCTAGAAGAAATGGACAACTTCCTAGAAAAATACAACCTTCCAAGACTGACCAAGGAAGAAACATAAAAGTGAAACAAACCAATTATGAGCAAAGAAATTGAAATGGTAATAAAAAATCTACACAAGAACAAAACCCCTGGGCCGGATGGATTTACCTAGGAATTTTATCAGACACACTGAGAAGACATAATACCCATTCTCCTTAAAGTTTTCCAAAAAATAGAAGAGGAGGGAATACTCCCAAACTCTTTCTATGAAGCCAACATCACCCTAATACTAAAACCAGGCAAAGACCCCACCAAAAAAGGAAATTACAGACCAATATCCCTGATAAATGTAGATGCAAAAATACTCAATAAAATATTAGCAAACAGAACTCAACAGTATATCAAAAGGATCATACAGCATGACCAAGTGGAATTCATCCCAGGTATGCAAGGAGGGTACAACATTCGAAAATCCATCAACATCATCCACCACATCAACAAAAAGAAAGACAAAAACGAAATGATCATCTCCATAGATGCTGAAAAAGCACTGAACAAAATTCAACATCCATTCATGGTAAAAACTCACAGCAAAATGGGAATAGAGGGCAAGTACCTCAACATAATAAAGGCCATATATGATAAAACCACAGCCAACATTATACTGAAAGCTGAAAGCTTTTCCTCTGAGATCAGGAACTAGACAGGGATGCCCACTCTCCCCACTATTATTTAACATAGTACTGGAGGTCCTAGCAATGACAATCAGACAAAACAATGAAATACAAGGAATCCAGATTGGTAAAGAAGAAGTTAAACTCACTCTTTGCAGATGACATGATATTGTACATAAAAAACCCTAAAGACACCACTCCAAAACTACTAGAACTGATACTGGAATACAGCAAAGTTGCAGGATACAAAATTAACACACAGAAATCTGTGGCTTTCCAAAACACTAACAATGAACCAATAGAAAGAGAAATAAGGAAAACAATTCCATTCACAATTGCATCAAAAAGAATAAAATACCTAGGAATAATCCTAACTGAAGAAGTGAAAGACGTATACCCTGAAAACTACAAGTCACGCTTAAGAGAAATTAAAGGGGACACTAACAAATGGAAACTCATCCCATGCTCATGGCTAGGAAGAATTAATATCGTCAAAATGGCCATCCTGTCCAAAGCAATATACAGATTTGATGCAATCCCTATCAAATTACCAGCAACATTCTTAAATGAACTGGAAGAAATAATTCAAAAATTCATATGGAAACACCAAAGACCCCGAATAGCCAAAGCAATCCTGAGAAAGAAGAATAAAGTAGGGGGGATCTCACTCCCCAACTTCAAGCTCTACTACAAGGCCATAGTAATCAAGACAATTTGATACTGGCACAAGAACAGAGCCACAGACCAGTGGAACAGATTAGGGACTCCAGACATGAACCCAAACATATATGGTCAATTAATATTCGATAAAGGAGCCATGGACATACAATGGGGAAATGACAGTCTCTTCAACAGATGGTGCTGGCAAAACTGGACAGCTACATGTAAGAGAATGAAACTGGATCACTGTCTAACCCCATACACAAAAGTAAATTCAAAATGGATCAAAGACCTGAATGTAAGTCATGAAACCATAAAACTCTTAGAAAAAAACTTAGGCAAAAACCTTTTAGACATAAACATGAGTGACCTTTTCTTGAACATATCTCCCTGGGCAAGGAAAATAACAGCAAAAATGAACAAGTGGGACTATATTAAGCTGAAGAGCTTCTGTACAGCAAAAGACACCATCAATAGAACAAAAAGGAACCCTACAGTATGGGAGAATATACTTGTAAGTGACAGATCCGATAACGGCTTGACGTCCAAAATATATAAAGAGCTCACATGCCTCAACAAACAAAAAACAAATAATCCAATTAAAAAATGGGCAGAGGAACTGAACAGTTTCCAAAAAAGAAATAAAGATGGCCAACAGACACGTGAAAAGATGCTCCACATTGCTAATTATCAGAGAAATGCAAATTAAAACTACAATGAGATATCACCTCACACCAGTAAGGATGGCTGCCATCCAAAAGACAAACAACAACAAATGTTGGTGAGGCTGTGGAGAAAGGTGAACCCTCCTACACTGCTGGTGGGAATGTAAATTAGTTCAACCATTGTGGAAAGCAGTATGGAGGTTCATCAAAATGCTCAAAACAGACTTACCATTTGACCCAGGAATTCCACTCCTAGGAATTTACCCTAAGAATGCAGCAGTCAAGTTTGAGAAAGACAGATGCACCCCTATGTTTATTTCAGCACTATTTACAATAGCCAAGAATTGGAAGCAACCTAAATGTCCATTGGTAGATGAATGGATAAAGAAGATGTGGTACATATACACAATGGAATACTACTCAGCCATAAGAAGAGGTCAAATCTACCATTTGCAGCAACATGGATGGAGCTAGAGGGTATTATGCTCAGTGAAATAAGCCAAGCGGAGAAAGAGAAATACCAAATGATTTCACTCATCTGTGGAGTATAAGAACAATGGAAAAACTGAAGAAACAAAGCAGCAGTGGAATCACTGAACCCAAGAATGGACTAACAGGTACCAAAGGGAAAGGGACTGGGGAGGATGGGTGGGTAGAGAGGGATAAGGTGGGGGGGAAGAAGAAGGGGGGTATTAAGATCAGCATGCATAATGGGGGGGTGGGAGAAAGGGGAGGGCTGCACAACACAGAGAAGACAACTAGTGATTCTACAAGATTTTGCTATGCTGATGGACAGTGACTGTAAAGTGGATTATAGGGGGACCTTGTATAGGGGAGAGCCTAGTAAACATAATATTCTTCATGTAAGTGTAGATTAATGATAACAAAAAGAAAAAAAAGAAAGAAAAGGGGTATCACTCCCTGGTAGGATAAAACTAACTGTAAATCAATGATTAATGCATGCTTTAAATATCCTTAATTTTGATCACTTAAAGGGTGTCAGATGATCAGCTATGGAGGTACATTTTTCTGATAATATTCCTTTCTCTTAAAAAAAAAAAAAAAGCAGTTCCTGTGTGGTGACCTCCAATGAGTTCTACACAATGGTATAAAGGGCATATCAAAGTGTGGGCAAAGGGTCTGTTTGTGTTCATACAGAGGATCAAAGCCTAATTTGGCTACCCAGAAAATAAACTAAGATACAATATGAAGAAGAACTTCCAACATCACCACTCTCTGGAAGATTCATGCCAGAAGATGATCATCAAAAAACCTCAACAAATATCCAGGCGATGCTGCAGTTGTAGCTGCATTCATCCCACCGGTTCCTGGACTTGCCATTGGAATGAAGAAGGAGATATCGAAGCTGCCCTGTGCATACAGTAAAACAACAAACTTGACTGGATCTAATCTGTGGGAACTCAATCAAGAATTAGGAGAAGTGCAAGTTGTAGTGCTCCAAAATCTTATGACTACAGACTATCTACTGTTAAAAGAACATATGGGATGTGAACAGTCCCCAGGAATGGGTTGTTTTAATTTGTCTGATTTCTCTCAGACTGTTCAAGTTCAGTTGGACAATATCCACCATATCATAGATAAGTTTTCACAAATGCCTAAGGTGCCTAACTCGTTTTCTTGGTTTCACTGGAGATGGCTGGTAATTATAGGTCTGCCTTGGTTATGTAACTGTATTCCTATTATATTAATGTGTGTATGCAATTTAATTAGTAGTTTAAAACCTATACATGCTTAAGGTACTCTACAAGAAGATAAGTCATAGAAATAATCAATCTTCCCATGTTACCTTCAGTTTGCTACTCCTATAGCTTTTCTTCTTCCTTCCTAATTACAACCCTTAAAAGAATTTGTGCCTCATATCGAATTTACCGAGTATCATAATTCTTCCAAGTGGTAAAGATAAATCAAGACAAATACTGGGCATAAAAGCCACAGGGCATAAATCTGAAAAGAAGTAAAAAGCTAACCTTTTCAAACAATATTGCCTCTCTCTCACTTACCAGCTTTACATTTCCCTGTATGGCCCCGGAAGATGACTGGTTAGCTAGAGACGGGTAAGATTCCTCAAGGGAGGAACAACCTAAGACAGGCACAGTCGCAGGGGGGCCATCAGGTGAGAAATTGGGGATCAACAGAGGTGAGGCTTAGAACCTCACCCCCCCTGTTTTGAGAGAAATCTTCTGCATCCGTGGTTGTTTTATTGCCCTTGTCTAGCTTGAATTAACACATAGTCTACAGGCACACACCTGATCATCTACATTTGCTCTCTTACAACACTAAACTATGTTTTCTACTTTTACCTTGCATCTACCTACCACATCTGCATTTTATTAAAAATAAGAATAATAAGGGAGAAATGTGGAATTCACATATAAATCAAGTATAAAAATCAAATGAATATTCATATTTGACCTGATTGTTTATAGTTCATAATATGTGATCAAAACTGAAAGTTTCTGTGATGACTGCCCTTGTACTGTTCACCATGTAAGAACTTATTCACTATGTGAGAACTTGTTCACCATGTAAGAACTTGTTCATTATGCTTCAGAAGATTGGAGACTGATGAGAATTAGGCTTGGGGTGATTAATGATTGTACATTGTGCTTTGAGTCCCCTATACAGAATTTTATTTTTGTTAATAACCATTTGATCAATAAATATGAGAGATGCCCTCTCAAAAAAAAAAGTGAAAAAAAAATCTATATTATATACCAGGCATTAAAAAAAATGAATGAATGAAATAAACTAATATTTTTACTTTCTCTGTCAACTTTAAAATTGTAGAAGACAATGTGCTCCCTGCATATGTATATGTATGGTATGAAAGCACGTAGTTTATTCTTTCCATCAGTTCAAAGGAAGTGAACACCATCCCACAATCACCCACATAATATTAAGGGTTCTCTAGTCTAAATATTATGTCCCAGATTATTATGTTAAAGCTAAAGCATTGTCAACAAAACAGTTAGACAAATGATAATCATAACAAAACTTTCCACATGCTTTGATTTAGATTATTATCATAACTAAAGTGTGTATAAAACTTTTTAGTCTAAAGTATATGGAATTGGAAACCTGAAAATACTAACTCAGCACATGGTAGGATATTTTTATTCAGCTGATGGCTTACTATCTTATTCTTTATTGCTTATGCTCCTGGGTTGGTAGGGGTGACTAATGACTTAGACGAGTTTGATTTAAGTAAATATGATACCAGTGATGCTACTGAGGAAATAAACATCTCTCACATTCTAGTAATATTCAAGATCGAAATAAGAGTCATTCAGGATTCAAGCACAGAAACTACTATTCTGATTTCAATTTATTTTAGCTTTACGTTTTTTTTAACGTAGATAGGGAAGAGGAAGAAAATTAAGAAGAGCTGGAAAAAAGATTCTGTAAAAGTGCCAAATGATAGAAATATAAAAAAAAATTCAAAACATGCAAAATGAAGAAAAAACAAGAAGCCTTCTATTAACAAAGAGGCAGGAGCAATACAGGGCATGATAAATGCAGAAATATGAACACAAAAGCTTTTGGAGACATTTCAAATTCTATAAATCAAGGACCACATCTTGTTAGCTTGTTTTTTTAACACCACAGTGTTGCCAGGATTGCAGATGTTAGCAATCACACACATATAGGCTAGGGCTTTATCTGGGGTAAACCACATGAAAGAATACTGGGTACCAGTTCACAGCCCATCTCAAAAACCTCACTTCAAAAAGCAAAAAAAAAAAAAAAGAGAGAGAAGTTAAATGTTAGCAATATCAAAATTAAAACAAATGCTCAAGTTTGCACAAAAATATATAATATCTTTGCAGATAACATTTTATAAATAAATATATTTATAAGGAGTCTAGGTGATTATGATATTTAGATATTGAGGACAAAGGACATGGAGGTGTTTCCTGTTCTGACTTTTGGTGCTTACTCCCGGAACTAGCTCAGGTGCTGGTGACAGGCAGTATTGGACAACGGGGGGCACAGTTCACAGAGAATGCCTTGTGAATGGTGTCCCTAGAAGTGTATAAAACTTTGTACTGGCTACAAAAAGTCAAGTGGTGCAACTGATTATGTTCATAACAAAATATGTAAAATTTCATTTTTATCCTGGGCATTTCATTTTCTACCTTTTTTAAAAAATTTTTTATTTTACTCTTGGTGAACCAATACACACAGAAAGCAAAAGTGAACTCAGCCATGTTACCTGTTACACCAAAGAGCAGTTGACTTCTCTGTCTTTATCTGGGCTCAGTTGAGCATCATTAACTAGAGCCAGGAAACAGCTTTCTACTTTGTATCAATGGTTGTCAAGAGCTTAATTTTCAAGTGTTTATGACAACTCTAGTCAGCTAAGGAATGATTCAGGTTATTTGTGGCTGATAAAACTAGATTGCTATGTAACTTTGGAATGAATGACTTGCAAAGTTAAAAAACTAGTAAGGAGAAAACGGAATACTAAGTCAAATAAACATCTCTGCAGCTAATAAGATTCAGAATCTAAATTGGTGCTGATAGTACACTTGAGTTAAGTGCAGGATTTTTCTCTCCAGCGTTCCCACTCTGGGTCCATTAGCCTCTTAACTGTATCTCCACTCCCCAAGCTGTGCTAGAACAAGATGTCTGACTTTTTCTTCAAAGAACTGGCTTATATTGGGGTCAAGTTTCAATGATTTAAAACAAACATCTAACAGCACCTTTCTAAAAAACACAACCACCCTTTCATCAAAGTTTTTTATAGGAGAGTAAATATCATTAGTATTTGACTTCTAAATAACTACTCCTACTTGATTTGACATTAAAATTACCCACAAATTACAAATGTCTTATTTCTTACAGTGAGCAAAATTAAGCTATTCAGGAATTTTTTTTCTAATATCCAATTTTCCTGTTAAAGCTGTGATATATTTAAATAGGTCTACTGGACCCCTGTATCATTTGATGTAATCATTTGATTGCCCACATATCATTATATAGACCCAATATATTTATTTGGTCTATTCCTATGGATCTATTACTTTACTTTGGTTATTCATATGTGTCTATATCCATTTGGAATGTGGAGCCAAGGCAAAGATAGAATTCAATTTAAAAAAATGAGGCAAACATTAATATTTAAAATAGTGAGATAGACAACTAAATATACAATATATGTGTAGCACTGAGTAATATAAAATATACTAACATATTTGTATATCACTAAAATCAATCACCTTAAGTTCTGCTGATAATTCTACCCTAATATAGGAAACTGGTAAAGAAAGAAATAATGTCAATGGGTACATCTACTGGAGGTAATCTTGACGGTGTATGTATTATATAACTTATCTCATGTTTAAATTTCACCATTTATAAGAAATGTAAGAAATGACTAATAAAGGAACACATTCAGTTAATGTTATCAGCACCAAAATGTCATATGATCCTCTTCTTGGCTAAGACAAACCTTCAGTGATCCAGTTTGGCCAAAGAGGAACTAAGAAAGAAAACCATGCCAATCTTGATCTGGGGCAGTAGTTTCTGGACGGTGCAATTTCCTTCCCCTTCTGGGTCCATTTAGGATCTCTAATAAAATGCCAGAGCACTTGCTTTGTCAGGTTGTAATAAAATTAAGAAGCCTTACAGAGAAATTAGAATTACCTACCCAATTAACCTAGAATCTTGTGACATTAAGATAGACATTCAAAGGCACAAAGACCTTAACCAGATTTATGAGTAGTCTAATACTTTTTAAGTAGAATGTTCTATGTTTGGTGTCTGGTCTCTCATAAAAATGCCTCTACCAAGAAGAAATCTTTGGATTGACTTTTTTGGAAGACTTTTATTTTTCCCTTACTGGTAACTTTGTTTTTTTTCCTTACTGATAACTTTGAAATAAAACTTCGACATGTGTTTCAAAGCAAGTTGCAAGTAAACAAAAGAAAACAAAAAACCCCAGAATCGAAATACCAAACACACAAACCCACACAAAACCCCAGAAATTATCAAAGTCTGTAGTAATTGGCATGACAGGGCAGTACAAATGCAAGACAATAAATGTGTGATTTGGAAAATTGCTGACAATGATTAGCATCTTTTAATGTTATAAACAAAGTAGTAGGAATAGGTTCCAGACTAACCATGACAAATTTAGCTGCCGAAAGAAACAACCATGTTATTATCATTATCACGTGCATGGAGTCTGTGAGGCGTGATTTAGCTGGAGTACAATGGGGATAGCCTGTCCCGTTCCCAAGGTCTGGGGCCACAGAGAAGGGGATTCATGAGACCTGTGCTCATTCAAACGGCTAGAGACGGATGATGTCTGGAGGGTTCTTCACTTGCATGTGCAGTTGCTGGACTGGATGACTCGAAGCCTGGGTTGAACGGGACTTCCCACTGGTACCTGCACATGGCCTCTCCCTATCACTTCGGCTTCTTCACTAGGGACAGCCTTAGGGGTGTCAGAATCCTTTCAGAGCAGCAGAGAACTCCAAGAGAGTGTTCTTACGGAGAGGCAGAAGGCGCCTTTCATCTTCTAAGCTCCTCTCAGAAACGACGGGGGCCGCCTGCTCCGCCCTTCGCCACAGGCAAGTCACTAGAACTACCCAGATTCCAGGGGAGGAGGAGTAGGCCCCACGCATCTCACTCGGAAAGAAATGTCAACTGCCACAGACGCGGAATTTAAAGTACCCAAGACATACCCGGTCCCTTTCTATGTGTTCATCATTCTATTTTTTAACAGCTTAATAAATAAAAATCTCCTGCAACATGGTATGAGAGGTCTTGATTCTGATTCCCTCATGTCACTCCTCATGGGAAACAAGGGTATAGTCCAAATAACACGTGACAGACCATGGAGAAAAGTGACTATACCAGTAACATGAAAAAAAAATTGCTCTCTATACTCCTTGATTTATGGCTAAGACACGAGGTTCTTGCAAGCTTTCCTGCAGCAGGTCTTAATTCCAAAAATTAAATGTGTTTAGCTCTGAGTAAAATCAGACTAGAGGAAATGAATGATTTAAAGTAATATATAACTTTGATTTACAATACATAAAACGTTGCCAGCCCGCGCTCTGTCACTGAAGCTGATGAAGAGTCCGGATTGATTTGTGGCTTTTTTTTTTCATTCTGATGTCAAAGCACACTATAGCGGCTGACAAACTATTTATCCAGAAAAGGGTTGAAGATGCTCATGTGAAACTGATTTCTCATGAATATCATGATACATTGATGATACTCTTCAACTCAAGACTATTGTAATTGTTTGACCGCTTGGAGTCCAAATGTATCACAGGTCGAAATCACCTTACAGGGGTTCACCATTAAACACAGGTTTCATTGTGTCCTCACAAAATACATATTTGTGAAGCAATGCCCCTTGCCCCACGAGCTGCTCTTTTCAGGGGGGTATCTTTTGTGCTGCTCCTCTACGTTCTCAAAATTCAGGTCAGAAAAACAAAAGAATGCCATGAACAGATCTAAAATAAAATCCCAACTCTCTGTAATTTATGACACACTCCTTGTCCTTCACAAACCCAAGTGACAATTAAGCCAAGTATATGCTCATTCCTCTGTCTCTGGACATCAAGACAGGATAGGTATTCTTTTCTGCAGAAAAGAAGTTGAGAAAAAACTATTGCTATCTATCTACTTTGCAATGTATAAGGGGCATAACTAAACTTATAATCAGAGCATCTGGGCTCTTGATTCTGTGGGATTACAAATTGCTTTGTTGTTGGGGATGTTAAAAAGTTGAAACAGGAGTCTATGTAAGCAACCCCAGCCTGACAGACAAGCAGCAAGCACGGCCTTGCCCTTCAGGATTTGAGAGACTAAGCGTGCTGTTTGATGTGACGCATCGCTCAGGAGCCGAATGAGAGGATGGTTCATACCCACACTGCCTACCAAGAAGCAGTATCACTTTGAAGGTTTTTAGTTGATTTTATTGTTGATGAAAATCAATCATGCCATAAAATCAGAAAGGCTTTATGAAAGCAGCCATCCCCAAATACTGAAGATATATTATAAGAGAGAAGCTACACATGGTATTAGCCCATCAACTAGGCAAAGGCTTGCCTTGGGAATGATAACACTGTGAAATAAAACTCCACAAGCAGCACTTTACCTTTAACATATAATTACCAGCTTGTTTTAAGACCACAGCATTCCATAATTTCAACCAAGCTTATTAATGGAAATGCTTATGAAGAGTCTGGATTGATTTATGGCTTTTTTTTTAAAATTCTGATGTCAAAGCACACTATAGCGGCTGACAAACTATTTATCCAGAAAAGGGTTGAAGTTGCTCATGTGAAACTGATTTCTCATGAATATCATGATACACTGGTCTCTTCAACTTTCACTGCAACACAATTTATTTGCTACACGGCCAATTTTGAATTCCACTGGAGAACAACGGGTAATTATGCAAGAGATATGCCTTCATGCTTTCCTGCTGTTCCCTCACTCTTATCTGGGTGTGATTTTTCTCTAACCTCTTGAACCTTTTTTCCTTGGGGCTAATACATTTGTTCTTCTCTACAAAGATAAGCGAGTAAAACCATTGCTTCCTCTGTTCTCCCTCAACAATCTCCGATATCAGCCTCACTAAAAATAGCTACACTCCGTCCAAGCTACAGTAAGTTACCCCTGAAGATTGCTCAGAAGCAACTGCTAGGGAAGCTGGCAGCTGCACGGTTATTTAGAACCAGCTGGCCATATGGCATATGAAGGACTTAGACTGTAAAGAAATCTCTGAACTGCCAGTTAGTTTTCTGAGGTATTTTGAAACACTGCAAACATATTTTACTTCCTGGATGTCTCTAGGAATACCTTTTATCATCACAACTTTAAAGTTAGCTTCTGTTCAATCATTCCTGGAGTGTTTCTGGCAGAATATGAGTCCATGTATTCTGTGATCTGACCAATATGGGAATGAAATAATGAGGTAGGACTTGTCTACAGTTATTGTCTAGGATGTTACTGTATTTTACTGCCATTTGGGTTTGATTTTCTTTCTTTGCTTATAGAGCTATTGGTTTAGTACAACTAAATAGAAAGGAATGTTTCTCCCAAATCCATCAAAAACAAACTAACCCAAATAAAAACATTAACTTTGTTAGACTCCTCTCACTACCCTAACCACTAGAACTGTTTTCTGTATCATGCAGTTAATGTTATAATATCTAAAAACAAGTCTAAAACTTCATATTTGTCTAAAGATTAAGAATTCTTACACTTATAAAAATAACAGAGTATGTCATCCTCTCCAACGACTAACTGAATGATTGATACTTTTTTAAAGAAAGTGTTAAACGCATCAGGATGTTTAATTAAAAATTTTGTGAGGGCTTCAGTGATGTCTAATATTTATTCCCTACACAGCATAATATTTAATCTCCAGTTGAGCACATAGAAAATGTATAGGAGATATTTTTGCACAGTTATTTTGTCCTGACTTACACAATGATCCAAATATTATCCAGTTTAAGACATGCGTTGTGTGTAGCACCGTAATGGTGTACTCAGCACAGGACGACAATGTGCATTATGTCCTAGAAAGGTGAGGCAAGCCAGTCATTGCAAGTGAGGCTATTAAACGAGTTTGTCTGAAGAGGCAGGAGCCTGACTCTAGGACTGCACAAGAGGCTGCTGAACCATACTTTGCCTGCAGGTGTCCAAAGAGCGCCTTGCAATGCTTCAGTATTTTTATTTAGTTTTTTATTGCACAGAATGTGAAAAACAGACTTGCGGCTGTGTGTCGATCTCCTCAATGTCTGCTGATAGAAACTTGAAATAAACACATCTAACCTCTGTAGGCTTGAGTTCCCAAGCACAATGCAGTTGAGTATGGGCTCTTTGCATTTCCTGTTTAACAAACACAGGACAAAAAGAAGATGTATCCCAAATCTTAAGGTGTCATGGCCATAATGCATTCACCGAGGCCCTTAAAGTTGGCAAAAGTATGTCTCTCAATCTGCCAATCTTTCTCTGTTACTCTTTCAGTCCTTTGGTTTATCCCCCTGACAGTCTGCATATGTATTTACATGTACTTGCTAAATATAGGTAACTATATAAATAACATGTAGGTATTTATATAGGTAAATACATATGTAAATATATTTTATATATATATAATACACATATAACTCATATATGCACATATACACATATATACACACAGAGAACAAAGGCATACATATATTTATATGCATGTGTTTAGACATAATCCATTTCAGTGACTATTAGATTTCCACAAGGACATGTTGACGAGGTAGTTAAATATAAATCCAGAACATTAGGGAGAGACTGGGGATGGACATACACATTTTGGGTTCTGAAGCATGTAGATGATATGAGGTCATGCAAGAAAGAAAAGTCTGAAGACTAAGTCCTGGGCTTCAAGGTCTGGAGGAAGAGCCCCAGTCACAGGAGCTGAGGGAGAGAATAATAACGAAAGGATGAGAGCGACTGACTGCAAATACCATTTTCAGCAAGCTTTGCTATAAAGGTGAGCAAAGAAATCAGATAGTGGCTGTATGGGAATAAATACAGACAGAAACAGATATGGCTACAGTTGTCATGAGAATTACAGTTTTAGATAAAGATATGGATTCTCCCTCCGGGTCATTATTCTTGGTATTCGCTCCTATTTCTGATTTTTCTCTGGTTGGTTCTTTCTCATTATCCAGTGTTCTACTAGATTATCACACCCAATTATTGCTTCCACCACCATTAACCCCTTTCCCTGTCCTCTGTTTTATTTTAATCCATCACAATTATCAATACCTGATGGTATTAAATGTATTTATTCCCTTATTTATTCTGTCTCTCCCACTGGAATGTAAATTCCAGGAGGGAAAAAAATTTGTCACATTTATTCCTGTGAACAAGAACTGTGCACTACACATAGTATGTCTAACAAATACCTCTGCATTTATCCATGAATATATGCTTGTGTGGCTGTATAAGTACATACACACTACATACTTCCATTGAAGAATCAGATGAGTTTTACTTACTAGCAAAAAGATTAAAATCACATAAAATCTTCCTGTTCAGGTCATACTGAGGAGAGGCAAAATAACAGCATAATAATCAATAATTTACCAGGATTTATGTCTATTTTAAACAAGTGTTTACTAAGGTAAAATTTTTTATTCCCATGTCTGTGGTTTTATTTCCGCTATGAGTCTAGCACTGTTGGCCATTAAAATCTTTTCTAAATTCTATAAAATATATTTTAGAGTGCAATACATTATCACTGTTATTAAATGTTTCCATTTCTTTCATTTTATAAAGGAACAATGAAAGAACTCAAAGCACAGACAAAAATGATAGATCACCCCAAAAGTAATCAGTGAGGAATAGGATTTTAAGTTACAGGTTCTATCAATAAATTAAACCTAATGGAAACTTAATAGAAGCAAATTTGTTTCCTACTAGATTTTCAAATACTTAGGCTGGCACCTACCATGCTCACAGGGAAAAGCAAATCCAATTTAAAACTTTATGAACAGGAAAAAAAAGTCAAAATACATGGGAATGAAAAATACACACCCATTTGCTTTGAAACATATGGATAAACTACACAGAGGTACTGGGTGTGCAAAGCTGACTAGGACATTCCTCTGGCCTGTGGAAGTGTATAGGTTAATGAGAGGAACAGAAAATTTCAATGAAATATGTTAATACGTTAAGTGGTAAGACTGAATTTTTAATCACAGAAGTTCGGGAAAATACTGCTGGAAGATGATGCCTGAGTTAAATATTTAAAAAATGTATTAAGAGTATAAAAGTACACAATATGAAGTTAATAATGTAAGACGATGAGATTTCTGGAGAACATAACAAAACAAATATTTTAAAAACATATGAAAATATAGACATAGATTACATGTGTCAGTCTCCCCTAATACATATAGAAAATCTCAGTGGGTTTGTGGTAGAGGGCAAAAGCTAATCTCTTGACTAGATAGTGGTGTTATAACTCTTAAAACCTTTTATTTCCTCTAATGTGCTCAGAGAAACAAGAGCCAGGAGGATTGGAAAGAGAACACACAGTAGATAGTAACCTGAAGTTACTCAAAATAGAAGAGTAATAAGAAGCACCCCTTCTGCAATTCACAGAATTGACTATTGATCTATTCCCAAAAAGTACGCATAGGAAGTGTTTTGCTCAAACACCATACATAGCCTTACTACAATCAAGATAAAATGTTACCTATGATATATTCACCTGTTCAGTAACATTTCTCACTATAAATTTCTTCATTTAAGATTTCAAGTTAATAGTTGAAAGACAGAACTCCTAAATAATTTTCTAAGTAATTCCCATAGTCAGAAATAAGTATTTGAATATTTTATTTTCCATGGTAACCTATCAAATAAAAAGAGTACGGCCTGACCAAATGATACTATCAAAACACATCCACCCTTTCTCAATGAATTTTAAAATATCCTTCATGAATAAACTTCAATGAATGGTTGTTATTTTCCCAAAACGCTGAATTCTAAAACACAGAAAATTGCTATCACTTTACAAGATGGGAAAATTGTGTAGTTCAGTTGTGAAATGAATCATCTCAGACATCAAAATTCAAATATTTCTTTACTTTTCTTTTGGGGTCAGGTGAGTTGTTTAATTATCACTGAAACATTTCCAAACATAAATGGAATTCTCTTAGATTTGCAAATAAGTATTTTAAATTGTGTCAGGTAGGAGTATCAGAGTGAAACACAGCATAGAGATAAAATGAGAGCAATACAATGACGGGAGTAGGTGATATGGTTGAAGAAAGAAAAGGAATCCAGCCAGGGAATGTAAGAAAATGAACATAGACATACAGAAACATCCTACAGAGAACACAGAAAAAGCAGTAAGATTTGACAGCAACCTACATAAAGGACTAATGAGAATAAAAATAGAGAAATCAATGTTCTGGGGGGAAAAAAAGACCAAAAATGGATTTTTATGAAAATGGATGAGACATCAGAAAGTGGGACAGAATGGCTCCAGAAGGTGAAAATCATAGGAAATAATGGAGAACACTTCAGATGTGCTTGTAAAATTTGGCCATGGCTGTTACAGGTAACCTCCTGTATGTTTAAGTACCAAATTCAAAGTCCGGTACCTTTGCTTTATCTCTCATGGATCCTTTGCCCAGGATGGACATTTTAGCACCTGTTTCTTCCTGTAGCCTCTTCAAGGAGTTTCCTCTTGGTCCGAGCAATTTCCCCACAAAATTGAACTAGAAACAAAATCAATAGAATGTTTGTTTTAAAGGAGAGAAAAGTAATAATGTGTACCGAGAATAACTGATGGGAGTGGGTTTTTCAAACTTTACCTGGAATAGAGAATTATGCCATTCACACACACACACACACACACACACACACACACACACACACGAAACCATTTCAGACTTCTTATCAAGGATCCATTTGAAAAAGGATGCCTCATTCCAAAGGAATGTCAAAATCAATAATGAATATATCATTTAATATATAATCAAATACACAAATAGGGAAAAGAACAATGGTTTACAAACTTTCTAGAGGCTCTTTATCTCCAATCAGATTATTAAATAAAAAACAAATTTAACTTTGTACCTTCAAAATTGCAAAACGTAATATTTTAAATTGATTTTTAAAATGAAATCTAATATTCATGTTTATTAAGCATTGTCTGTATCCATAATATTCTATTCCAAATTTCATGATTAGGAATAAAGAGATTCAATTTTTCTTCAATATTAAAGAGTTTTCTATGTTAAAGCATTGTTCTTGGAGCAAATAAAAGATGTGATTACATAGACAAGAATTTAAGCACTACGGATAGAACACATATAGAAAACAGTTTTGTCTAAATCTGGAAAAATATCAGGGTGGACCTTTCAATTTATTTATTCATTCTGAAACATGGTTAAAAACAGGTAAACTAAGAGAAGTTTTTAGAATATGCTGTCAGCTAGAAAAAGGAACATTACCAAACCAAATGACTCAGATACCCATACACTGATTAATTTAAAAATTGTAAAAGGTTGAAAATGCACCAAAAACTGTATTTATACTTCATATTGTGCACATGAAGGATAAAGATAAATGAAATTAAGTAATTGCTTTCTAAAGCAGAGTTTTCCAAGTTTTTTAAATCCATGGTCCTACAGTAAGAAACAGACTACACTCAATAGTGAAAGACTGAATGCTTTCCCAAGTCCAGGACGAAGTCAAGCATGTCTACTCTTACAGCTCTTCAGTGTTCTACTAGAGCATGGATTGTTGTACCTATAGGCAAATAGATAAATGGAACAGTATAAAGTTCAGAAAGAACACAGTTAGAAGGTCAACTGGTTTTCAACAAAAGTGCCAAAGACAACAGATTTGAAAAAGTCTAACAAATGGCCCTGGAATGACAAGATATTCATATACCCTCCCCTCAAAAAAAGCAAAAACAAAATAAACACAGAAAACTTTTTATGTCCTACTTCACAGTTAGGTAAACCTTATTTTGAGATCTGTAATAGATATAAACATAAAAGCTAAAATTATAAACATTCTAGGAAGAAAGCACAGAAGAATGTCTTTGCAATCTTAAACTGGGAAATATTACTTAACTGGGAAGCAAAGAGCATTCACTAAAACTTTTGCTGATCAAAAAACCATTAAGAAATTGAATAGACTTTTTCATTAAGCCACAGACTGAGAGAAAATACTCCCCATACATACATCTGAAAAATGACTAGAATTTAGAATCTATAAAAATCTCCATCAAGTAAATAATTAAACACACATCAGAATTGCTAAAGGGAAAAAACAGCTCAAATGTTGAGAATGTGAACTACTGAAGCAATCACTGTTGGCAATTTAAAATAATACAACTACTTTGGAAAGAAAATTGGCAGTTATTTATGAAGTTAATCATAGAGCTCTTCTATGATCCAGTAATTCTATCCATAAGTATTTAACCGAGAGAAATAAAAGCACACATTCACAAAATGACTTCCACATGAATGTCTGTGAGATGTTATTCGCAACTATGATTAAACTAGAAATAAACCAGCACCCATTCAAGGAGAAAAGATAACCAAGTTTATATATAAATAGGAATTAGTCACTGATTGACACAATGGCATGGATGCATATCACATTATGCTGGAAGAAGCCAGATACAAAAAAGTATATCATGTCAAATTCCATTAATACAAAATTCTAGAAGCAAAAATAATACATGACATTATAATTCATAAGTCTGGTTACCTGTTGAGACTAGAAGGCTGAGGTTGGACTGGCTGGAAAATGGCATGAAGGAAACATCTGGGGTGACAGACTGTTTTTTATTTTGTTGACAGTATAGGTATATATTTTTTTTAACTGCAAGCTGCACCCCTAAGATCTGTGCATTTTACCGTATGTAAATAGTACTTCAATTAAGAGTGGGGAAAAAAATCAGAAGGTTGAGAACTCATAATATGTTTTAAAAAGTAATATCATAATGATATGTCTAGTCCCAGGTTGTTGTACAAAGGAATCTCACTAGACTTTTAGGAAATATGCCATTCTAATCTATGCAAAGGTTGGAGGTCATCAAAATGCTGGTTGATCTACAAACTGGACCTGGGGAATCAGACACTCCTTACTCCCTTCACCATCTTTAGAATTTCCATTCTTCCCACTGTTCCCATAGTAGTAGCCAATTCAAGGATCCTTAAGTAATGTGTTGTTGAGACCATCTGAGCAGAATAGGTGATTGGATGCCATAAATCCTCTTTGTCAACTCTTAAAATTCTGGAGGACAGGTATGAAGGTAGACTCATTGCAGCTGCCCAAGACAAGTCTTAGACATCAGTTCCCTTGCTTTTTACCAACCAATCTGGGGCAGTCGGCCTAGTTCTTTGGTCTCTCCTTGCCCTTCATATACAAGGGCCACTTTCAAATTTCACCTGGGTAACTCCCAAGATTGCCAACCAATAGCAGCAGTGAAAATGAATTACCCATCATATGAAATCTTGTTAACAAATCCTAAAAATAATATTTTGAGTGAAAAATTCAAGCTCTAGACAAATGGCACTGTTTTTATAAAACTCTACAAACAAAATTTAAAAATATTTTGCTTATGAATACATACATAGTCAATCTAATCCTCAAATAACGGGTATAATAATAAATACAAAATTTCAAGGGAAACTTCATGACCTTAATGGATATCAGCAAATATTATCAAAGGGAAACATACAGGAGTTGACAAATAGGCAATATTTTAGACTTTAGTTTAACTTAGGGGTTCATAAGTGTTCATTTTTTAATATTGTTTTACTGCATATGAAAATTACACATATTATTTGACTGCATTAAATATGATACAACTTTTAAAAGAAATCAGATAGAACAATTCCAGTGGAATAAAATTTGACTGACATTTTCTTTAGTACTCTGTCTCAGAACTTTTTTTGCCCTTTTTCCAAGTAGTAATAAAATATAGAATACAAAAGTATCAAGGCATTCAAAGTGATGTCTCCACTAGGAAGGTTAATGACTGAAGGGAAGAGAGAGCATTTCACACATTCCTGACTGAGGACAATTTACTGACAAAATATATACATGGTCCCCAAAATATATACATGGTCCCTACCCTCAGAAGTTTCTGTTCTCTGTCATGATTAATTTGACACATTTCCCAACACTTCTATTTCAACAGTAACTTTATTTCTAACGAATGACCAATCTGAAAACAAACTGTCTTAAAGTGCTAAGAAAAATATCCCTCTGAATTTTTTCACTAACTCTACCCTCTGAAATAGAACACAGGCATCCAACAGAATGAAGATATTATATAATCAGAGATTTAATTTCACAAGCTGATGGAAAGTATCTTTTATGATTAACATGAACTACACAACATTATTTTAGGTGAGCAGTCCTCCTTTCAATGCTTCTGAAATTTAAACATGCACCATCTACCACCTGCTTTTGCTAACAAGTGCTTATTTATCATAGTTTAAGTTGACTTAAGTGTTTTTCTCTCTTCCCTAATATCTGGAGTTTTTGGAGCCAACACTGTGGAATGCTTCCAAGGACTTTTTTTTTTTATTCCAATTATTTGGTTGACTAAAATGCTCCCACATTAGTGAATAATTAGGCCATAATTCTTCAGAGCATGGTGTTGAAGTCAAATTGCATGGGTCTATAAAGTTGCTAGCTGCATAAATCTGGCTGTATTACCTAACTTAACCTAACACTAAACTTCACTCTTCTTATCCATAAAATGGGGATGATAAAGACAATAACATATGCACAGTAAGTGCTCAATAAATGTAGACTGTTATGTTATGCTTGCTACATGATTATTATAGTTTCAGTATACTGTCATAGTGCCTGACACATAGTGAAGTTTGACTTTGGTAAGCATTACTCTTTTATTATTTTTATATCGTTAATATTTTCATATTTATGATAGAGAATTATTTTTTAGAATTAGATGCTACTATTACTTGCTAAAATTCGTATTTTCCGAAGGCTCCCCATGGGGCAGGCACTGTGCTAAGTCCTCTAGAGGATGATCTCACAGCAAGTGTGTGTGTGGTGGGCAGAAGAAATGTTTACAAGCCGCACTCATATGCCCGTCTCCGCTGCAAAGGAGGGCACTTGCATTCACACGCCCACAGAGAATGCTTCCAGCCTTTCTTGCTTGCTCCTCAAGAGGATTTTTATTTTTCACGAAAAAACTGATTATCATTTCTGTTTGAGATTTTAAAACATCAGATGTAATTATGAAGCTGGTAATGTATTTTTGATGCTGTGCTTAGTTTTTGGAAACTTAATTTTAAGATAAACTCTGAAAACAGCCAGTATAAGAGTTGGCCTAATAAGACATGTTTCCCCTCTGGTTTCATCCTACATTCAGTCCCCTTTCAAACAAAGTAGATTGATATAATCATGACAGATGAATTATCAGTTCAGAGAATTAATCAGTTTCTAAACTTTTCCTTAAAGAAATCCCTTTAAACACAGAAAATAACTCCAACATACAGCAGTGTCTTCATTATTTAGCCATAATTTAGTAATTTGGGAAGCTCTAAGATTCTTAGGCTTGGTAGAGTGAACAGCTGTGTTTTCAGTATGTCAAATATATTCAAATAATCTGAAAGTATTTTATCTCCAGGTTTTAAGAAAATTAAATTTGTGTGTGTTGAATTCATTTATGCTTAAGTCACTGAACAATTGTTTTATAATTTTTATATGCAAAACGTTTTTTAAGCAATTATGATCATATTTTTAATTATTTTTCTAAAAGCAAATATTTAAATTGTGTTGAGCAAAATGAACCAAAAGGAATGCATTTCAATGGATTTGTAAATTAACAAAATATAATTTGTGGCAAAGCAAGTGCTTCCCATAAAACTAGGGACATTTTAAGAAAAATATTTGAAGACATATTTAACATAGTAAACCCAAGAACAAGTTTAAAATTAGGTAAAAATCAACTTCAATAATGTTGGGCTTATATATTTCAAAATTTACAAATTCATCATCTAAGCACAGGTAACCCAAAATGTCTTACTTAGAGTTTCCCATTTTACCCTTTCCACATAATATATTTCTCTGATTAACAATATTTCATCAATACTTGTGTGAAATCACCCTTTTTTTTACACGTGGTATTTCTCTGATCACGTTGATAAACTATCCCAGCAACTCTGTTCCTTCTCAAATAGGAGACACAATTTACCTAGTCTAATTTCTGTTTTGGGGGGCACTAAGGTTCACCTGTTTTGTGATGAAAAGACAGTGTTGGTCACTAGGGCCACTTGTGAGGACTCTGACCTGCTGGCCCCTCTGCTGCCTCACATCATTCCTCCTCTTTCCCAGGACCACCCTGGATATGCTTGAACTCCCACAATTTCTGACCTTCGAGTTCCTCTTGTCCTCACGTTTGCTAATATTTGAACACTATTTTCATCTCCATCTTTTCCCTGATTTGGGGATGAATCCCCTTCTTAATCAGGATAGGAGCTGCTGTTCTTCGTTTTAGGAATTCAACATCAAATCACCCTTTAGTATTCTACCCTTGTGCTTATTGCTATTAAAACAAAGGAAAGCAATTTTGGGAAGATTGCACAGAGACCACATTGTGGATCAAAAAATATTCCTGTATAAACTGGCAAGAAAAGACAGAACTTTAGGTACTCATCTCAGCAGTGAGCAAGGGAATAGAATTTTAGTCAAATCCAAATATATCAAGTTTTGTTTATAGAATTAAATATCACCATTTGGAATTTACAAAGCACTCCGTCTAAGAAAACTACTTTCAATTTAACAAAACAGACAATGATGATAGTCAAGAAAATAGGTAAGAAAAACAAGAATGCTTTACTAACCATTAAAGATACTATCAATTTGCTATCATACACTAAATTTTATTCAAAAAATATATCAATATACAATCAAGGATTGAATCAATTCAGTTATGACTAAATACATTGGTTTAGCATCTAGAACTTGTGAAATATGTGGGGGATACAAAGTGAATGAGATATAAATATGTCTTTCAGGAAACTTACACTCCTGCGTGGAAAAAGGGAGTGTTAAATATTAAAAAAGGGAATAGGCTGTTAAATTTTAAAAAAGACACCGACAAATGCCATAACACAAATACACATTAAGCATGACGAAAATTCAACAGAAGAAATGGTTTCCACATGGGAAAGTGAGGAAGGTGGACCTTCTCTGCTGAATGATGAACGAGGCCTGGAAAAGCCAGGGACATAAAAGAGCTCCGAAGAGAGAGATTGGAAAAGACGCAGTGCGATGGGGAGACATTAAAAAGGGAGAAGCCCATCCAAAGTTGTTGCGCATCATCCTGATAAATGATAATGGGGCATAAAGCACAAGGGCGGCCACGGAAAATAGAAAATAGAAGAGGACGCAAAATGAGAGGGATGCTGGGGTGGCCCCTCGACAAGACCTGGCAGTTTACTGAACTGGGGGGCTACGAGGGGCATAGAGTGAATGAGTAATCTCAACATATTCTGTACCCAGAGGATTGAAAATACATTGTTTCTCTTGTAAGAGTGTGAAAGACAGGGACAAAAGTTTTAGAGAGAAATTTGGGGCACATTCGATGTGCAGTGCCCTCCAAATGGAGAAATCGAGGAGCTACGTGTGGATAGACACTGAGAGAAAGAAGATGAAGATGCGGGCCTAGCTAGCAATTTTCTACAGAGGAGTGAGTGCTGCTTGACGTCTGAAATTGCTCAGGGAGAAGAATAAGAAAGGGAAGCCCGGAAACGCCTGAGGAACTCTTGACACTTAGAAGACAGAATAAGGAAGCAGGACAAAAGCCCAGTTTCCGGGGGAACAGGAATGAGAAAAACAGAAAAAAGGAGATTTTTTTGGAATAAATCACTTAATGCACAAATATGTATCAAGTGAAAATTATGTGCCACGTATCGTGCTAGAGAAGTTGAGGAATGTACAGGAGCGTATAACCGCAGTTCTGAGAAAACCTTTCTGGGAAGAGCAGCGTGGAAGCTGGGATGCGGTGTACGGGCAGCCGGGGCGGGTGCAGAGAGCAGCTCTGATGGAGGCTCTCCGGGCAGAGGGAATGATGTATATATAGGCAACCCCAGTTGGATAAAACTGAAACAAATTCTTCGGAGTTGTGAGAAACGGCGCTGGTGGGGAGATGCAGAAGGAATATTCAGGTGTTTACTGACTCTGCTGAAGTTTTTGGACTTTGTGTCTCAGTGTAAAAAGTACTGTAAAGGAACTGGAGGGTCTGAATGGGCAATGGGCAGGGGTGGCTTGGGTGTGACTGTGGCATGATTAACTTTTTCTTTAAAAGCATCTAACTAACCGCAGTGTGACGAATGGAAGGAGTGAGCAAAGGGGTAGAGGAATTAGGAAGCAAGGGTTCTAGCAGAGGCTACCGAGGGAGGGAGCCGAGGGTGTGAGAAAGACAAATTATTCACTGGAGTTGGCAGTTTGGAAGAATTTTGATTCTGTGCCAAAGTACCTATCGTTACCATTTATTTAATCTCAGAATTCGCATAACACTTCAAAATAAAACAGAAAAGTCAACACATAAGTGAATTGAAAGAGTTTAAATAGAAAATTTTACCAAAAATGTGAACAGCAATTACTCTTGCTTACTCTAACATTCAAAAATCCCATTTGAGATTCCCATTTTCAGAGGGAAATACTCGAATTTGAAGCAAGCATAGAGAGTTGGAGAAGAAGGATCCATTTATACCAAGTATGAAAGTGTGGGTCCTTTAAAATGTGTTGATTGGGTATAGCTCGTGCTTAATATTTGTCTTTAATGTTTCAAAATACTGTAACATGGTTGATGTTAAAAATTACACTGTATTTTACAGAATGGCCTGTACTTTACAGGAATAGCAAAGAAACTAGCAAATATGCTGATAAAAATGATTGGACAGGAGTTTTAATACTGTGCATACACAATTTATGTCCCATTTGTTCTGCTATAATTTTCTACATGATTTAGCACGTGTGTGTGTGTGTGTGTGTGTGTGTGTGTGTGTGTGTGTGTGTGTGTAAATCATATTCTTCTTTCATAGACAACTAAAGAGCTTTTGGTCATGTTTTAAATGTATTTCATCCTGTGTAGAGCATCCTTAAATATCTTCTGAGACACATTCTTGCTTTATTTATACAACTTCAAGGGCACCTTCTCCAAGCTAAAGTTATTTTTATTTGAAAAGATTGATTTAAAACACCATTGTTAAGTGAAAACTATCGACGTTAACAAACAGCTCTAATCTTAATGATAACCACAGTTAAAACCCAATACCTGATGTGTTCAGCACGTACCTTGTCTGAGTAAAAATGTTTTGGAGACCATACAATCAAACAGACACATTTGTAGAAACATATGATTAAATGTGTAGTACAGCGACACACAGGTATATAATTCTTTTTTTAATCTACATCTTTGCATTTTTAATACTAAACAGATATTTCTTTGGCCTTTCAAATAATCATGAATATAACACCTTAGCGTCCACTGTATACTTATATTGAAAAAAAATTAAATCTTGAAACCACAATGGTGCCATCATATAGAATATTGGATTTCTAAGGTAAATATTTCATTTAAATGTCCATTAAGTCTCTTGTAAATTGCATTTATCTGTCCAAATGAGATATCAGGTCTTTATATGACTTTTCCTTCTCTGTTCAATGTCATGAAATCAACATATGAGCTTATGTTTGATAAAGACATGATTATTCAAAAAGAGCTTTGTGACAATCCACTATGAGAGGCTCTGCTCTGTACACTAAGGATACAGAAGCACATAAAACAAAATTTCTTGGCCCTTATCGAGCTTACATTTCAAATATACATTTATTTCCAAATTAAACGTATTTAAATAGTCAATTGCATTTCTGTTTCCTGGATGGCGTCTAGTTTTCTTAAAGTTCGGGTTGTTTAAAAAACACCTATGTATTGTTTACTATCTTATTGTGTGTAATTTAAATTCTAAAAAAGTCCCAAAAAATCCATTCTAAAGGGATATGCCTTAATTCCCTTAGATATGAATTCAGTAATAAAGAATAAGTTAATTTTTTGATCAGCTTATTAAAACACCTTCAAACATTAGTTAAAATACTGGGTGCTATAAGTAGACTAGCAGGTTGTTTTTCATCCAGCTATACAACTATGTCTCTATAGACTTGCCTCGTCTGCACATTTCATATAAATGGAGTCACACAACACATGGTCTTCAGTGACTGACTTCCTTCTCTTGGCACGTGCTTGAGGTTCATCTATGCTTTATTAGTACTTTCTCTTTGTTGTTGAATAATATTGCACTGCATAGAGTATGATGTTACCTGTTGGTTTTTCACAGATGCCTTCCCTTAGACTGAGGAGGTTCCTTTATAATCCTAGTCTGTTGCGTGTTCTTGTTTTGTTTCTGTTTTTATCATGAACAAGTGTTGGATTTGGTCAAATGCTTCTTCTTCATCTGTTGAGATGATCATGTGGGTTTTGTCCCCTATTTCATTGCTAAGGCATGTTACCTTAGCTGATCTACAGATGTTAACCAACTTGCATTCCTAGGATAAGTCCTGCTTTTTCATGGTGTTCAATCCTTTATATAGCATTGCCAGCCTTGTTTTGTAGTGCTTCATTGTGAATTTTCTGCATCTACATTCATACTGGATGCTGATACGTAGTTTTCTTTGGCTCTGTCTGCTTTGGCATCAGGATAACACTTGCTGTGTAAAATGAGTTGCAAAGTATCCCCTCCCCTTCTAATCTTTGGAATAGTTTAGGAAAGTTGGAATTAATTCTTTTTTTGAATGTTTGGTAAAATTTAACAGGAAAGAATCTGAATCTGGGATATTCTCTGTTTTTTTAATTACTCATTTTAATCTGTACTTGTCATAGTTTTACTCAGATTTTCTATTTCTTCTTGAGCCCTTATTGATAATTTGCATCTTTCTAGGAATTTGTCATTTCACCTAAATAAGTAATTTAGTTTGTTGGCATATAGTTGTTTACAACATTCCTTCATGATTTTTTTTTTTCAATACTCTGGGGTTGGTAGTGATGTCTCCATTTTCTTTCCTTATTTCAGTAGTTTGACTCTCTTTATGGTCCGTCTGTAAATGTTTGCCAATTTTGCCAATCTACATAAAGAAACAACTTTGAACTTGGTGTTTTTCTCTGTCTTTTTTTCTTTTACTCCATATTTTCTTTATTTCTGCTCTAATTTTTATTATTTTCTTTCTTTCACTTGCTTTCATTTCAGGTTTTTTTTCCCCCCTAGTTTCTCAAGGTAGAAGTTTAGTACATTGATTTGAGATCTTTCTTCCTTTTAAATATAGGCATTTACTGTGATCCCAGAAGGGTTCTTCTTGGTTCTCTCCACCTTTTCCTGTCTATTAAATTTCTGGTTGGTATGCCTTTTGGTTTTTAATCACACAGCTATCAGCCTCCTCATTGCTATCCACCAAGGTCCCCATGTTCATCAACATGAACTTGTCCACTCTGTTCCAAAATAAAAACCCCTCTTCACAGGGAAGCCTGCAGATCACTTTGTACTTAAGGCCTCTTTCCCTCTGAGCAGAACTTCCAAACGATCTCAAACTAGATATGGAACCCACTTTTCCTGTAGTAACACCCCACTCTATGATTGAGGACCAGAATCAAGTTTGCAGGTTGGGAAGGCTATGAACATGCCATGGGCTGCACCTTTCTAGAGCAATCAGAGCAGAACAACAGGCAGATTAGAAAGCATTACCCAAATCACACACAGACCCATTAACAAGAGGCTGAATCCTCACTGGTACAAAAGGCTTAAACACAAACTCTGACCAAATGCTAACAATAAAAAGCTAGTATTCATTTAAGCCATGCCAGGAATTCTGACTCACAGAAACTATAGATAATAAATACATTGTTTTAAGCTACTGTTTGTGGCAATTTGTTATACAGCAATAGAAAATTAATTCATCCTACATGTATTCATTTGCTTAATCCCAAATTACACATCCAATTAACTTAGAATAACAAGTTTAATAGTACCTCATCCATATGGTTATGGCAAAGTTTAAAAATACCATACTCTGTTCTCTTTATTCTCACATTTTGGATCATTCAGCTTAAGAGTTACTCTTCTGAAATGCAGCCCACTGCATATGCAGGTATCCAATATGGTCTCATTCATGTCACCTATTGAGGCAGCGATTACAAAATGCACATCAGACCTCAGGGAGTCACTCCCTCCTCAATTGGCTTATGGCGGCACTTCGTGCTGTGTGGCCCAATCCGGGTAATCTACCATCCTCTCCTGTTAGATGACAGATGAATGCTGAGCTCCAACAGGTATTACGAGAGCTAGGCAAAAGAAATGCCATCTATAGAAAAAAGAAACCCTGGAAGATTAAAGATGGCGGCGTGAGAGGAGAGACAGAGGCTTCCTCCTAAAACTGGATACAGTAAGAAAATTTAATTGGCACAACTAATCCTGAGAGAGCAACTGGAAAGAGGACGCATCAGACTGCACACACCTGGAGAAAAGAGCAGGCCTCAGCAAACAGGGTAAAGTACCAGAGCCGTGGCTCTGCAGGACACGAGCCCCGCCCCCACCCCAGCTCACCAGCGGGAGGAAGACAAACAGAGCAGGGAGGGAGTGGAAGGCCTGGGAGTGCTGAATACCTGGCTCTGGAGATCTGCGCTGGGAGCACAAACCTACATTTCATGGTGCTTTCATGAGACTCGCATGACTACCGGGTTGGAAAGTTAATACAGGCAGAGTTCCTGGGGAGACTGGGATTCCGGCTGCTTGTGGAAAGCAGAGATCCATATCTGCCTGCTCTGGGACAAATACTTATATCTGTGTGACCGGCCCACTGGCTCAGGCAGTGGAGACAGGCACAGCAGCTGGGAGGCGGGGAACAGCTCCTTCCTCCTCCCAGGTACAAGTACCGCTCCCCTGAGACCCCCGACATTGATTCAGGGGCTGAGCAGCTCCAGAATAGAGCTTCTGGACACTAGACAGGGGCTGAGCAGCTCCAGAATAGAGCTTCTGGACACTAGAGGGAGCCATATACAAACATGAAATGCCAAAGAAACCTTGTCCAGAGTAAAATTGTTAATACAACTCCTGAGAAAGATTTAAATGATATGGACCTCGTGACTTTTCCTGAACAGGAGTTCAAAATAAAAATGACCAACATCCTAATGGAGGTACAAAAGACATCCAAAAACTCAGGAATGAATTCTGGTCAGAGATCCAATCATTAAAGAACATGATGGAGGGTATTAAAAGCAGGTTGGATACGGTGGAGGAGACAACAAATGAAATAGAAACTAGACAAGAGGAATACAAAGAAGCTGAGGCAGAAAGAGAAAAAAGGATCTCTAAAAATGAAAGAATATTGAAAGAACTGTGTGACCAATCCAAGCGGAACAATATTCGCATTATAGGAATACCAGAAGAAGAGAGAGAAAAAGGGATAGAAAGTGTCTTTGAGGAGGTAGTTGCTAAAAACTTCCCCAATCTGGGGAAGGAGATAGTCTCTCAGGCCATGGAGATCCACAGATCCCCCTACACAAGGGACCCAAAGAAGACAACACCAAGACACATAGTAATTAAAATGGGAAAGATCAAGGATAAGGACAGACTTTTAAAAGCAGCCAGAGGCAGAAATAAGACAACATACAAAGGAAAGCCCATCAGACTAACAACAGACTTCTCAGCAGAAACCTTAGAGGCCAGAAGGGAGTGGCATGATGTATTTAATGCCATGAAGCAGAAGGGCCTGGAACCAAGGTTACTTTATCTGGCAAGATTATCATTTAAATTTGAAGGAGGGATTAAACAATATCCAGATAAGCAAAAGCTGAGAGAGTTTCCCTCCCACAAACCATCTCTGCAGTCTATTTTGGAGGGACTGCTATAGATGGAAGTGTTCCTAGGGTTGGATAGCTGTCACCAGAGGTAGTAAAACTATGGTAGGGAGGTTGGAGCAGCTGATTGCGAGGCAAATGCAAAATTAAATTGACTATTCCCAAAGCCAATCAAGGGATAGAGAAAAAGTATAGAATCTGATACCTAATATATAAAGAATTAAGGAGGAAGAAAAAGGAGGAGAAATAGAAAAGAACCTTTAGATGGTGTTTGTAACAGCATACTAAGTGAGTTAAGTTAGACTCTTAGATAGTAAGGAAAGTAACCTGGAACCATTGGTAACCACGAATCTAAAGCCTGAAATGGCAATAAGTACATACCTATTGATAATCACCCTAAATGTAAATGGACTGAATGTACCAATCAAAAGACACAGAGTCACTGAATGGATAAAAAAACAAGACCCATCTATATGCTGCTTACAAGAGACTCACCTCAAACCCAAAGACATGCACAGACTAAAAGTCAAGGGATGGAAAAAGATATTTCATGCAAACAATAGGGAGAAAAAAGCAGGAGTTGCAGTACTAGTATCAGACAAAACAGACTTCAAAACAAAGAAAGTAACAAGAGATAAAGAAGGACATTACATAATGATAAAGGGCTCAGTCCAACAAGAGGATATAACCATTATAAAAATATATGCACTCAACACAGGAGCACCAGCAGATGTGAAACAAATACTAACAGAACTAAAGGAGGAAATAGACTGCAATGCATTAATTTTAGGCGATTTCAACATACCATTCACTCCAAAGGACAGATCCATCAGACAGAAAATAAGTAAGGACACAGAGGCACTGAACAACACAATAGAACAGAAGGACCTAATAGACATCTACAGAACTCTACATCCAAAAGCAACAGGATACACATTCTTCTCAAGTGCACATGGAACATTCTCCAGAATAGACCACATACTAGACCACAAAAAGAGCCTCAGTAAATTCCAAAAGATTGAAATCCTACCAACCAACTTCTCAGACCACAAAGGTATAAAACTAGAAATAAATTCTACAAAGAAAACAAAAAGGCTCACAAACATATGGAGGCTTAACAACATGCTCCTAAATAGTCAATGGATCAATGACCAAATTAAAATGGAGATTCAGCAATATATGGAAATAAATGACAACAAACAACACAAAGCCTCAACTTCTGTGAGACGCAGTGAAAGCAGTCTCAAGAGGAAAGTATATAGCAAACCCAGCATATTTAAAGAAGGAAAAACAAACCCAAATGAATACTCTAATGCCACAGTTATCAAAATTGGAAAAAGAAGAATAAATGAGGCCAACAGTCAGCAGAAAGAGGGACATAATAAACATCAGAGAAGAAATAAACAAAATTGAGAAGAAAAAAACAATAGAAAAAATCAATGAAACCAAGAGCTGGTTCTTTGAGAAAATAAACAAAATAGATAAGCCTCTAGCAAGACTTACTAAGAGAAAGAAGAGAATCAACACACATCAACAGAATCAGAAATGAGAAAGGAAACATCACAACTGACCCAACAGAAATACAAAGAATTATTAGAGACTACTATGAAAACCTATATGTTAAGAAGCTGGACAACCTAGAAGAAATGGACAACTTCCTAGAAAAATACAACCTTCCAAGACTGACCAAGGAAGAAACACAGAATCTAAACAAACCAATTACCAGCAAAGAAATTGAAGTGGTAATCAAAAAACTACCCAAGAAAAAAACCCCAGGGCCAGATGGATTTACCTCGGAATTTTATCAGACACAGAGAGAAGATATAATATCCATTCTCCTTGACGTTTTCCAAAAAATAGAAGAGGAGGGAATACTCCCAAACTTGTTCTATGAAGCCAACATCACCCTAATACCAAAACCAGGCAAAGACCCACCAAAAAGGAAAATTACAGACCAATATCCCTGATGAACATAGATGCAAAAATACTCAATAAAATATTAGCAAACCGAATTCAAAAATATATCAAAAGGATCGTACACCATGACCAAGTGGGATTCATCCCAGGGATGCAAGGATGGTACAACAATTGAAAATCCATCAACATCATCCACCACATCAACAAAAAGAAAGACAAAAACCAAATGATCATCTCCATAGATGCTGAAAAGGCATTCGACAAAATTCAACATCCATTCATGATAAAAACTCTCAGCAAAATGGTAATAGAGGGCATGTACCTCAACATAATAAAGGCCATCAGTGAAAAACACACAGCCAACATTATATTGAACAGCAAGAAGCTGAAAGCTTTTCCTCTGAGATCGGGAACAAGACAGGGATGCCCACTCTCCCCACTGTTATTTAACATAGTACTGGAGGTCCTAGCCATGGCAATTAGACAAAACAAAGAAATACAAGGAATCCAGATTGGTAAAGAAGAAGTTAAACTGTCACTATTTGCAGATGACAGGATATTGTACATAAAATACCCCAAAGACTCCACTAAAAAACTACTAGAACTGATATCGGAATACAGCAAAGTTGCAGGATACAAAATGAACACACAGAAATATGTGGCTTTCCTATACACTAACAATGAGCCAATAGAAAGAGAAATCAGGAAAACAATTCCATTCGCAATTGCATCAAAAATAATAAAATACCTAGGAATAAACCTAACCAAAGAAGAGAAAGACCTATACCCTGAAAACTATAAGACACTTTTAAGAGAAGTTAAAGAGGACACTAACAAATGGAAATTCATCCCATGCTCTTGGCCAGGAAGAATTAATATAATCAAAATGGCCACCCTGCCTAAAGCAATATAGAGATTTGATGCAGTCCCTATCAAATTACCAAGAACATTCTTCAACAAACTGGAACAAATAGTGCAAAAATTCATATGGAAACAACCAAAGACCCCGAATAGCCACAGCAATCCTGAGAAAGAAGAATAAAGTAGCGGGTATCTCACTCCCCAACTTCATGCTCTACAACAAAGCCATAGTAATCAAGACAATTTGGTACTGGCACAAGAACAGAGCCACAGACCAGTGGAACAGATTAGAGACTCCAGACATTAACCCAAACATATATGGTCAATTAGTATTCCATAAAGGAGCCATCGACATACAATGGGGAAATGACAGTCTCTTCAACAGATGGTGCTGGCAGAACTGCACAGCTACATGTAAGAGAATGAAACTGGATCACTGTCTAACCCCATACACAAAAGTAAATTCAAAATGGATCAAAGACCTGAATGTAAGTCATGAAACCATAAAACTCTTAGAAAAATACATAGGCAAAAATCTCTTGGATGTGAACATTAGTGACTTCTTCATGAATATATCTCCCTGGGCAATAAAAACAAAAGCAAAAATGAACAAGTGGGACTATATCAAGCTGAAAAGCTTCTGTACAGCAAAGGACACCATCAATAGAACAAAAAGTACCCTACAGTATGGGAGAATATTTTCATAAATGACAGATCCAATAAATGCTTGACATCTAAAATATATAAAGAGCTCATGCTCCTCAACAAACAAAAAGCAAATAATCCAATTAAAAAATGGGCAGAGGAGCTGAGCAGACAGTTCTCCAAAGAAGAAATTCAGATGGCCAACAGACACATGAAAAGATGCTCCACATCGCTAGTTATCACAGAAATGCAAATTAAAACCACAGTGAGATATCACCTCACACCAGTAAGGATGGCCACCCTCCAAAAGACAAACAACAACAAATGTTGGCGAGGTTGCGGAGAAAGGGGAACCCTCCTACACTGCTGGTGGGAATGTAAATTAGTTCAACCATTGTGGAAAGCAGTATGGAGGTTCCTCAAAATGCTCAAAATAGACTTACCATTTGACCCAGGAATTCCACTTCTAGGAATTTACCCTAAGGATGTAGCACTCCAGTTTGAAAAAGACAGATGCACCCCTGTTTATCACAGCACTATTTACAATAGCCACGAAATGGAAGCAACCTAAGTGCCCATCAGTAGATGAATGGATAAAGAAGATGTGGTACATATACACAATGGAGTATTATTCAGCCATAAGAAGAAAACAGCTCCTCCCATTTGCAACAACATGGATGGAGCTAGAGGGTATTATGCTCAGTGAAATAAGCCAAGCAGAGAAAAACAAATACCAAATGATTTCACTCATCTGTGGAGTATAAGAACAAAAGAAAAACTGAAGGAACAAAACAGCAGCAGAATCACAGAACCCAAGAATGGACTAACAGTTACCAAAGGGAAAGAGACTGGGAAGAATGGGAGGGCAGGGAGGGATAAGGGTAGGGAAGAAGAAAGGGGGTATAATGATTAGCATGTATAATGTGGTGGGTGGGGTAAAGGGGAGGGCTTTGCAACACAGGGAAGACAAATAGTGATTCTACAACATCTTACTATGCTGATGGACAGTGACTGTAATGGTGTTTGTGGGGGGGACTCGGGGTAGGGGAGAGCCTAGTAAACATAACGTTCTTCAAAATAAATTAATTACTTAACTAATTAAAAAAAAAAAGAAAATGCCAAAAAAAAGAAATGCCATCTATAGTCCAGAGAATTATGGCCCAAGTGAAGAGATTTTCAGTACTGGGATGAGCAATATTGTGCTTCAAATGGCTCCCACATCTCTCTTTGGGACTCTAGTGGCCATTCTTTCCCCTCATTCAGGGCAGCCCATAAGTGAGATGACACGTACAGTAGCAGACTTAGGAGAGGCTCAAGCAATGAGAACCCAGAAAGAAATAAGATCTGTTACAAGAAGAATTTAAAGGTCCCCATGAAGGTTACGAGGACCCAGATGTGGGTTGATTTAATATGGGCAGGAGCAGATGGAAGGAAATCAGATGGGAAGTCAAGTAGGATCTTACTAGAGCTATGGCAACAGTGAAACCAGAGCAGCAGTTCCAGCCATTAAGACCAAAGAGGCAGAGGTCAGAGAGAGAGCCACAAGTCTGACCTGTGTGCAAGATTTCCTGCTGGAGAGCAAGACAACCTCACTTGAGCCCACACAGGAAGGTGGTTGGGGAACATGGTTTGACTTAGGGAAAGGTCAAGGTATCTGCCCTGAGGTCGACCGGAGGCCACATGTTGAAACAGCTATCCATTGGTCCCCAGTGAACATACAATGTGTCCTGGCTCTGGTGGACACAGGGGCTGAATGTTGATTCATGGTAACCTTGAGCAGTTACCCAGGACTCCCACTATCATAGATGGATATGGAGGTAAGGCTATCAGAATGAAAAAAGCCCAAATCCCTATGGGAATAGGGTGTCCACCCCCAAAAGAGTATACTGTGTATATATCTCCTACCCCTGAGTATATTTTGGGGATTGATATCCTGTAGGGTTTATGGTTTCAGATTGTGAGTTCAGACTGAGAGTATGTGTGGTGAAGGCAAATGAAGGTTCACTTCAAGATCTTGCAGAACATCTGTCATTAGTTATAGAGTATATAATTAAAGAATCTGTTTTTGGCTTTGGAAAATAAAACAAGTGTTGTATTTGACAAAACATGATTTCCAGAAGAACAATGACTATGTTATGTTCTTTTACTCTTAGTTGTGTACATCACATAGCAAGAAGTCCAGCTCCAGACCAAAGTCCTGTGTTTGATCATTCAGACCTGACGAAAGGCGATACAAGGTTTTGCCTGGCAGGTGTCCTGTGAAGAAAGTGCTCTTCCCACACCAAACAGGGTGCACAGCTAGAGCTCTGCAGCTCATTGGAAGGAGCCGCAGCGGAGGACTCAGGCCTACCAGACCAGTCATGCTCACGTGCATATCTGCACATCTGCATTCCTATCCCAGGAATCTCCAAGGAGAACTTCTTCTTTGGGGTCTTGAAGGAGGCACTTTTTCCAGGTCTGATTCAGTCATTTCCACTCTCAAACACTCTTCTTTTCCTTCTCCCAGGTTCCTATATCCACAAGTAGGCAGGAGTCTTTCACTGGGGCTCCCTGGCAGGGAGACAATTCCCCATCTGTGTTGCATCCATTTAACCTTTGTCTGGTGGTTATTCCACTGAGAATGACGACGGATGCCAATTTTTACCTGTTGACTGCATTGTCACAGCAAGTCAATAAAGACCTGATTGTTACCTTCAGCTTGATTCACTGCCTTAATTGATCACCTTGACATCTGGCAGCTCCACACAGAGTAGGTCCTCTACTAATTAACTTAAAGGAAGGAATGCACTGATAAATAAGGGATAATCTGGGAGAACAGACAGTATGTCACAAGGCAATATGAGATTGGGGCACGCATGGAATACATCAGAAATGCACAAGAGCAACAGGCACAGTGTTTCCTGGATTTAAAAAAGGAAGAGATAGAACATATGTCTTTCTGATTGCATTTACAGTGTAAGGGAAAACACACCTTACCATACATTTGAAAGGCTAATGTTATATAATTACAATGGTGGCTTTTTTTGTTGCTTTTAACAAGTAACTTAATAAATGCTGCTCAGAATATTTACATGACACCTTGTTTGAAAATCACCTAAAATAGTCTTCAGCAGTTTTGTGATTCACTCTGACCACATAATGCCCTGGTACATTTTATGAATAAATAAAACAACCTCAATGTGAATTCCAAGTGATTGAGAAATTTAGAAAGTTTTGACCATGCTTTAGATCCTTTGATCAGTAATGAACAATAATATGAAATAATGTTATTTTGTGCATGTGTGTGTGTGTGTGTGTATGTGTGTGTGTGTAGTTTTTATTTTATCAATGTTCTTAACGTATTTATCAGGGGTGCACAGCTTTATGGGTTATTTCAAACATTTTTATGTTATTAAACATGTAAATAGTTTTGATTAGTTAAATATGATTTCATCTCTAGGTAGCTGAGAATTTTTAACAATTTTCCCCAAAACAAAGATGAAACGGCTACTTTTGACTTTTCAAGGCAAAGCACCTGATTTTATAATTTACTCTTTTTCAGAGGCAGCATGAAAAGGACAACTTCTTTGTGATTATTTAAATCACAGAAATCATGACAGGAATTGAAATAAAAATTCACTAAATTCATGCAAGTGTGCATGAAATGCAATAATTATTTTATACGTAAGATCTAATATGAAGAAAATTATACCACAGAAAGTACATTTAATGTACTTCAGTTTCTACTTCCGTGGTGTTAAAAGGCTTTAAAGTGCTTTGATGCAAAATGGCAAATGATATACTTTAGAGACAATCAATATTTTTCACATTTGCTACTAAAAGGGAACATTTAGTATGTCATTGTTGGCAGACTTGCTCACAGAAGAGAGACCAGTTATATTTTTAGGCGATTTCTTCTCAAAATCTTTATTATAATATCTTACTTCTCCATAGGCAAATTGCATCCCCAACTGCCCTGCAAGAGTGATGATAATACATGTGGCAAAGTCTACGAGTAAAATTCTGGGCAGGATATCTGAAAACAATTGTTTTAAATCATGGACTAAGGAAAAACAATAATTCACCATGATCCATAATTGTCTGTCCACTGTGCATAAAGTAGGTTTTGGGTTTCTCTTTGTAAGGCTATATATTTCACTATGTTTTATTTAGTATGCTCTGTTTCTTTCTCTCTTATTTTAAAAGAAAAGTGATTTTTCTATGGATTTGATATACTAGTATTTACAGATTAACATATTAACCATTCTTGTAAAGTATGACCATTACAAAAGGATGACTTTACTGAAATTAATAATCACTAGAATATAAGTTAGAAATCTTGTAGGCAGCCACTACATATCTAGTCCTACTGTATAGCCTAGAATTACGTATCAGACCATTTAAATTGTGTTTTATATTTGTCACTGCAGAAAATTCTAAGAAAAATGCAACACTTCATGCTTAGTTTTAGAAAAACTGTTACAACACTTGAACATTTTCTAAATGGTACTGGATTCAGTTGTTCAATTTCAAACAAAAGAAAAGGAATTTCACTGATAAAGTAGGAGTGAACGTTTAATTCAACCTGCTTCAAATATACATGTCCATTTACTTCATCCAATGGAATTTGGAAAATATAGAATTACTGTCATTAACAGAATGATATCCAACTCATTTCAAAAAGTGTTAATTGTACCCCTAATGTCTAATTTAAGATGGATGAAGATAAGACATCATCTTCCCAAGTTTGTATATAACCACTCAAGTCTCAGGAAGATGTGTTCATTTATATGTTTATAACCTTTCATTTTACAAAGGAAACTTTGACAAACAGAAGTCATACAATAAGATAGTGTACAAAATACCAAAAATTAGTGCCTGTAGACATATAAGTATGGGGATACAAAGAGGTTTCTGAGACACAAACACATTTGACTAAGAGCTTTCTTCAGCCAAAGCTAAATGAATGATGTTTTTATAAAATTCATAATATTCCTGATATGAAAAATATGTATTTATAAATAAATACAAATTTAAAATGTGTTTGTGAAATATATAAAAACATCGTTTTATGGCACTATAAATAGATTTTCAACTACATGCAGTAATACATCCAAAGACATGATTCATAGGCAGCTTACTGTAGCATTTCTCAAGGTAGGCCAAAAACACAACAAGTAATACTTATTGAATGTTTGTGAGATGCTGTGACCATGTTAAATGTCCGATATTCATTAACTTCTTTAATTCTTAAGCCAAACCTATGAGGGAGTACTTTTTTACAGACAAGAATATAGACATGGAGTTACTAGGTAATATACCTAAGCTTTGATAGAATAATACCAAAGAACATTTCAAGGACAATTATTGTCTAGGCACAAGGACTCAAGAAAATATGATCTGTAATAATAGGGATTAATTTAGCGGTAACATATGGATTTTACAGATGTATAAATGAGCCAAAACACCTATAATGTAGCACCAATATATTGTTTTCCTCAATCAAGTACGTAATAAAACAAGCAGTGACCTGATGTTTGTGGTTATGTTTTGTGACAACTGAACTAAGATGTATATTAACTACTGTTCTGCATATTTGCCATTTGCCCACTCTGATGCCCTGACTGTTCTCTCTCCTGTTCTTCGGCCCTGCCTTCTCTGTGTAAGTCCGTGGAACCTGGAATCTCCATGCTCCTTCCCGTTGGCTGTTAGTTGGGCCTGGCCAAAGAGAGACAATTCCAGTAATGGGTGAGAACAGCAGAGAAATCGGAGGGCTTATTTTCTTGGTTCCCTCCTTGCTGCTCATTAGCTTGGCAGCGACTATGTATGTTCCTCTATTATAGGACACAGTTCCTGTCTGGCGACCTTTTCTATAGCTTAAAGTCTCTCTCCCTCCTTGGCCCTGTAGGTTTAGGAGTACAAAGGTTCCTCACGGTCACAATCCCTGGACATCTCACCATTCCTTGTTAGCTTTCCTGAACACTGACTGTGCTTTTTAAATATCCCCTTTAATAAACTTGTCAATTACTGTCTTTGGGAATACTGTTTCCTTTGGAGAATCTGACCTATACAGTCATGAAGAACAAATGTAAAGTTGATGTATTTTTTCACTTAAGTTTAAAGAAGGGTTCCACTTAATAGATGGCCATGTCACATTTATCCAGACATGTGCCAAGGAATACCGTACAAAAGTCAAAAAAGGATATAAAAAAAGAGTTCTCTGGGACTAAAGAAGAACATAAATGAGATCATATCTACTTGGAGAGGTTTGGAAAAGTTTCTAGAGAAAAGTAAGGTTTCATCCTTGAAGAATGAGAGGATTAAAATGTTTTCCTAACATTATACAATGAGAAAGAATATTTTTCTTGTATGTTGAAGTTGTATCTGAACAGTAAATTTCAAATGTTTGAAAGACATATGCTGTCAAAAAGAGAAAACAGTTCAACACATTTTTCAAGTTAAAACATATCTTCAAATAAATATCTTCATTATTAGTAATGTAAAACTATAAATTGTTCCTTTGGGTCTTACTTTTTTCATTTATTTCTCCTTATTTGTAGCTACTATCAGTGTTTTTATTGCTAAGATCTAGATGTTTATAAATTTTCATACACATTTTAAGAGAAAATAAAAAATGTTCATATACATGTATTTATTTAAATTTACTTATTCTTTTTTCCTTCTATCTATGGAGAAGCAAATTTAAGTATCTAATATAAGCAAAATGTCAAGAATAATAGAAACTGCTGTTGACATCATTGGAAATAACTCAAGAAATTAAATTTCAATATTGCAATAAATCATAAACACTAAAGGATATTCACCTGATAATTTATAATGAAAAAATCATTGTACAACCAATGGGAATTGGTAAACTTTCATTAAAACAGGTACTTCGGGAGGCAACTAAGTCAAAATTGGGAATTTAATGGAAGTTAACAGAGGAAGGAAGTTAACGGAATTCTACGACTAGAGCTGCACTCTTGCTCAGTCAGATTTCCACTCTAAGAAAAATTATTAAACAAATCACTAAAGATTATTAAAATCAATCTTCAAATAAGGAAAAGTTCCCCCACCCTGAGACCTTTAGTTTATTGAAAGAGTTGATACACAGCCTATGTTCATGTATCTGTGTGTGTTAACAACCCAACTTAGTGCACATTAAACAGACACTGCTGAAACTTTGCGTATTTATAAGAAGTGTGTTTTGTCCTGGCCTGGGTTGGAAAAAATGGAAGGAAAGGGATAACTATGAAGAATGTCTAGTGAATACACTTCTACCTCTTTATTCTATGTTGGACCACCTTTTTGGGGAACTATTTCATATTCTTTCATTACCATATCAATCTTTGCACATTTGAATTATACAGTGGTAGACACATGACCCAGTCCATGCCAGTCATGGCTCTTCCTGAGATTTTTTTTAACTGGACTTGTACAAGAAAGCCTATTCTCTGGTATGATCTCTAAATATGAAACCTAGAGCTAAGAGTAGTCATGTTTCCTACTGCATGTATGAAGTAGATGGGAGAGAATGCAGCTAAAAGTTAGAGAAAAACAGAGGTAGGAAATGAATAATGAGCTCTCAGATGTTTGAGTCCTGCCTACATGTTATTCTTAAGGCCAAGCTTGAATACTACCTGTCCAAAAATTTGAATATTCAATCCTTCCCTCAAATGTGGGAGATACCCCCAGAATCCTCCTACTAAATCTACCTATTATTAAGTGAGCCCAGGTAGAATCTCTGTCACGTGTAATCAAAAGAATCTTGAAAAATGTAGATTAATTGGTAAACTAATTAATATATAGAGGCTTGTATTTTTTAGTCTTATGATAGGTTGTCTATCACCAAAGTACTACATCATATCACTTCTTGGCCACATTTAACTAGTCCCATTGGAAACAATTAGGAAGACCAAAATAGATACCATCGCAAAAGATGAAGAAATACTAAATGTAATCATGAACCACTTTTCATGGTAAATGGAGCACATTCCTAATTTTCATGTTAGTGAGAGATATAAGAGAAACATTTTTTATGCTGTTCTTGCACTCCTTCAGTTAGATATCTGTGTGGCCATACAGTCTTATCAGATGCAAATCTAAAGAGATATTAGACAATGGGGATTGCAAAGCTTCCTCTCTACCTTTGCTACCTATTTGCATAATGTTTGGCTAAAGAAGGTGTGGGGAGTGATTTGTGAAAAAGAGGAAGAAAATGAAGGAGGTGATTTAATGTTTGCACCTGCTCACCTTCATGGCTTGGCTTTTACTTTTTGAGAAACAGGTGACCACATACAAAAGCTAAAGACCACTCCTAGGAATTTACCCTAAGAATGCAGGATCCCAGTTTCAAAAAGACATATGCACCCCTGTGTTTATCGCAGCACTATTTACAGTAGCCAAGAAATGGAAGCAATCTAAGTGTCCATCAGTAGATGAATGGATAAAGAAGATGTGGTATATATACACAATGGAATATTATTCAGCCATAAGAAGAAAACAAATCCAACCATTTGCAACAACATGGGTGGAGCTAGAGGGTATTGTGCTCAGTGAAATGAGCCAGGTGGAAAAAGACAAGTACCAAATGATTTCACTGATCTGTGGAGCATAAGAACAAAGCAAAAACTGAAGGAACAAAACAGCAGCAGAATCACAGAACCCAAGAATGGACTAACAGTTACCAAAGGGAAAGGGACTGGGGAGGATGGGTGGGAAGGAAGGGATAAGGGGACTAAGGGGCATTATGATTAGCACACATGATGTGGTGGTGGGGGCACGGGGAAGGCAGTATAGCACAGAGAAGACAAGTAGTGACTCTATAACATCTTACTATGGTGAGGGACAGTGACTATAATGGGGTATGTGGTGGGGACTTGATAATGGGGGAAATCTAGTAACCATAATGTTGCTCATGTGATTGTATATTAATGATACCAAAAAAAAATACTAAGCAAAAATAAAAAATAAAAAATAAAACAGACACCTAGTAGCTCTCTAATGGGTCTGGATCTCAAGGAAGACAAAAAAAAGCTAAAGAGATTTTTGGAGATACAGCACTATCCAATGATCGTGGAGAGCTATGCTGCTAAAGCTCTACCGCTGGTGACAGACACTCTCCCTGTTTCCAGGTGGAATAAAGCATAGCTCCCAGGATGGAGACAGTGAAGAGAAGCCATGACACTTTGCAGTGCATACCCAGGGAGGGAATCCTGTAGAAATCGGCACTTCCCCAGAGGAACAATAGAGAGTCAAGAGAATCTGCAGATCTGAACTCAGTTTCCAGTTCTAGAAATATGAATGCTATTCATGTTTTACCTCCAAGCCATGATTAAAATGACAAGAAGTAAAAGATGTAGTACTCCCTTGAAGATTTTTCTGGAATCAACACAATTATTCTGAACTAATAACAAAGATTAAAAACAGAAACACATGACATTATTCATATTGCATCATTAAAGATAAAAAGTGTGTTTTCTGTAAATAGCCTTAATGAAGTATTATGTGGATTTATAGTCATGATTTCTCACATTCCTCAAAGTACGCTTCAGCTGAGAAAAGCACTCCCATTAAATAGTTCATTAGATTTATTTTATGCACTACAGAAACATGATTTTCATGACAAATTAAATTACAACTATTTACCTTTCCTTCAAAAAAGATATGTGATCCAGTGAATTCTTATATCATATTTAATCAACACTGGTGCCTATAAAAATCACTACAACAAAAGAGTCAAATATATACAGGTGAAACCCAACCATCCACCAATAAAGCAGGATCATAAAATTGTCTGCATATGTATTAAGTTTCTAGAAATTAAAATTCAGATGTTACTCTATTCTTCAGGACTCTAAAGAAATACCCCTCAACCTACTCATTCCGAGATGAAGGATCTGTTATGTCTGACACGTTAAGGATGTTAAGATGCTTTGGAAAGAATCATTTATTTGAGACATAAAAAGTCCTGAGGCTTGCTAGGTAAAATTGTTTTAGCTAGATAAGATGAAATTCTGAATTAAGACAATGAAGAATGCAGATGCAGGAAAAAAAAGCAAAAATTCAATAGCTGAGCCAGGAAGACTACATAGAATGAGACTATAAACATAGGAAAGAAGGCTGAGAATCACCTAAGTGTGGGGGGTGGAGGGTCAAACTGGAAGAGAATCCACATCAACGGGAACTGAAAAGGAGCAGGGAAGAATGGGGCTAAGGAAGCAAAGAGAGTTTGCGAAAAAGGGGAAAGGTCATAGAAAACTATGCTACAGAAAATCCCAGTTTTAATTCACAATTAAAATTACTGAACCTATGGAAATAGGGAATTTAAAGTGACAAGTGAAATAAAATCATGTATTAAATACAAAGCACTGTGAATGAGCCAAGTTCACAGAACTAACCGGGGAGATTACTGAGGAACGCATCTTCAGGAGAATGATGAGAGGTCATGGCCTCCTGGTAATGGGCTGAGAAACAAACAGGAAAACAGGGCCGGGCTGAGAAGTAGCGTTAGGGTTACCTGGAAGGTTGCATGATCATGGAATGTTATTGCATGTTGAAAATGCATGCAAGGGGTGCACTGAAAGGGTGGAACGGGAAGGAAAAGATAATTAACTTGAACAAAAGGGTTAGAAATAAGGAAGAGTATCTGATGGAGTCTACTTTTCTTGCGAACTAGTAAAAGACATGATATAACCTACTAATGGTTGAGAGGAGTGGCTAAAGAGCTTTTGAAGACTGGAGTTGATTTGAATTTGCTATGGATAATCTGAAAGGGTGCTAAGTAGAGATACATAAAAGAATTGCCAGTGCACATTAAAAACTCAACCCTTGATGTTTTTAAAAGTTTGGGAATTATGGCTCTAGTTGTGCTGATCAATTCCATTTAGCATTAGTGATGCTTCAGATATATATGAATAAATATATGTATAAGGGTAAAGAAGTGTGAAAGTTAAAATACAAAAGGGGAGTTCCCAGCAACTGTTCAGAAAAAGGATGAGAGACTAGGGAAATGACAGCACCATTGAGTGTTTCAAAGTGACTGATTAATCCCAGGAATCTGACTTCGTAGGAAAAGACTTAGAGACACTAAAAATTGAAAGGCAAGGAGAGGCTTGAAAATTTGGTGTAGCTGAAAAAAATGTTTAGTGGAGAACATCAGTGGGAGATCTGAAGTTACAGAGTACGAGTAGGAGAAAACCGAGAAATTTGGGTTTTAGGTATAAGCGAGAAGAGAATTTTGGAAGGTGGAGGCATGGTAGTGGCACAGTGTTCAAATCTCCTTGGGTCACTGATAAATCCAAACTGTGAAATGAGACAGCAAACACAAAACTACCCTAGGAAACATATATCATGAAACCAGGGGACCAGATTTCTCGAAGAACCACAAAACAAATGGTGGTGACTTGCCTGGTGCCAGCATCTGTTGCATCTGTTTGGGATGAATTGGAGAGGAGAAGCAGGTGTCTGACAAACCTGAGAACAGGGGAACCCCCAAGAGTCCAGTGGTACTCACAGGGCAGGCCAACTTGAGATTGGCAGTCGAAAAAAAAATATTGGATTTTCCCCAATCCAGTAGTGGGTGGGTAGAAAGCATCCAGTGTTAAGTCCTGAGAAGCACTGCAGCTCTTAGAGCCTCTCAAAGCTGACCAGACAGGGATTCCTCCCAAGGCAGATAGATTATCACACCAAGGAAGGGTTGCCAAAAGTGGAATCGAAATGAGAACAGCAAAGTGACAATACAAGTGAAGGAAGAAAAGTTAAAAAAAAGTGAGAGAAGGTATAAAGCCAGGAAATCACAAAAACAATATATCATAAATTGTTTCACTCAATAGAAAAATAGAGTAGGAAAATTTATGAACTTAGAAAACAGCATGAACCATACTTCTTTCTAAAAGTTCAGAAAAATATGAATTCATATATAAATGAGTAACAGAAAAGGATCAAAGTCAAATCTCCTACAACTCAAAAGGAGAACACAGATCTACATAAGACTCCTACAAATATTAAAAGCTGGTCAGAAATATATGGCCACAAAACATAGCAAAACTGCACTTTACTATTTCAAATAACCTAAAATGCATTAATAAAGTTATATTAGAGGTGAAGATAAATCAGAATTAGAAAAATTCAAAGGTAAGACTTTTAAAACTAAAGAAAGAATTAGGAACAAAAGAAAAAAATCATCTTGTAAATTGAAACTAATCTAGAAAGAACAAAAAGTCAAATTAGTACAATAGATAATGCCTAAAGAAAAACCAAAGGTGAAAATGAAATATTTAAAATAGGTCAGAAATAATTGAAAAATGAGATGAAATAAAATTTTATAGGAATTGATAAATATTGAAAATATGCAAAGAAGAACCAAATGGAATGATAATGTTTCCTGAAGAAGCAAAGCAAAGCAATATAAAGGAATAAATATTAAAAATGTTAATTACAAAAAACTTTTATGAAATCAAAAAAAATCAACTGTAGCTATTATACACTGAAAGTGCTTACCATGCATGTGGGAAGACTGACCCCAAATAATCAATATGAAAAATACATCTAATAAAATTACAGAACTTTAAGTTAAAAGGAAAAAATATCCTTTAGATATCTACTCAAGAATGACTTAAAAGGGATAAAAAATAAAATTATCACCAGGCTTTCAACAGCAAAACTTTATACCAGCAAAAAATATAGTTAACACATTGAAGATGCTCAGAAAAATAAAATAGGAGACAAGCAAGGTTTCATATCCAGTGAAATCTTCAAGCATAAAAAGGCTATAATTGAACTTTACCAACATTTAGGAACTCAACATGTACGCAAGTCCTGAAGAATCCCACGGAGAAGCAGTTTGGGATAATCAAAATAAGTGATGGGTCACTGAAATAAGAACTGGTAGTGAGTATTAAAAAACATAGTCACATGTAAAACATAAGAGTTACATTTCCCTCAGAGTTAAAAGCTAGGACGTATACTGTATAATGGCTGCAGTCTGACAATGTAGGTACCGTACAACTATTAAAAGGTGGATAAGGGAGAGCATATGATTTCTTTTTATTTATTTTCACTGTTCACAACAGTCATACTGGTGAGGAGTATTAAAATTGTTATTCTAAGACTACTGCGTGTATAATTTGGGATAACGCAAAGTATGGGGATATATTCATTTTCTATCTCTGTGTAACAAATTACCACAAAAGCATAGTGGCTTAAAGCGGTGCACATTGTTCCAGGGTCTATGGATCAGAAGTCCAGGCATGGCTTACCTGGATCCTCTGCTTAGGGTCTCAGATACTGCTATTAGAAGATTGGCCATAGCTGGTTCTGACTTGGGAGGCTTTACTAGGAAGGATTCTTTCATACAGTTCCATATTATCAGCAGCATTCAGTTCTTTGCAGCTATAAAACTGGCAGCTCCAGGTTTTCTTGCTGACAGAGGCCATCAGAAGTTCCCTGCCACAGGGTTTCCTCAACATGGCCACTTATTTAATGAAGCCAGTAAGAGAGTCTTGAAAGTAAATCTGCCAACAAGATGGCACCTTATGTTACACAGCATAACCAGCACATGTGACACCCATCACCTTTGCCATATTCTAGAAGCAAGTCTCACAGTCAAGAAACAGAGACTGTAAGAATTTGAATAACAGAAGGTGCCATCATTGTGGGTCATGTTGAAATCTGTCTACCATGAGGGATACTCCTGGACAATCAGGGTTTGTGGTGTGGATGTTGTACAGATGCAATGTAGAAAAGTTAAGAAAAAAATCCCATCGTGCTGGTTTTAATTGAATCTATCACTGGGAATGTGTGAGCCTGTTTATCCCTTAGTACTCTGTGCTCTGTTCCATGTTCAGTGCATCTGAAAAGTCCCTGAAAAAATGACCAACATATGGTACACCAAGGTGGTGGCCTTGTACACCCTCTTCAGAGCTTATTGGACTAGCATATTGGGGGTGGAAAAATCAGTAATACTATGGAATTCTTGCCATAGCAGATAAGGAGGAAGTTATCAAAGATGATTGAAAAGAACTCAGGAATCGACTTAAAAACTGAACACAATTCCAAATGGCATAAAATGGAATAACTTGAGCTTTAACAAAGGTTAAAACTGTAATGTATTAAAACCTTTCAAATATATTTTAATCCACAAACTCACCAAGAATCATTAAAATAAATGAATTTGCCAACTTTGATGAATGATAGGGAGTCAAGTGAAAGAAGCAAGCATATATCCTGCCAAATAGTAGTTAAATAAATAAGGCTCCAGTGAATAAATACAGAGCAATGGAAGATTTCATAAACTACCAATTTGCATCCCCCAGTGAATTAATAGATTCAGGCACTGGGAATCAACAATGCTGATATCATACAACAGGGAGCCATACCACCACACAGTAGGTACAGCCCCGCCTACGGCTCAGTCCTGAGTCTGCAAAGTCTATGGGGTCTAGCTGCCAAAGTGCAAAAATAAAGGGGTCAGAGGAACATGTTAGATTATACTAGATGCAAGCAAGCAACAAAATTAGCCTGTAAGAAACTCTACAACCGTCCTCCACAATAACTAAACTGTAAGAAAAAGACAGGGCTGGGAAGGAAACAAAAAACGGGCAAGGTGTTAACTTTGAAGAACACACATTTGAGTGAGAAAATTTTACAGAACTGCAAGAAAATGATCTGCGTAAAATATAAATTACTATTAAAGTCAGAATGCTGGTTAATTTTGGTGGGAGGCAAGTGGTTTTGATTGGAATGGGATACACGGAGAGAGTTCAGCAAAAATTCTATTTCCAGCTGAGTGGTAAATACAAGGTTTCAGTCTTACAATAATTAATCAAACTATGCATTTGTTTTATGTAATTTTCTGAAATCCATGTTTTATTTCACTCTTTATGTGATTGTGTTTATGTAATGTGGTATGTAAAAGTTAGAAAAATTCTAGGTTTAGGCAACAGCCATCCTGCAGCCATAGATGTAAGTTCTGAGGTAGGGTAAATAGCGGCAGCCAAGGAACTGTAAAGACTTCATGTGGACAGGGGCATCCAGATGGGTGGAAATGCCTCCCACAAGGATGCTGGGCTTTGGACTGTGGCAGAAAACTTCTCTAGGTAGAAATGGCTTCAGTAAATGTATGGGATGCCCAGAGCTGGTACACAATGGTGTAAGAGGTGAAGAAATGGCAGGAGAACAAAGACAACAGCAAAAACAAAAATGAAACAGAAAGTTCTTTTAAAAATAATTTGGGACAGGAGTGGGTATCAATAAAAGCTATTTAAGGAAAGAGCTCCTTGACTCTACTCAAGAAATTAATCCCTTTTGAAGGTTAGGAATTGTCAATGAGATCCTACACTTTTCACAGTTGCTGGTTTAAGGCCAAAGAGTGGTTGGTTTTAAAGATAAGTATTATTTGTTTATCTCAAGAAAGTGAAAGAGTAATAAACACGATAAACTAATATATATTAGTCAACACCTCTTTGCTTGACACTGTTAAGTGCATTATATTGTCAGATAATTTAATGGCAAAGCTAATCCCCTTTTGGTGCATACATTGTGTCTGCTGGTGACAGTGCAATGCTGCATCTGCCAGTAACCCCCTGAGACAATGGGAAAGAAATTGTTTAACATTTTCTGAGCACTAGTCATGCATGATGCTCCAAAAAAAAAGACCTGCATATGTTTATGTGCCGGAGAGAACAGAAGTACCATTTTTATTATCTGAGTCTGATTTTAAAAGAAATAGAAGCCACTAAAATAAAATGCACTACAAATGTTACCCTGCATTTAATAGGAAGTTTTCTCCAGAGACTCAGGGTTGTATGTTACTGACTTCAATTTTATTTGAAACTCACGCAAACAAAGCGGGAAACATCACTGTATTATGAAGGCATATTTAGGCATGTGATGTTGGCAAGCATCACAAATAATACTGACCAGTGAGCTCTTTAAATACCACTCATTAGGATTAGAATGGCAGATCCTCCTATGGGAAATAAAGTTACCACAGGCATAATATCACTCCCACGACCTAAGGGTGACACAGTAATTGGGGATGGCAGAGTATGTCACGTCCCTCATTGCAGCCCAACCGCAGCTCTGCCATGGGGAACATCACTGCCCCGCCGTCTGGGTGCCTGCTCGGGTCACTGGAGAGCACAGCACCCTTCCAAAGGCACAAACACTGTGATAGGCCTGATCTCACCGAACAACACATTGAAGTTATACCATTAGGTGGAGACCTAATGAGTAGGTTCATAAAACCTCAGAGCTAGATTGGCCTCTGGAGTCATGGGGTCATACACATACCAGCTAATAATATAAACATACCACAGTACTCCACATTTTTTACTTATGTTTTAACACAAATTAAAGAATTATACTCTTCTAATACATGAAATAACAATTTTCACTTAATGACCTTGCTGCTACTTATTAAGAAAAAAAGTAATAGCAATTTGAAACTATAGTTCCTTAGGTGTTTGATAGAAAGTTATCTAACTAATTTACTTAAATAAGCCACTGATGCCAGTCATGGAAGTTGCTGACATTTTTCTTTTTCTTTTCACTGAACTACGTCTTTCTACAATTTCTCGGTAGTCCGTAAATTGCAATTCATGGTTTCAGGTGAGCTGTCAGAATTACTAATTAATAATAGATAACTAAGTTTTCACCAGAAGATTTACACATCAGGGGCAGGAAATTATAAATGCTGGAGCCAGACGACTTAGGCCCAGTCTTGCTCTGCTTCTCGGGTCCTTGGAGAAATCACCTAACTTCCCTATGCTGCCATTGCTTCAGCGGTCAAGCAAGACGGATAATAACACCATGGTTTGTTATGAGATACATCAAACATGAAGAACAATGCTTAGCAATGCTTATTACAGATTAACTTTAAATTATTATTATTATCCAGGTTCTATATTGATGAAACTTCACTAGATCAAGGAGCCTCTATGTGGATGCACAGAGCTGGGTTTTAGAGGGCACGATGCAAAGACACATAAAGCTGCCCTACCTGCCTGCTAGGGCCACTATTGCTACTCTCTAGTGAGGTCCAATCACACATTTCCTAAAGTCTTCCTTCATGTGTTCTCCAGGCTTTTTGTTTGTTTGTTTGTTTACCCTATAGGGTGTTTGTGCACCCTATAAATAGCCCTTTACAATTCCCAGCAATCTCATTGCCCAGGAATTAGACTGAGTGGATTTGGGTTTTGCCCCTGGTTTGACCCCACTGCACACTTCCTGCAAATGGCATCTACCACACTGTGAGAACCACAGAGAGCCCTACATAATCACATTCTTGAGAATGATTTGATGAACACAACCTGGAAATAGGTAATAACTTTAAGGACATAAACATCTCCAAACAGATGATCAGCTTCAAATGTTTTCTCTCAGCTCCCATTGACTCCAGAAAGTACTGGCACAACTGAGCTGAACATCACGCAGAGCAACGTTGCTAGATTCCAAAAAAATTTTCTTATGAAACTGGAATGATAAGAACTAATGCTTGTTCTTTTATTTTATTGCCCCTCTGGCCTCTCTATCGGAAAAATAGATAATTTGTGTTAATCAAAATGGCCTACCTGATTGGGGGTATACAGGGACTCTGTACTTTCTACTTGACCTTGCTGCAAACTTAAAACTGCTCTAAAAAAATAAAATAAATTAGTTAAAAAACTTTACCTACCAGGTTCAAGGGAACATAATATTTCATATTTATATTTGAGGGAATATAATATTTTATAATGTTTCAGTGAAATATTACATGTTTTCCTAAAACCTTCTTTCTCTGGAATGGATATGAATCTATGAATTACCTCTATCATAATCACCCTTCTCTGACTCTAATTTATAGGCAAAACTGAAAAATGCATTGAACAATGAAAGGGTAACATAATCATTTGATTTCCATTGCTGAAAAAGAAACTCTTTTTTAAGGATCAATTAACAGTTTTGTAAGGCATATGTAAGGCATATGAATGCTAGATAAGGAAAAATAATGTTCACTGTCTTCCCTCTATTCTTCAGAGTTAGTTTCTATAAAACCCTATGAATAATCAGGTTAATTTTTAAAGAGATGATGGTAAGACTTGAAGAGTTTTATAATACTAGTTTATTTAATATTTAGAAATCAATAAGCCACTTATAACATTTATCTTTGTATAATTGATGTTAAAAATTTGTATATCCCATTCAACTGCAGACAACTAACAAATTAAGATGTTCCATCTTTTATTTTGTTCATTAGGCACAAACTATTAAAAATAGTAGGAAGCAACTTTCAAGAATATGTATAATAAAATAGGATAAAAATAATAAGTGGAGAAACTGCCCTGAACTTAAGTAAAGATTTTGGCCTTAAGATAAAGTCAAGAGAAAGAATAATATACAAAATAGAAGTTTCAAATGGCTTCACCAAATCCAAGGTCAAAAATTCAGTTTCTATATGAATCAATAGCTTTAGGAAATTCTCTCTAAATGTAATTTTTCCCAACTAAGCTTTTATAGTATTAAACATCAGTAAGTTTGAGGTTTAATTATCTGACAATTACCTGGAATTCAATAGTTTAGTTTGCTATTAAGGTCAGATCCACATTTTTTAAACGGGGCTAATAGCTGAGAATAGGACTGACATTTCTCTTATTTAAAATAAAAATGAATCCTCTGTAAGTCTGAAGAGATGACCAGCTAACTCTGTATAAAAGTAGATAGAGAAAGGAATTACCCATGCATATTACAAAGATTCTAAATCCCTAGCTACACAGAATGACTGAGAGTCTTTAATTTAGGTCACAAAACTCTGGAATTCTCCAAGGCACCCATCCCAGCTATCACTACAGATGAAAAGGAAACATAAATGGAATAACTTTATGTATATGACGTGTCAACCAGTAGAGAGCTGGGCCACTTATACAACTGTCTAGTAAGGCCTCTACCAAATTTATATCAACGAAATAACAAAGATGTAATATAAATACAAGAAAAGGTATTATGTGTGGCATCCATAGTGAATTGTGGGTAATAGGGTGGAGAGGGTACCTGTTCAACTTATCAAAGTAGAGAGGGTACTTGTTCATCTTATCAAAGTAGAGTCAAGTCAAGTTGTTAAGGTTCAAATTCAAAAGAAAATATGCTAAAACACACCTTGGTTTTGTCCCTCTGAAAATTACAGCTTTATTTATACTGCTCTTACTCTTTCCCCTACACCCCCTCAACAACTACAACAAAAATGTTCACGCAGACCATGACAGTTAAAGAGAATTATTTAAGATTTTAGAAAAGCAGGTGCCTATATCATCTTTACACATCTAGTCAGATACTAATTACTGTTCATACCTTTTAAGTCTAGGAAAAGTCATTGAATATCACAAACATGTATACACTTTCTTCAAAGATTTCTCCTTAGGGTTATCGTATTATACTAATCAATAATAACAGAACAAATGCGCTCAGTGCATGCCTATTTCTCATATAGGATATTATCTTGAAAGGCCAGATTTACAAACATCAGAAAGAAGAAGTTCACACTCAAAATGGAATGTAAATCAATACAAGAAGCCTCTAATTTTGGTAAAGGGGTATTTAGAGAGTTTCCATATTTAAAACAGAATATATTACAGTACAGACATTCTCTTTTTTCACTCAGTAGTAGTCATTTCATTTGTGCCAATGACTTTAATTACTATCTGTATGCTGATGAGTCCACATTTTCATCTTTAGTAGAGGCACCTATTCTGAACTCCATGTGTGAATTTCCATTTGCCAATGACTATCTCCAACTTTCAACTTCTAAATGTTCGTACATGTCTAAAATCATTGTATCTAAATCAGAACTCAATCGGCTGGAAATGATTCTTTTCCAACATTTCCTATTGTAGAAAAAGGTCCTATACTCTACATGCAATGCAGCTGTGAAACCCCAAACCTGCAAGTCCTGTTGATACACCTCTCCATTCTGCAGTAATATTCAATCCTCCTGATTTCATCTCTTAAACACCTCTAAGCTCCTTTCATTGTTATCCATCTCCACTGTCACCACCCAAAGCCAAGAACTGCCACCTCTAGGCTGGCACACTGAATTGGCCTCCTAGCTAGTTTTATCACACTCATTCCCTCCCTTTCTAAATCTGTAACACACACGGCTTTCAGTGTAACTAATTTTTAAATAATAAATAACATGTCACTCCCCTGCTAAAAATCTTCAACCGTGTGATTAAAATGCAGACTTCAATCCTTCATCTGTGTGGCCTGTAATCTCCATCATCTGTCTCTAGCCTCCCACAACACCCTTCACTGCTCTTTGCTCTCCAGCCACAACTAACCTTTATCCAGTTCCTATCCGTCTTGTTTCAGAACCTCCGCTGTTGCGTCTGTCGGTCTACCTCCCCTCCCTAGGCTTTGCAAACTTACATCCTTTTCATATTTCAGACCTCAGTACACATCTCACTTCTTATGGAAGTTACACCTGACTTTCTAGATAACACTAGGTCCCTGTGATTAAATCCATCAAAACCACTATAATTAAATATCTCTGTAACTGCTTGACTACTGTCATTACTGCCTATGAGAATATAAAATATCTGAGGGCATGATATTTGCTTATTTTGCTCACCCAGCCTCTAGCTAAGTGCCTGTCATGTAGTAGGAATAAAATAAAAATTGTAGACGAAAGAAAGAGATGGAGGTTATTGTCACAGCTACGTATATTTATGATGACTAACAGATGAGGATGGAAACTTACCACTCAGAGCAGTCCTCTAATAAGTTCACGGGCAGAAAATCTATCTCTAGGGCCTGAAAAAGTAGGAATTTTAAAATCATTTTTACAGCAAGAAGAGAAATAGAGCTCATTCATAATGTGGCCTTGTGCTTAAAATGTTCGGTAGTTGATCAGATAATTGATACTTATTTATAATACAGGGAAAATAAAACATACGAGTTACAAAAACCTAGATTTCCACAATCAAAATCATCAAATGAATGCCTAAAATAATCCTGTCTGAAGGTCTCATCCTACCTCGTTGCAATGACCAGTCTCATACTGCAAAATGCCAACAAGCCCATTTTTGAGGCAATGGACTCAAAGGGAGAGAATGAGCATCTAACTAATTACATAGTGCTTTCTACGCAATTGTGAAGTCTCGGGCTTTTATGAAATTAAATGGGAACCTCCACAGGTTTTGAGCACAGGAAAGACACACTCCACTTTAAAAGATTACGCTGACTGCTGTGCTGTGAATAGGCAAAGGTGTGCACGGAGATAAGAAAACAGATGAGTTAGGAAGCCACCATAATAATCCTGGCAAGAGATGGTGGAGGCTCTGGCAAGGACCGCAGCCATGGCCAAGTGGTCAGATTCTTGATAGGTAGTAAAGGTGGACTTAGCAGGATGATCAATATGGAGTGTAAGACAAAGAGCAACCGAAGTGGTTTCGGTCTGAGCAAACGGGAGAACAAAGAGTAAAGGAAATTTAGGAGTGGGTGGAAGATCAGGAATTGCGTTTTGAACATATAAACCGAGGGGATATTCATTTTGACACATGCAAGTTCATCATTAAGGACCTAAAATTCAATGCAAGCACCACCTGACTTTTCTTTGTTTTGGCGTCATTCTTCACTCCAAATAGCTTCGAAAAGCCAAAGAAACAATCATATTAATATTACACAATCTTACATTCCTCAAAAAGTGTACACAGGCATTACAACTCTACCACGAAGTTTACTAATATTAATATAAGCTTTTCCCTGAGTCAGTAAGACTTGAAATGAAGCAAATGCACTGGTTATGTCATCGTTTCAGATACTCAGCAACATTCTTTAATTAGAATGACTAAATCAAATTTTTTTGCCTATGCTTATTTTTCCAACTACTTTTATAAAATAATAGTAAAACATAGTATTCTAACAGCAATTGCTTAATAAGATTTTAAACACAGGATACTTTAGCCTTATCAAATAATAAATCCATGAACTTTGAATATAATTAGAATGATTCCCAAAAACCCAATGCAATATTTAAATATTTATAACTGAGTGGTAAACATATTATATATGTTTCTATTTAATTTTTCTTTTTAGAAATTACATAATTAAACAATATAAAATTTTTAATGCATATACATATTGTTTTGATGCAAATTTTTCCAAAATAATCAGTAACCACTGGACATAATAATTGAAACAACAGAATAACAACCAAGCACAAAGGCAGAGAAAACACAAGTGCAAAATAACACTTGACCATTTGTACTAAATGTATTCAATCAATGCATTTCAACCTTTTTCCAGTATGATTTAATGAAGTTGTGCACAGAGACAGACCAGCAGTGATATTTTCTGTTTTTCTATGACTGGAGAGTTTGCTAAAAAACAGACTTCTGAATGTGTACCCCAGAGTTTCTGATTCAGGAGGCCTGAGGGGTACACAAGATATTTGCATTTTTTTGTAAGTTACCAGGTGAAGCTGATGCTGTTGGACCAGGAACCATACTTTTAGAAGCAATGATTTATGAGAAATCATTTTGCAGTTGCCATGTGAATAATTAAGAATATAGTTTAAACCTGAGAAGTAATAAAGGCAAGGTGGCTCAATAGAAAAAAAGAAATATTACTTAGGAAATACCTATTATTCATGTTAAATCTCATCTCACATATTATATCATTATTATAAATGTGAAAGTCAGTAGTTAAACTGAGCCAAAACTCCTAAATTTAGCTTTAACACTTCCCACATTTCTTCATAAAGTTGGAAACAAAAATTCTACAATACCCAAATCTGATTTCCCCAGTTAATGGGATAGACATATTAGAGTAACTTTGATGGGGCGAATTATTAATGTTTGAGTATCCTTGCGGCTTGTGTCATCTATATCTCTACCCTAAGAATATTAAAATATCACAGTGGAGCAACAGAACCAGAAGAAATCCTTTAAGTACAAAAGATTCAGGCAACACTGAACAAATAGTGCATCTCCACTGGGATTTATACACCAGCCAATCTGTTCACTGAGTTCCCATGAGGAGGAGAGCAAAATAGAATAGAAAAAGGTAATAAAATCAAGCCCATATCTTATACAATAATCCTCTCCAAAACTGAAAAGAGTTATCTTAACACCTAATAAAGCTACTAAATTGCTTTATAAGTTTCCTATATATTTTTATGTAACAAATATAGACTACATTGTAGTGACAAACAAAAATGACTGTCCACCAAAAAGTTCAGCAGATTCCATGCCTTTAGCAAAATTGTGCAATACAAACATTTTTTAGAGTGACAGAGCAGCTAGTGCATCAAAATTATCTTTATCCAGAGATCATTCCTGGAATTATTATATGTGTAGAAATACTTCACAGAAAAACTAAACTAAGCCAAAGTTGTGATGGCTATCTCTATGCCCATCCATCCATCTATCCACCCACCCACCTACATTTCTATACAGTTAGCTATAGTTTATTTTTAAGTACCATTTATTTCTAAGCATAGCACTCAAAATGTTCTGAGGTTATTTGCTTAAAGCAAATGAAGCTGTCTGGTGGATGGATTACTTCAAATATCTATTTGGGATTTAATCCAAGGGAATTGTGCCCACTGGCACAAAGACTAGTCTATTACATACTAAAGCCTGGAAGAATTCTCTAATTAGAAATTGATATTCTTTAAGTATACATTATGTCACAGTATTCAGGCGCTGTTTGAACAAATGTTTCATGGAATATACTGACTTCTATAAAATGCAGGGCAACTAAGGCCTAAAATTAAGAAAAAGGGCAAACAGTGTTACAGTCAGATTTGAATCGCTGCTGACACATGAGAATATAATATTTAATGTGGTATATATATAAATAAAATGAATCCCTGAGAGAAACTGAACCACAAGATGTTAATTTGGAAAAATGATTTTAGGAACATACATCTAGGCTTAATACTAAATATAGAAAAAAAATTAAAATGTTGCTTTGATTTGCTCTAAACTCTTTCAGAGAAAATCATGGTGAGTCCTTTTTATGGAAGATAGCAAACTTTACCATCCTTTCACATTTCTCCAAATGCTCTGTTTTAAAAATTGCACAGCTTCTGTTCTCATAACTGCGTGATACTGTGGACACTTGACTCTCTCTTTAGAGACTTAAAAAAATCTGTAGAATTTGCATTTATCAATTGAGGAAAGCTACCTGACAATTTAGCAAGAAGAATCAGAGATTTGGCAAAATATATTCACAAAAAAAGGAATTTGTAAATCCTGAACTCTAATATGATTACAGTTTACACAGTTGGTAATGACTCAGGAGCTGGCAGGATGGCAAGGTTCCCACTCTGTGCAGCGTCTTGGCTGTATAAGACATCCCTCACCATATTCACCCTGACCAACAAGTTGGCATCCATCCATGGACAGAAGTGCCTCTGAGGAAGCTGTGTGACCCAGGGCCACGTCAAGGGACCCAGGAAGAGTCTTAGCCACCTGTGTATGGACACAGACCTCAGTTATGGCTGTGGATTTTGCCATGGCCCATGAACTGGCTCTGCCGCTCTCAGCCATGGATCCTCTGGAAAACACTGTCTTAGACAATCACCTACAAATGTGAGGCCATTTGTGGAAGCCCAGGGCTTTAAGCAAAAAGATCCAGTATACCATTTAAGCAAAACTATATAATTTTGCTGCATTGGAGAGGGTAGAAGGAACAGTGTGACTTTATCTGCATCACTCTGCCAAGGTGGCAGAGTTCAGGACCAAGAGAGAACTGCTTACATCATGATTTCTCCCACAGGAGGAAATGTGAGCATGTGGGTGCAGCACCCAGATTCTTCAGCTGTGTAGGATGCTGCTAAAAAAGGCATTTCTCTCTTGCCCCATCTAAAGGGACAAGAATCATGAGCTGTATAATTGGGGGTGGGAAAAGGTTAGGAAAGTGGCAGACAGAGGGCACTAAAGGGACCTGCAGCCTACCAACTGCACCACAGATTCCATTAAGAGTCTGCCCATAGGCTACTAGGGAAGCCTCATTCACAGATACTCCCATTAGCCCTCTCATGCCTTACCCGCACACATGACTGTCCCACGTGGCTCGGTGTACCCACTCCCAATAGTGGTGGAGAGAGGGCTTTGGCAGATAGCTAGTAAACACATGCAGAAAGCCAGCCTGAATCTGAAGGCCAGGGAAAGACCACAAACCTGACCTTTAGCGACACATGTTGGAAAATAAAACAGAGGCTGTCAGTACCTGGCCTGGTATTTTGCAGGATCAAAAGGCATACAAATTAAAGAATTCTTCCAGAAAAGAGACCAATAGAAGTGGTACCAGTGTATTCACAGAAGGCTAAGGAAGCCTTCAATTCACAGCAGGACTGATGGAAGATATTTCTCTCCCAAGAATAGAAAAAGATTAGAAGAGGTGACTGCTACACCAAATGTAAAACTTCAAGGAACATGAAAAAAATCAACAAAACATGACAAAACCAAAGGACCACAAAAGTCCTCCAGTAACCAATCCAAAAGACATGGAGATCTGCAGTTTACCTGATAATGAATTCAAGATAATTGTTTAAGGAAACTCAGTGACCTACAACAAAGCAAAGAGATATCTTTGAATTCAGTGAAATCAGGAAAACATTATGGGAACAAAACAGTAAGTTTAACAGAGAGATAGAAATTTTTAAAAATGAATGAAACGAATTCTGGAGTTGAGGAATACAATGAATGAAATGAAATATGCAATAGAGAATATCGATGTCACAATACATCAAGCAGAAAAATGATTCTGACTTTGATGATAGGAACTTTGGAATTATCCCATCAGAGGAGAATAAAGGAATAAGAATGAGAAATTGTGAAGAAAGTCTATGTGAACTACAGTATACCAACAATCTGCGAATTGTCAGAGTTCCAGAGGGAGAAAAGACATCAGGGGGTGGAGGTGCAGGGTTAGATTATTTAAAGAAATAATGGTTGAGAACTTCCCAAACCTGGGGAGAGATTTAGATATTAAAGCTCATGAAGATCATAGGTCACCAAATGAAATCAACTTAAAGAGATCCTCATTAAGTAACATTAAAACTGTCAAAAGTCAAACACAAAGAATCTTAAAAGAGCAAGAGAAAAGAAAACTTACAAAGGAGTCCACATAAGGCTATCAGTGGATTTCTCAACAGAAACCTTACAGACCAGGAGAATGTCAAAGTGCTGAAAGAAAAAACTGTCAATCAAGAATATTCCATCTGGCAAAGTTATCCTTCAGAAATGGGGAGATAAACACTTTCCCAGACAAAGAAAAGCTGAGAAGGTTCATCATCACTAGATGTGCATTACAAGAAATGCTGAAAGGAGTTCTTCAAGCTGAAGTGAAAAAAAAACCAATTAGCAACAAGAAAACATAGAAAATTAGACAACACACTGATAAAATGTAAATGAGTACTTCAATTCAGAATACTCTATACTGTAATATGGTGGTGCTAACCACTTAAATCTAGTATAATGGTTCAAGTTAAAGAGTATTTAAAATACCTATAGCTATAATAATTTGTTAATGACCACAATATCAAAAAAGAAAATTGTGACATTAAAAACATAAAGGGAAAAGTAAAAGAGTAGATTTTTTGTATGCAATCTGTTAAGTTGTTGTGAGCAAGAAATAGACTGTTATATATGCATGTTTTGTATAAGCCTCATGGCAACCACAAAGCAAAACTCCACAGTAGGCACACAAACAATAAATAGAAGCTAATTCAAGCATACTAATGTGGAAAATCATCAATTCACAAAGAAAGGCAGCAAAAGAGGAAGGAAGGAACAAGGGATCCACAAAAAAAGCCAGAAAACAAGGTGGCATTAGCAAGTCCTTACATATCAATAATTATGTGAATAGATTGAATTCTCAGGTAAATAACTGGATGGATAAAAACACAAGACACAACTATGTGCTATCTGCAAGAGACTCATTTCAATTTTAATGAACATCATCAGATCAAAGTGAAAGAATGGAAAAAGATAGTCCCTGCAAGTAGAAACCAAAACAGAGCAAAGGAAGCTAAACTTGTATCAGACAAAATAAACTTTAATCCAAAAACAGTAACAAAGAGACAAAGAAGGTCATTATGTAATGAAAATAGGGTCAGTCATCAAGAAGCTATAACAATCATAAACATATATGTACCCAACACTGAAGTACCTAAATATGCTAACCAAATACTAATGGAGCTGAAGGGATAAACAGACAAGAATACAATAACAGCAGGGGACTTCAATATCCCACTTTGAGCAGTGAATAGATCACCCAGATAAAGATACAGCAGACCTGACCATACTTCAGACCAAGCAGACCTAACAGACTTATACAGAACATTTTATCCACACCAGCAGAAGACACATTCTTCTTAAGTCCAGCCAAGCCACGTGGAACATTCTAAAGGATGGATCATTTAATAAGACAAAATAAGTCTTAGCCTAGTTAAGAAAACTGAAATCATACCAGGTATCCTTTCTGACCACAATGCTATGAACTAGAAATCAATAACAGAATATTAGAAAATTCAAAATATGTGGATATTAATAACACACTCATCAACAACCAATGGCTAACACAAAAAATCAAAAGGGAAATATAAAAAAAGCTCAGAACAAGTGACATTGTGAACACGACATATCAAAAGCTCTGGGATGTAGCAAAAACAGTTATATGAGGGAAGTATATAGCAATAAATACCTACGTGAAGAAAAATGAAAGATCCAAAAGAAAACCCTAACTTATATCTCAAGATACTAGGAAAAGGATAACAAAAAACACCCCAAAATTTAGCAGAAGAAAGGAAATAGCAAAGGTCAGAGTAGAAATAGATACCAGAGAAACAATAGAAAAGATCAACAAAACTAAGAGCTGGTTTTCTGAAAAGATAAACAAAATTGATAAATATTTAGCTAGACTAAGGGGAAAAAAAGGGAGAATACTGAAATAAATAAGAATAGGTATGAGAGAGGAGACATCAGTATGATACCCCAGTAAAACAAAGGATTATGAGACTACTATGAACAAGATACACCAACAAAATGAATAAACCTAGAACAAACGGGTAAATTCCTAGAAACATACAAACTACCAAGACTGAATCACAAAAGAACAGAAACTCTGAAAGACCAATTACTAGTAAGGAGACTGAATGAGTAATTGAAAGTTCCTAACAAAGGAAATCCAGAACAAGATGATTTCTCCGGTGAATTCTACCACACATTTAAAAAAGAATTCATACCAAGTCTTCTCAAACTCGTCCAAAAATTTGAAGAGTGAGGGATACTTCCGAACTCATTTCATGAGCCCAACATTACCATGATACCCAGCCAGATAAGAACATTACAGGAAAAGAAAGTTATAGCCCAATTCCCCTGGTGAATATAGACTCAAAAATTCTCAAAAATATTTTCAAACCAATTTCATCACTATATTAAAAGGATCCTACACCATGATCAAGAAGGACTTATCCATGGTATTCAAGGGTGGTTCAACACTGAAAAGCAATCAATATGATACAGTACATTAACTAAGGATAAAAAATCATATGATCATTTCAATAGATGCACTAAAGTCATGACAAAATTTAACATCCATTCATGATAAAAATGCTCAACGGGTATAAAGGGAACACATCTCACCATAATAAATGCCAAATAGGACAAGTCTACAGCTAACATGAAACTCAACAGTGAAAAGCTGAACGATTTTCCTCTAAGATCAGGAACAAGACAGCTCTCACTCTTGCTATTCCTATTCAACATAGTACTGGAGTCCTAGCCTGAGCAATTAGGCAAGAAAATGAGATAAAAGGCATCAAAATTAGCAAGGAAGTATTATGTTAATATGTGTGCGCAAGTTAGTAGTTTAAAACCTATACATACTTAAGGTACTATACAAGAAGATATGTCAAAGAAATAATCAATCCTCCCATGTTTTCTTCCATATGTTACCTCTATAGCTTTTCTTCTTACTTCCGAATTACAACCCTTAAATAGAATTCGTGCCTCATATCGAATTTACCGAGTATCATAATTCCTCCAGGTGGTAAAGATACCTCGAGACAAGTGCTGGGCATAGAAGCCACAGGGCATAAATCTGCAAAGAAGTAAAAAGCTAATCTTTTCAAACAATATAGCTTCTCTCTCACTTACCAGCTTTACATTTCCCTGTATGGCCCCGGAAGATGACTGGTTAGCCAGAGACGGGTAAGATTCCTCAAGGGAGGAACAACTAAGACAGGCACAGTCGCAGGGGGGCCATCAGGTGAGAAATTGAGGATCAACAGTGGTGAAGCGTAGAACCTCACCCCCCCCCCCGTTTTGAGAGACATCTTCTGCATCCGTGGATGTTTTATTGCCCTTGTCTAGCTCGGATTAGCGCATAGTCTACAGGCACACACATGATCATATACAATTGCTCTCTTACAACACTAAACTATGTTTTCTACCTTTATCTTGCATCTACCTACTACTTCAGCATTTTATTAAAAAATAATAATAATAATAATAAAGGGAGAAATGTGGGATACACATATAAATCAAGTATAAAAATCAAATGAATATTCATATTTGACCTGATTGTTTATAGTTCATAATGTGTGATCAAAACTGAAAGTTTCTGTGATGAATGCTCTTGTACTGTTCACCATGTAAGAATTTATTTACTTTGTAAGAATTCCTTCACCATGTAAGAACTTGTTCATTATGCTTCAGAAGATTGGAGACTGACGAGAATTAGGCTTGATATGGATTAATCACTGTGCATTGAGCATTGACCCCCCTATACAGAATTTTATTGTTGTTAACAACCATTTGATCAATAAATATGAGAGATGCCCTCTCAAAAAATAAATAAATAAATAAATTAGCAAGGAAGATTTAAAATAATCTTTGCTTACAATTGATATGATCTAGTATATAAAAAATCTGAAAGATTCCACCAAGAAACTGTTAGAACTAATCCACAAATTCAGTAAAGTTGCAGAACACAAAATTAATATACAGATCAACTGTATTTTTATATATCAATGACATATCTGAAATAAAGAAATAAACAATCAGTTTACAGTAGATCAAAAACAATATACTACTGAGGAATAAATTTAATCAAGGAGGTCAAAGATCTTTACACCAAAAACTACAAGTCTTTGATGAAAGAAATTGATGAAGGTGCAAATAAATGGAAAGATATCCTGTGTTCATGGAATGAAAGATTTATTATTCTTAAAATGCCCATATGACTTACAGCAATCTACAGATTCCATGCAATCCCAACCAAAATCCCATGGCATATTTCAAAGAAACAGAAAAAAATTTTTTTAATTTGTACAAAATCACAAAAGACCCCAAATAGCCAAAGCAATCCTGAAAAAGAACAAAGCTGGAGGCATTACAATTTCTGATTTCAAACTATACTACAAAGCTGTAATAATGAAAAGAATATGGTACTGGAATAATATACACAGAGAAACCACTGGAATAGAATCAAAAGCCCAGAAATAAACTGTCTCATATATGCTTAACTAATATTTGACAAGGTAGTCAGAAATACTCAATGGGGCAAGGATAGTCTTTTCAATAAATGGTGCTGGGAAAACTGAATAACCACATACAAAAGAGTGAAAATGGACCCCTGTATAACACCATCAAAAAAAATAACTCAGGATTAAAGGCTTAAACATAAGACCTAAAATCATTAAATCCCTAGAAGAAAAGAAGGAGTGAACAACTTCATCGACCTTGGCAATGGCTTTTTGGACTGGACACCAAAGTCAGGGCAACAAAAATAAACAAGTGGGACTATATCAGACCAAAAGGCTTCTGCACAGCAAAAGAAACAATAAACAAAATAATAAAACAGAATGGGAGAAAATACTTGCAAATCATATATCTGTTAAAGGATTAATATCCACTAATATCCAAAATCTATAAAACTCACACAGCCCAACAGCAAAAAACAATCCAATTTAAAAAATGGACAAAGGATCCAAAAGACATTTTTCCAAAGAATACATACAAATGGCCAACAGGTAAATGAAAGGATGCTCTTCAGCACTAATCATCAGAAAAATGCAAATCAAAACTACAGTAAGATACCATATCAAACCTGTTAGAAAGGCTATCATTAAAAAAGAAACAAAAGATAACAGTGCTGGCAAGAATATGGAGAAAAGGCAACTAACGTCCTTGCTGGTGGAAAAGTAAATTGTTGCAGCCACTGTGGAAAACAGTATGGAGTTTCCTCAAAAAATTAAAATTAGAACTAACATATGATCCAGCAATTCTGCTCTGTGTATATATTCAAAGGAAATGAAACCAGGATATTGAAGAGATATCTGCACTCCCATTTTCACTGCAGCATTATTCGTAATACCCAAAGAGAGAGAAACAACCTGAGTGAACATCTACAAATGAATGGATAAAGAAGGTGCGAGAGATATATATATATATGTGTGTGTGTGTACACATACATACATATACATACATACATACATACATGTATGTGTATATAAAATTGAATATTATTCAGCTATGAGAAAGAAGGAAATCCTGCTATTTGTGACAGTACGAATGGACCCCAAGGGCATTCTGTGAGATTAGCCAGAGAAAGATGAGTACTATATGATATCACAACCTGAAATAATAAAAGCAAAGGGTAGACGGTGGTTGCTGGGGATGGGTAGTGGTGAAATGGGGTGACATTGGTCAAAGGGCACAATCTTCCAGTTATAAGACAAATAAGGTCTGGGGATTTAATACACAGCATGGTGAATATAGTTAACAATACCATATTGTATACTTGAAAGTTGATTCAAGTATAGATGTTAAATGTCCTCACTACAAAAAAGAAATGGTAATTATGTGAGGTGATGGAAATGTCAGCTAACACTACTGTGATAACCATTTCTTAATATATAAGTGTATCAAATGAAAATGTTGTACATCTTAAACTTACACAATGTTATTTAGCATTTTATCTCAATAAAGCTGGAAAAAACAAATGCAAAGAAATTTTTAAAAAATTACTCCCATTCTGGTGAATTATTGAGGGCGCCCGTAAAATGTGTCAGTGACCAAATCAAATGGTACTTGCACAAAACATTTAATTTGCGTAAGAGGAAATAAATAATACGATTGAGTAGGGCTTTTTTCTTCAATTCTGAGCTAACTAAAGGAAAAACAGCATATTTTAGTGACCTACTTTTATACTGTAATAGTTTTGAGATATGGAGTTCATTAAACCTTTCTGACTTTATTAATTCCTTGTTTGAGAAATTAGATGACAATAATAATAATCACAAGGTGTATAAAATAGAATAAAATATATAAAGAATTTCAAAAGACTATAAATCTATAAATACTATTCATAACCTAATTATATTATGATCTGAGTGACAGAAGTTGTAAATCTTGGTATTATCAATAACGACAATGGCAGCTTACATTTAACATTATCATATAATAAGCATCATTCTTAGTATCTTATCTATATTAACTCATTAACACTCTTCTTATGCCCATTTTACAGATAAAGAATCAGGTGAATGAACTAAAATGATTCTAATTTACCAGTTTCTCCCTTCTATTAAAATATCCACCAAAAGATGTAGGTTCTCCACTTCTAAAAATGTTCTGATTGCTGTCTGATTTATTTCAAAAGTCCACATTATTTCATGAAATAATGAGTTTGACTATAAAACACATTTAATTCTTATATTAAGGGTATCCATGAAGGAGGCCATAGAGAAGAGCCGAAAGATAACATGTTTAGATTCTGCTGAGCTCCTTACACACTAATGGTCCAGCTACCCCAAGCTTTCTAGTCCTGATGTCAGAAGCAGAATGGAGCTGGAGGCTGGTGATAACATTTTCTCAGTTTTACAGATAAAGCTTTATCCAAGCTTAGAGAGGACAAGCAACTTTTCCAAGGTCTAAAGCCAAACGGCACAGGTAACTTGAAAGTCAAACACCAAAATCTTAAGCAACTTGCTGAACTTAGTTAAACTTACTGTGAAATGGTCTTTCCCTAAAAATAAAATAATGGGAGAATCAATCAGGGGGAAAATATCTATTTATGTAAGTATTGGCTTTATTACTGCAAGCAATTGGTAAAGGAACACTAACTTTCAAAACTCCAGAGAAACTTTTTTCTTTCTGTTTAGCAAATTTCTCATTTTGCGATGCTATTTCCATGCTCTAATTGATACAGTCAATATGTCCTTACTTTTCATGCTCTTAAAACATCAGTGTCCACCACTGGTGAATGGTGTACATTTTAAACAAGGTCAGCTTCATCAGCATCATCAAACTACTTGCAGATAAGCTCTAATCATGTATTTTTCAAGTTTTCTAAAACAAGCTACAAATTTATCCCATACCCTTAAATTCTGCCTTCTTTTTTTTAAACAGTACAGCCAGACCCCTAATATCTTAGAATTATCAGTCATAATTTTTTTAATATTGCACACCACTCAGTAAATTATATTTGCTCAAAATTATATTTAACTTTTTAAGGAGTCACAAAAGAAAACATCTGAATTTTATCACAGGTAGCAACTTGCAATATGATGCATTTTAGATGCCTGTGGTTAGGTATGCAAATCCTATGGTGCTACCTGAAAATATCAGGTAGTCTTGATCCTTTGAACATATGAGCACTGTTCCTTTTGTTATTTGTTGTGTTTTATTGACAAATTTGTATTTGTCAATTAAAATCCAAACAAGCAACATATGTTCTTTGCAAAACTAGTGTCCTATTGAGCTTTGCTAAGATGTGGGGTAGATAAAACAGTACCACACTGATTCATTAATTGTTTTCTCCCTGCACATGCCCTTTTCAGTGTGTGTCTTTAAGCTGACTTGGCAAAGGCTACAAGTGATTTCCAAATTGCTATATTTGATGGGCATGTTTCTGTTCTCATCTTACTTGACTGTTGGTAGAGCTGGATAGTCTAAACATTGGTAACCCCAGGGATCTGGGCACAGCCTACTGCTCCTACCTGGGTGACCCTGTTCACCTCAAAGTCATACAGTAAATGTTTACTTGGAACCTTAATCCTGAGCACGAATCTTGAGCAATCTGCAACTTCTAAAAGATAGGGGTTGCCCATGACTCTGCATCACCTATAAGATTTAGTCCAAGCTTTCTGGAGATGGACTTATGGCTCTTCTGTGACTTGGGGGCCACACACCACTCTTCCAAGTGTTCCTCTCAACTAACACCACTTTGAACTCTGCTGTGAACCACAAAAACATTTGGAGTTTCTTACTACACAAACCGCTTTCATGCTGTATTCACATCTTTCCTTTTTTTTTCCTGGAATGTCCTCTTCTTAATTCTAGAGAAACCTGCTCAGTTTAAGAATCAGTTCTATTATGAAATCATTTGTGAAACCTCCTCCTCACCACAGCCTCCTGTTCGCCTCTGCAGCCACCATACTGCAGGAGTGTTCCCTTGTTTGAAAGCTAACAACTCTAAAACAGGGATTGAACTTTTATCTTTCTCTCTTTATCAGAGCATGCAATTCAGTATTACATGTAGATGTTCAGTAATTCAAAAGAACATTGTCCACTGTAGGTAATTTTAGCACTAATATTTGAGTCTAATAAAAGTGATGTCCACATAAACTACAGTATCTGGAAAAGAATCTGGTAACCTTGTAAAGTACCTTAATGAACCAATCACTATTTACAGACCTCTGGCATATTCCGCCTCCTTGTTTAGAAGAATATATCTTCTATGAAAGACTTTTCTTCTCCCACATCTCAAAGTTTTCTATTTTTAATGGAGCTAAACAGATTCCCTCATCTTCTATTTGCTGTGTTGTAATTTCTACTAATTTGTCCTACTTTTGTCCTCTGGAGTCATACAAGACAAATCTACCTTGTCTTCAATTATCTGAAAGATTTTTACAGGTGTGAAGGCTTCATTTTTAAAGCCTACCATGCAATTAGGGCCTGTTTGACTCTAGAGAAATGTCATTTGCGGGGACTTATTAGAGTAGGGGCATGGTAAGGAGGGACTTTCTTTATCTTGATATAATTAAAGATTCAAAACCTAAGACACAGAAATAGAATCAAAAGATACACACGATGACTAAGTGTATGCTAGAAGTGTTTTAAAATAGAAATATTCATAATTCTATGTGCTACCAATGTTACTTTGATTTACATATTGAACCTCCCTTGGGAGCATGGGTTGAAAAGAAACAAAAAACAAACCTTCAACATTATTTGCTTTTATTTTATTTAATCTCTTTTTGAGTGTAAGAACATTTCAGTTCTACTCTCTTAAAAAATTTCAATTATATAATAGAGTGTTATCAACTACAGTCACTGTGTTTTAAATTAGATCCCCAGACTTACTCATCTCAGAACTGAAAGTATGTACCCTTTACCAAACTCACCCTATTTTCCTCGCCCACCAGTCCCTGGCAACCACTTTTCTCCTCTCTGTTTCTATGACTTTGACTTGCTTTTTAATATTCCATATAGGTTCAAGTCTCTATTCTTGAGCTTATTTTTGTGTATGTTGTGAGGCAGGGGTCCAGTTTCATTCTTTCATATTTGACTATCCAGTTTTCCCAACACCACCTATTGAAGAGACTATTGTTTCCCCATTACAAATTCTTTGCTCCCTTGTCATAAATTAATCAATCATATATTCATGTTTTTTCTGGACTCTTTTCCCTCAAAGTATGTGCCTGTTTTTATGCCAATACTGTATTATTGTGATTACCGTAGCTTTGTAATACAGTTTACACTCAGGGAGTGTGTTTTTCAGTTTTGTTCTTCTCAAGGTGATTTTGGTTTTTTGGGATCTTGTGAATTCTAGGGGTTTGGACAAATACATAATGACATGTATCCATCATGATAGCATCATACAGAGTATTTTCACTGTCCTAAAAAATCCTCTGCGCTCCATCCTTCCCTGTCCTCCACAACCCCTAATGACCATTGATCTTTTCACTGTCTCCATACTTTTGCTCTTTCCAGAATCATATAGTTGAATCATACAGATTTCAGATTAGCTTCTTTCACTCAGTAATATGTATTTAAGTTTCTTTCATGTTTGTTCATGGTTGAGTAGCTCATTTCTTTTTAACACTGAATAATGTTCAATAATGTCTAGATGTACTGCAGTTTATCAATCCATTCCCCTACTGAAGGGTATTTTGGTTGTTTCTAAATTTTGGCAATTATGACTAAAGCTGCTATAAACATCTATGTGCAGGTTTTTGGGTGGACATAAATTTTCAACCCCTTTAGGTAAGTACTAAGGAATGTGTGACTGCTGAATTGTATGATAAAAGTTTAGTTTAGTAGTAGGAAATTACCAAACTGTTTTACAAAGTAACTGTGTTCTCCAACATTATTAAACTCCCTGTGCACATACTTAAGCATTTGAAAGAAAAATGAAGTACTTAAAACTAGCCAATTTTATCTCTGAATTGGTCAAATGAAAAATCCTTACCCTAAAACCTCACTAATATATTAATAGGTTACAGATTGATAGTTTAAAATACATGTAATTTGGAAAGAATCCTTACCCTAAAACTTCACTAATATATTAACAGGTTACAAATTGATAGTTTAAAATACATGCAATGTGGAAAAAACTGAAATTTTTTTTATTAGGGTTTCTCACATTTCATAAACTGAGACAGAAGTGGAAAGAACTCTTAGATTAATTCCTTCTTATTTTGTGTCAGAATTTGCTGCATTTTAACTTCTACTAATTTGTGTTACGTTTGCCCTCTATAATCATACAAGACAAATCTATCCTGTTTTCAATTACCTGAAAGATTTTTACAAGTAAGAAAGCTTTATCTTTCAAGCCTACCATCTATAGTTTCCTTATAACATTTCAAGATCCCTTGAACACTCTGGTTATGATCCCTATAAAGTCTCTCATTCACTGATGACCCATTGATCGATTGATTGATAACTCATTCATTCAGTTCATGCAATTATTACATGCCTAGGATTTGCCAACATCTTTGGGTTGTGCTGAAAAGCCACTGAAAATAGTTAATCATTACATTTAAAAACAGTTTATCGTACATCCTTCCCCCCTTTTATAAAATTCGCAACATTTTTTTCACTCTTTTATATCAACCTACATGAGTCTAACCTATAACTAGCAAGTGTCCTGCATTTAAATGCTCACAAAACTACACCCTCCTATTAGTATACAGTTTCTTCCAGGGAAGGGGCAGTTAAGTATTTATATAAAGCTGTGGTTAACAGCACGTACTTACGAGCCAGACTAGGTTCAAGTCATGACTCTCCCACCTACTCCCTGGAGGACCTTGGGCAAGTCCCTCTGTGCTGCCATTTCCCCAGCTGTTAAGTGGGAATGTTATCAGTAGCTACGTCACAGGGCTGCTGCAATGATTTCTCTTATTGAGTTTTATCAGTGTACTTCCTTTGGACTTATAATTGATATAAAGATCTCTGTGATTCTGGATATAGATGGACCGTGAGTCCAGATATTCACTGTGTAAGATTTTCTTTTGAAGGAATGTGTTTTAACAAGTATTTTAGTGGAAACACAGGAGAGAAGTTTTTAGGAGCCAAGACTCCAAATTTCTTTCACATATTGTCTTTTATGGAGAACGTGGAAGTATCGCATTCTCTTAAAATAATAACTGCCTTTCAAACCTGTTCAGTGAATGAGCTACATTACTTCTTTAATTCAGTTTGGTACATTTAAGATTTATATCTTTGCAAATATATAGTTAATGTAGATATTCAAATGTATGACAGAATTAATAACGTCCTTCAGATGAAAATAACTGTAAGGACACATTAAGAACATCAACAGTTTAAAACTACATCTCAGACAACAGATTAATATAAAATTAAACATAAATTCAGAGTAGTTATTCTGTTCATATACCTAATATGACTATAATCACTTTCTATGCTATAATTACTATGCAGTAACATGAGAGTTTTAGGAAATAACTTACTTCCTTATACACATGACAAGTATGATGTGTGTGACTATCACTGCAATATAAACAGGACCTTTTTTATTCACGAAGTTGGATATCAGATGCAACTGAAAAATGTGCAACATATTCAATGTGTTTATTCCAAGTCTTGTTAAATTACTCTGTTTTGCTGTAGATGGATAAAATAACAACCATGTTTCTACATTTTGTGGATTAAAACAGTGTGAAATGATGGTTTTAAATTTCCTATGTTTACAACTTTATTAAAACCCCAAATGTTATATACTTGATTAAGACTTTTTGGAAGACACATTGGACTACATTCTTAAAGGTAACTCTCATGATCTCATGGAGAAATGCTCAAATATTGGAGTACTCTGACAGCATCCATCACAGCCACAGAAAGTTCCAAAGTGGAAAAAAGACAGTCACAAAAAATATAACACAAGAACAAAAAAGAGGAAGTCATTAGATACAGAATACATAAAACAATCAGATTTTTGATACCCTGGGTTCAATTTAAATAGTAGAAAGAGAGCCATTAATGAAGAAGATCTAAATCCTCTCAATGATTTAAATATCTTAACCAGTTCCAAACTGAAAAAGGATTAGATTTAAAATATTCTTTAAATCTGTCAACCAAAGAGACAATGGCCAAAGGATGATGTTCAATGCAATTTCTAGAACTGTGCTATCCATTATGATGGTGACTAGTCACATGTGACTATTTAAACTTAAATTAATGGAAACTAATTAAATATTCAATTCCTCAGTCACACTAACCATATTTCAATGGCTCAATAGCCACATGTGGCAAGTGACCAACATATTAATGCAGACAGAGTATTCCCGTCATCACAGAAAGTTCCACTGGAGAAGAGTATTCTAGAGTTTTGAGAAAACACTACTCTAGAAATCAGGAATATAGACCTAAATTGTTATTACCACCTGAAATCAATATTGTAGATTTTTAATATGATATTTCCAAACAGAAAAATTGGCAGTTTTTTAATGTGATCAGCAGAAAGAACATGTGTGTATTTTAAAACTGGATACATGTCTGGACATAACTATTAAATCTAGATATAAAGACACTAGCGTCATTGTTTCTGGTCATTTCTTTAAATTCCAAAATGCCTAGAAGAGAGAGAACTCTGTGAATTAACAAAGAAACAAGATAATGTGCTATTAGTACTCCTTTCACAGCCCGTGGCATGAGGAGGTGCATTAGAGCATCAGAACTACTAGAGCCATAATCATGGAGAATCATCCCCTTTAAAAAGTACCTAGAGACATGTGGCAGTGAGGAAATTGAGAGGAGGTGAAACTGGAGACCTATAGGTAGTCTGCTGCAGTCCACTAAAAATGGCCCAAACGTCAGCTGAGTACTGGGGTTTTCAAAGACATGGGCTGATGATAGTCAGATACTTGAGTTAACGAACTGAAATATATAATCTTAATCAAGTTACTTAAATTCTCCATTCATCAGTTTCTTTATCTGTAAAAAGAGGATAAGAATGGTATATTCTGCATTATGATTATTATGAAGATATTAGCTAACAGAAAACATGTTAATTATATGGTCATTTATAAAGGTAATGAGGTTACTTTAACCATATTAATATTATTATTTCCAGAAAAAAGGCACTTATTATTAAAATGCAGATTTCTCCTTGTCATTTACAACAACATGGATGGACCGAGAGGGTATCAATACTAAGTTAAATAAGTCAGACAGAAGAAGACAAATGCCATGTGATTTCATTTATATGTGGAATCTAAAAAACAAAACAAATGAACAAACAAACAAAACAGAAATACACTCATGAACACAGAAAACAGACTTGTGATTGCCATAGGGGAGATGGTGGGAGCATGGGTGAAACAGGTGAAGGGGGAAAAATTAGAATGTTTGATATCATGATCTGGGTGAAGGTTACATGAGCATATGTGCATGTCAAAATTCATCAAGCTGTACACTAAGATGTGTGCATTGTATTGTAAGCACCTCAATGAAAAATTAATTAATTAAAATGATGAATCTGTCACCATGTTAACCAACTGACCATTATGTTTCTGTTTCCAGAAAGATACCTAGTAAAAGCATACAACACAGTAGTGGTATTTTCATTATGCCATCAAGTGTAATGTGTTTAAAAAGAAACCAGGTCTCTTATTATCTTCCCTTGTAATAGATTTTAGAGAATTCCCATAAATTTCATCAACAAGACCAGAAATTATGCACCTCAATATGAGAATGCAGATAGTTTTGAACCAGAGTAACATGGCCTGCTTTGGTCTGATTTGTTCATGACAATTAGTTAAGTATCTAAGCCCTGGGCCAATGTTTTGTTTCTCTAAAGGGCCAGGTGGCAAACACCTTGGGCTTTTCAGACTATAGAGTCCCTAGAAACTACTCAACTACGTCATAACACAAATCAGTTGTAGACAATACATAACCAAATGAGTGCAGTTATATTCTAATAAAACTTTTCCAAACTGGTCATGTTTTGGCCCATAGGCCATAATTTGTCAACTCTTGGACTAAAGGATCTAATGACAACACCTTACACATGAAAAATAGAAGTAGGGTAGATGAAGGGTTTTGTTTAAATCATATAGTTAATAAAAGGCAGTTTCACTAAATGATTCCCAGTCAGGAGCTCCTTTAAATATGATGAACCCATTATTACTATGAAGATTCAGCAACCTTCCATTACTATATAAATACGTTTCTATCCATTATAATTCATTCTAAATTATCTTAATTTTGTATGATCATTGCATAAGGAATTGTGTATGCTTTTGCTCAGATGACAGATTTGGTTTCTTGAAATTAGGTCTCATGACTTTAAGGCTTTGATTTTTTTCCCCCTTATGAAAATAAAAAACATTAGAAAACCAATTATAAAGACCATCCCTAATGTTAAAATCCCAGTAAGTGGTGAACTTGACCTCTCTACCACAGTAAACAGCCAGTCATGTGAGATTTCTGGCTTCTACCTGGCAAATGCTTGCCAAGCACTTCAAAATACTACAATTTAGACATATAGTCTTATAGTTTGTTCACCAAGGCAAAGCTCGTAGCTCTTTGGTGACATGTACAAACTCACTAAGACCAGTTGCAAAGCTGGCCTGGTCTCCCTGTTTGAAATGTGCTTCTACCCACTCCCTCCTGTTGGTCTGGGTCCCTGGATAACTGACTTTCAGCTCTTTCTTAGATCAATGTAATTCTCAGATTCTGTGACTGTTTCATCTCATATGAGTTCTGGCATCTAAAGTAGACCATCTATTAGGGATGTCATGTTAGGTATATAATTTCAATTATCAGTTTTATTTAGAGCAGAATTGTAAACTCAAGTTCTTCAGAGGCAATTCAGGTCACAATAATAAAATTGAATGCCAGGCATTAAAAAACAAAAGCACTACAAGATTTGATATTTGGCCTTATTGTGAATAATAGGGGGTGGTGGAGACTTGGGTAAACTGGAGGGGAACATCCTATCCTATCTAAAGGAAAGAACCACTATTCTCACCAACTGAGTAATCACCTTAGGCTAAAAGACCTTAGGCTTATAAAGACCTCTCTTCTAATTGTATCATAAAATAATTTTTTAAACAGATTTTTCTATGTGAAATACATTGGTTTTAAATGCTGCCCATTAATTATTAAACACTATGAGGACTGAACATACTTCATAGGCTGCCATTTTAGAAATTCTAAGGTTTAATAAATTATTTAAGATGTTTGCGTTCATATCCTGATGTTCCCAAAGTTATATAAACAAAGTTTCCTCTAAGTGGTTTAATTATTAATCAGTGAGATTTAATTACATCAGATCTTCAAATCATAGTAAAAAGCTCACAATGGGCTGTCTTTCTGTTTGGTGCTCTGTATGCTTGTTCTGCTGCAGGGTTCACTTTCCCATTCCCTGTTCCCTGTTTCCTAGGCTCATAGTTGACAGGTGTTAATGGTAGACCTGTGGGCTGAATCCTCTTGTCTAGAAGCACAACCATGATTGATTACTACACTCTGAATAAGACTAAGAGTCAAAGCAACAGCATGCAAAGCCACGCAATAACCTTCTGTCTTCTGGATTCCAAATACTGTATGCATAAAGGTTATCATTTACTCCTCTTCAGCCATCTAGGTGATCTTGACAAGCTTCAATTATTCTGTAATTGCATCCGTTTTTCAACAGTAATGTCTTGGAATGCATTTGTTCTTTTGACTAATCAGATAACTTGAAGATGCAGTGCCACTTCTGCAATAAAACCAATATTGATAAGAGTCATTTGGTATTTTAAAGGATCTGTATTTCAGGAGAAAATCATACTATCCACTGTGATTTATGTGAAATTCTTGTTATTTGTAAAGCAAGTTGGGCCTCTACATTTCTACTTATGCAAAACTTAACCAAAGATGGTATCTCTTATTACTGTGACCAATTCAAAAGCTAATAAAAAAAAGTGACTCTACAATGAGTTGCTCATATTGCGTTTTCAGCTAATCCTAAAATGGCATTCTGTTGCCAAACAGAAGGAATAACAAATAACTGAAGCTTGTCAAGACCATCTAGGAGGTTGATTAAACCTGGAAATGGTTCAGTGTGAAACTGACTGTGAACTAGAATTTTACGGACACATTATACTTTGCAGATATTACTTTTATAGATGACTCCCTCTAGGAAAATTTAAGGAAAACAGAGATGTATCACCAAAAACTGTATGTGTTGGCATAACAACAAAATATAAGGTTAAAAACAAACAATCTGCGTATTTAACGTTTTATCTTATCAAACTGCCAGCATGTTTTTATAGGAAGAGTGCAAAATAGAGATTTTAAATTACTTCAAGACAGTACATAAAATGTCCCCTGGCAAGTCATAAGTAATTGTTTGCTGTGCACTTTTCCCTTAGCAAATACAATGTTGCTCTTTTTAGCCTAAAATGAAAACAAATGGCTTGACTTTTTTTCTAAATGGAAAACAATAGTATTTTTAAACATTTAGTTTAAGATTTTATTACTTTTGAAAGAGCCATTGACAAAAATTTTCAGAGAAATAAATGTTTCATTAGATGCCAGTGGGAGGGTAAGAGAGGGAATAAATATTAATTTCTAAAAATGAATTTGTTAATCTGAGTTAAAAAGTTTTTCATTATTTATATATAATGACAAAGCTGGAAACATACAAATACATTGAGACTAAAATTTATTGCCCCATCTCCTACATGTTGATTCAATCTACATTTTTCTCATTATACAGCATTTTCATCAGCACAACATACACTTCATCCAAGCTGTTTGATACTGATGAGAACAATGAGAAGGTCAGTGACTTTTAAATCACTAGATGACGTCAGTCAAACAAATCACTAAAATGACAATCAACTAGGTCTGCTTTGGTAGTAATTAACCCAGCTTCTCTGCAGATAATTTATGCCCTGCTACGGCCCCCTAATGCCAGTTCCGCCTTTTGACTTTGCCATAAGAGATTTCACCTTCTCGACTGTTATCTTTTCACCCTGCCCATTCATCTTACTTGCAAATATTCATTTAGAGTATCTAAAATGTCTGGATATAAACAAAAAACAAAAACAAAAAAACACACCAAGCTCCATGGTCTATTGATCTTACTCTACAGTTACAAAGATACAAATTTTCCAGGAAATCATTTCCTTTAATATTACTTTTCTTCCGTATTTTACTTAAGCCCTTAGCTTTCTGTTGCTTCCATGAAGAATTCCAAATACCTTAGCAACCCTTTAAAAATGATACAATTATTTGAGATAAACAAGGTGAAAAAATTAATACACTTTCTGGCTCACAGCAAGCACACCATGAAAAGTATTTATATGAAGCAGATGACAAGAGATGTGGAAGGAGAGATGGGTAGCGTACAAATAATGGGAAACATCCAATGTGACACGAAGGACCTTACATTTTACAGATGGATTTTCATTTTAGATAAATAATTCTGGCAGCTGAATGGAAGATGCATTTCTGGAGGCAAGACTAGGGGCTGAGACAGCTGGGAGACTTCTGTTACATAGATGGAGAGAAATGATATAAATTTCTGGGTTATCAGTGGAAAATTAGAGTGTAGTTAATCAGGTGTTCTTAATTACCCGTTAGTGGGCTTCAGAAAATTCATAAACCCTCTGAAATGAACATATAATTCCTTGTACTTGTGTGATACACATAACCACTCATTCATCCTCCTTGGTACAAAAAGTCCTTAGTCATCAGTAGATTGTCAATGAGATGAACAAATTAAAATCAAAAGCATTAAGGACCGCTAAGACAGAGTGTTACATGCAGTGGATTAAGAATGAAATTCTGAGAAACACTGATAAGTACAGGGCAGACAAAGGGGAAAAATGGTAAAAAGGGAAACCAGAGAAGAGAAGGAGAAACTGGGGAATTCACTACTTTGGAATTGAAGCAAATAAAGCATTTTAAAAAAGACAATGAACTTAATTATGTACAATGTATAATGAAAGTCCAGCAGAGAAAGAACTTCCGTTGGTGTTTACAACTAGAATGCCACTAAGGCCCTTAAATAAAAAAACACTTTTGAAAGAACAATGATTTACAATCAGGAAGACACCATTACATCAGGGGACATTTAGAAATACATGGAGTGTTTTCCAATTGTTAGTGCTACTAAAATTAACTCACAGGATCAAGGGATAATAAACATACTCAGGAGTGTGGACCAGTCTTGAATAATGAAGAAATGAGCATGAAAGCCAGAATGGGGTGGACTTGGAGATTAGTGGCAGTATAGAAATAAACACGGAATAGGATTATTTTGTAAAGCTAAAATGAGAAAGAAGGGAAAGATATTAGACAGCAGCTAGATATATACATCCTTTTCAGAATGCGAAAGGTTTAGATATCTATATTGACTAAGAGGAAAAGTACAAAGAAAAGGTGATATTAACAAACAATATTAATAAAACCAGGACTTAAAGGAGATTGGAGGATGAGCTGAGAATTGAAAACAAACAAACAAAAAAAAAAGATTTAAAATTCTGATGGCCTCAATTTACTCAACTAATAGAACTGAAGTTCAAGTTTGGTGTAGCAGATGCTTCTCAATTTTCTCCTGTACTGTAGCAAATCTCTTTTTTAAAATATCATTTTTCTACACATGATGAATATAATGCTCCATTTTTAGTTTTTTAAAGGCATGTATCATGGGTTCATGATAATCATATCTAGTCTAGATATTTTTCTATGCAATCTGTAAGTTTTTATTTACTTATTTATATGATTGTTTGCTGAGCACCTACTTTATCCCATGCATTACTCTGGGACACGCTTGCATGCACGGTAGGCGGATTTCCTTTGGTGCCTATCATTTACATGGATACTAAAATTATTCTACCCCTAGAACTTAAGTTAGCAGGAAAGCTGATCTGCAGGGCTTTAAGTTAAATTTCTTTTTTATCTAAGGCATATTTTCTAGTGTGATTTCCCTGAGCTAAAAGTTTTGCCTTTCTTAATGCTTTATTCCTAAACAATATATGGAGTGGGAAACATACTTGAGTATTTTAAATAGCTGACATCTTAACTCACTAAAAATGGAGAAAGAAATAGGACAATCATCAGTCCTAGGGCTCTTTGCATCTGTACTGTTTCTGTAGAACTTCTATACTTTTTTCCTGATTATACTAAATTGTGGGGATTATAGGAGGAAGATACTGATGAGAACAGGCAAGTGGGGAAATCCATTAAGATACTGTAAAATAGCAGTGGGTTAACTGTACCTAAGTTCCTGGTTATCAAAGGTCAAGGTTTATGCAAAGTGGATATGAAATTGGGATAGGATGAAACCTGCTGCCTTCTTCCTACCCAAAGGTTTTGCTTTAGATTTCTATTTGTGTTCTGATGGGTAGAAATGTATCTTGTGGACTGAAAGATTACCGACTAATAGTCCTTGAGTGTACAATTTTGCAGCTTATTTCTCTGGGCAGATTACCACAGATTTCAATGAGAACATCTGGGAGGGTCAGCAAGCAGTTGCCTTAGGTTGGATCACCCTAATGCAGACTCTAAGATAAAGGCTTTAGTGTGTTTTACTGGGAAGGGATGCCAGGAAGTACTTGGGAAATGAAGAAGTGAGAAAAAGAAAATAAGACAGCCAAGAAAAAGCTATGAATCACTAGGTTATTTCTGTGAGCTGCTGTGGCTCTCAATCCCACTGGGTACCTCTGAGACAGTGTAGACTATTGCTCATGGTTATCTAGCCAGTTAGTGAAGAAACTAAGTAATTATCCCCAATTGCCATCTGTCATTGGTCAAGGGCTGCAACCAAAGTCATTAATTCCTTGGCACATCTGACAGGACCTGTGTTTGGACTGAGAAAAAGCTCTCAAATAGCAGGTTAAAGGTCCTTCATGTAGGAGAACATTGGCACATACTGGACAGAGTATAATCAGTGTCAACTATAGGTGCTTTTGACAAGGTATTAGTTTATTCACATGCTTGAAATATAAATTTCACATTGTAGACCTCAGCATTTAGTCAGAAATTGCGAAATCAATTCCATTTGTATTTTAAAACATCCAAAAATACGTATCTGAACATATCTATTTCTACTGACCTGAAATTATGATTTGACTTAGGTTCCAATAAATTGAACCTATACCCAAAAACTACATAGGCACTACAAGAACTCGGATTATTTTAAAGAACGCAAGTCTCATGATATACTGTCATTCCAAATAAATGCTTGGTAAAATTAACTCTTAAATACTACCATCCATAGATATGATTAGCTCTTCTAAGTATCTAACTATTGTGTTTGTTTTATATGTAAATATGGGTTTTTTCATAAAAAAATGTAATCAATGTAATTATTCTTAAGTAAACGTCAGCAGCACTGTAACTTTAAGTAAACAGCTACAATGCCACAATGGAATAAGCAACTTTAACATTTGAAGAAATGGGACTACTCTAAGTCAGGATAAATATGTCCACGAGTTTAGGAAGGATTAGATGAAGGCTAAAGCTTCTATCAGCTATATGCTTATACAATTTGAAAGAACTACACATTGAAGTCCTGTAATTATCTACATAGCACAAACAAGTGGGTGGTAAAATGTGTCTAGGAAAACATCATATACATTTTATATTTATTTGTATATTATACACACATATGTATATCTGATGTATATATATACACACATGTTATATACACACAGAGAAGGATGGAGAACAAAGAACTGATTTTACTTCATCAAGATCTAAGCTACAAGGGTGCCATACACACGTATTATGGTAGAAACTATTTTTTATAATCACTTGTTTTAGCATCTATAAAAATCTTAAGCTCTAAAAACAGGGTTGCATTAAATAAAGCTAATTATCACATCATTAACTTATTCTGGTTTAAACCTATGGGAAAATGCATCAAAAACTTTAGCAAAATTTCTGCATACACTTGATGTTGCATTATTCTGATAAAATTCATGTGACACCACTGTAGTACTAAGTTATTATGATAAAGCTAATGAGTGCAATTCCTAATTCATCTCCACACCTTCCACAAAATCTTTCCTTTTCTGAGAGACTACTCAGCCTTTTTTTATTACATTGTGCTCATAAATTCATATGACCTGCTCTTTCTATAACAAGCTATTTTAACATCGATGAAAATTGTTTTAATGTATATATTTAATAGTTTAAAAAGAGTCAACATCATTGACATTATTTGCATTGGGCTAAAATGTTTTTATTTAACACCCATCAGTCTTAGGTATACCACATGGACTTTACAGAACCTATTTATTCCACGTCAGATATAAACCTCAAACGTTTGAAGATTGCAAATCCCCTACCCTGAGTCTTCTGTTTTCCAATGTAAATTCCAGTTTTGCACACTCTTCTTCATAGGAGGTGGTTTTGAGCAACTCTTGATCATACAACAGTAATTCTCTTTTGATAAATCTCAGGGTATTTTTTTCTCTATTTTAGAATGCCCGGATTAGAACAGAATGTAATATTCTAAGAGTCTGAGTAATGCAGAATAGGATTACTGACTCATTTATTCTAAATATCATGCTGCTCTTAAAGCTATCCTACATTATGTCTTTACATACACTGTACTTATGACATATAGGTTAGGAACAATGTATGTTCTTATTGTTTATCCCTTTTGAAATCTAACCTTTTTTAAGATGCAAAATATATACATCTTAATCTGTTATTCAACACAACAGCGATCCTTTGCAGTTTGAAACAACAAAGTGTGATGAGACTACTCTTAGTGTCTCATCCAAGCCCATGATAAAAGTAGTGAACAAATTCTGCCACATGGCATAACATGCCTTTCAAACTTGACAATTAAAACTAGCACATTATTTCAATCAGGCACCAATCTTAGTTACTTTACCTATGTCCTGCAATCCTCTATCATATCATGAAGGAATTAGCAAAATGCCTTAATAAAGACAAGAATGTTAAGTCTACCATATTTTCTTGCCTAAAATGCTAGTTTGACATGATTGACATTTGGGGACCTAAGCTAGATAGCTGCAACCACACATGTATTTCCCTGTTTTAGATGTTAGCAAAATAGATATTTTTTTAAATAAACTCTTTTAAGATAGCATTCAGGATTGATAGCAAGTCAACCAGTGAGTAGTTTGTAAACTCAATCCTTTAATGTTTTATATAAATTAGTAGGCAATTTGCCCACACTGAATGCCTCAGAACTCCACCTAATACTCATGTTTCTTTTCTTCAACAAATATTGAGAATGGCTCAATAATCTTATTTGCAAGCTCCCTTCATACCTGGATATGTAATTTCTGTGTTCCAGGGGACTTGGGTTCATGTTAAACAGCTATGTGCTCTTTACTAATTTACTCAACTATTTGGATCTCAGTATCATTTTAGCCTTCAAAATTTACTCTAATTTTTTTTGAATGACAGGTATATGGCCTAATCTATTTTGGAGGATTTAAGAAAAGCTGCCTTGCAAAAATAACATTTAACCTAGTATCTCAAGGATAAGCAATTATTAGATAGGAGAAGAACAGTGAAAAGAATATTTCAGTAAGAAGGTGCAGGGTATGTAAAGGCTCTGAGATGAGACTGTGCAGGATAAAATGTGTAACGCATCAAGAATAACAGTGTATAAGGGAACCAGTAGCATGTTCATAAAGTTTGGGAGGGAGACCATGTATTAAACCTAGTCAAACATTAAGGATATTTCCTTAGTGCATTAGGAAGCCACCAAATTGCTTTAAGCAGCATTCATGATTGAATGTATTCCTCTGAAAGATCACCTGACTGCTGTTCAAAAATTGGGTGAGAAGAGGGGACAAGACTGGAAGCTGGGAGACCAGCTATTGCATTAATACAAACTAGACTAGTACAAATAAAATCTCAGAATAGGTGGAGGAAAATGGGCAAATTCAACTATACTGAGGAAGTAAAATCACTGTGAGGATTAAAAGAAGAGTGTCAAAAATAAAATCCAAATATATGGACCAAACACCTGGAAGGACAGAGAGGCTGTAATTAGAAATAAGAATAAATTATGGAGGAAGAATATTTGTGTAGTGTAGTGTACACATATGTCATTTGAGATAACTGAGATATGCAAGAAGAGATGAGAAGCAAACAATGGAATCAATTTTTCTTGTGCCCATAGTCTATATAAATGATATACTTGGCCATGATAATCAAGTAATATGATATGTCGGAGAGAGCATGGACAGAAAAGTTGGAATTCCAGGGACGTCAAATAGGGGTATTCAATTACACTGAATGATTATTACAATGAGTAATATATTTATTATAATATTAATATTGACATTGTTTCAGTATTAATGAGGTTGAACACTTGTTTGATCTATTTTCAGTTACTTGTATGTTTTTCAACTGTCTGTATGGCTCCTGTAGTCGTTCTTACAGCTGTTTAGAAACAAATAGTCCAGTCCTCTTTCCAGTACCGGGTAAGACTGGGCTCACTGAGTCCCTGGGAGTTAGGCTTGCCTATGTGCTGTACTTGGGTCAGTGAACTCTCCCAGAAAAAATAGGTCAGTCCTGGGCAGAACTTTGAGAGTCCGCATGTGATTTACGGCACTGCCTTCCTGCTGCAGGAGACGGAGGGACTGTGGGTCACACGGAACCTCTGTCAGTGTGGGTTCTTGATCGCCCTGGCCTCCCAATAGGAGATATGCAGTAGTGATACAAAGAACCTTTTACTGTGCTATTAGACTATTAGGTAGCTGTTTAGTCCTGTAGCATAATCTAGTTTACATCCGTTTATATTTCTTTGTTTTCAACTTCAGATTTCATTTTTTTATTACAGATTTGTAATAGTTTCTGATATATATTTAAAATATTTTTATTTCCATTTTGTTGATTATTATTATTTTAATGCAGAAATTCTCATTCTTTTTATTTATTTTGAGACGCGACCTCCAGAGAATTCTTTGAAAGGCCTCACTCTATTAGAACTTTCAATCCAGGCCTATTTATTCCAATTTTTTATATTTAAATTTTCAATATACTAAGTTATATTGGGATAAGGTATGGGACAAAAGAACTAATTTTACTGCAATTATATCATTTATTGAATAAAATCTCTCTTAAAAATGACTTGACATGCCATACTTTCACATCATAAATTTCCACACATACTATGCCTATTTCTCCACTTTCTAGTTGGACATCAATGTATGCCATGAGCACTACGGGATTTTTTTTTTCTTTTAACTATTTTTAGAGCAGTATTACGTTTATAATAAAACTGAGAGGAAGGCACAGAGAATTCCCATAAACTCCCTCCCTTCACACACACACACTCTTCCCATTATCAACATCACATCAGAATGATACATTTTTCACCAAGGATACACCTACACTGATACACCATGATCACCAAAAATCCATAGTCACCTTACGGGTCACCATTAGTGCTGTATGTTCTATGGATCTGGACAAATGTATAATGATACATATCAATTCATTACAATATCATACAGAGTATTTTCACTGCCACAGAGTCAGTCACCTGGTTCCACCTAATAATAGGGAGAATAATAAATGTAGTGTGACCAAGAGAAAAACAAAATAATATTGGTGAGCACACTTGAGTGTTTCTGCCACATACCTATTGATGCACATTTAGGATGTTTTCAATATTTTGTCACTATAAACAGGGTCAGGAATGCAGTTTCCATATATATGAACACATTTCTAAGATAATCACCTACAAGAGAGCATAGATATTTAAAATATTGCCAGATACAAATTAGCCTCTGTTCCTTTTCTTTTCTAATAAAGACAATATTTTTAAAGCAGTTTTGGGTTGACAGCAAAATTGGGAGGAATATTGAGAGATTTCCCATATCCCCACTGCCCCACACATGCATAGCCTCCCCCATCACCACCATCACTCACCAGAATTGATGATTGATCATCGCTGATTGATCATAATCACCCAAACTCCATAGTTCACATTTGGTGTACATTCTACGGGTTTGGACAAATGTATGATGACTTGGTTCCATCATCACAGTATCATGCAGACTGTTTTCACTGCCCAAAAAATCCTCTGTGCTCTGCGCATTCATCCCTCCCTACCCAACCCTTGATCTTTTTTACTGTCTCCACAGTCTTGCCTTTTCCAGGATGTCCGAAAGTTGGAGTCACACAGTATGAAGCCTTTCCAGATGGGCTTTTTTCACTTACTAATGTGCATTTAAGCTTCCTCCATGTCTCAGATCTTGATAGTTCATTTTCTTTTTAGTGGTGAATAATATGCCATTGTCTAGATGTAGTACAGTTTACCTACTCACCTGATAAAGAATATCTTAGCTACTTCCAAGTTTTAGTAATTATGAATAAGGCTGCTACAAACACCTGTGTGCAGATTTCATCTGGGCATAAGCTTTCAACTTCTTTGGGTAAATATCAAGGAGCACATTTGCTAGATCACATGGTAAGATATATTTAAATTTTGTAAGAAACTGCCAAACTCTCTTCCAAAGTGGCTGGACCATTTTTGCATTCCCATTAGCAAGATATAAGAGCTCTGTTGCTCCACATCCTTTCCAGCATTGAGTGTTGTCAGTGTTCTTGATTTCGGCCATTCTAGTAGGTGTGTAGTGGTATATCATTGTAGTTTCAATTTGCCTTTCCATGATGACATATGTTAGGGAGCATCTTTTCATATGTTTATTTGCCATCTGTATATCTTCACTGGTGAGTCATCTATTAAGGTCTAAGTCCATGTTTTCATTGGATTGTTTGTTTTCTTATTGTTGAGTTTTAGGTGTCCTTTTAAATTTTGGAAAAGAGTTCTACATCAAATGTGTCTATTATAATATTTTCTCCCAGTCTGTGGCTTGTCTTCTAATTCTCTTGATATTGTCTTTCACAGAGCAAAAGATTTTCATTTTAATAACCTCTAGCTATCAATTATTTTTTTTATGGTTCATGCCTTTGGCATCTTTTAAAACATATCCAAGGTCATTTATACTTTCTCTTGTTGTCTTCTAAGAGTTTCACAGTTCTGAGTTTTATATTTAGATCTATAATCCATTTTGAGTTAACTTTTATAAAGGGTGTAAGGTCTGAATGCAGATTTTTTTTAAATGAGGATGTCCAATTGTATTAACATCATTTGTTGAATAAAATACCTTTGCTCCATTGCTCTTGTCAAAAATAGTTGACTATATTTATGGGGTCTACTTTTGGGTTCTCTATTCTCTTCCACTATCTATTTGTATATTCTTTTGTCAATATCACACTGTCTTGATTACTATGGTTTTTTGTAAGTCTTGAAGTAAGGCATTATTGTTCCTCCAACTTTGATCTTCTTCAATATTGTGTTGGCTATTCTGAGTCTTGTGACTCTCCATATACACTGCAGAAAAAGTTCATCAATATCCATAAAATAACTTGCATGGATTTTCACTGAGATTGCATGGAACCTATAGATCAAGTTGGTAAGAACTGACATTTTAAAATACTGAGTATTCCTATCCACAAACATCAAATATCTCTCCAGTTACTTAATCTTCAATTTTGTTCATCAGAGTTTTATAGTTTTTATCACAGAGATCTTGAATATGTTTTGTTAGACTTATACATTAAGTATTTCATTGAGGAGTGGCAATGTAAATGGTATTTTGGTTTTGATTTCAAATTCTACTTGTTCATTGTTGGCAGATAGGAAAGCAATTGATTTTTGTATATCATCCTTGAATCCTGCAATCTTCCTATAACTGCTTATTAGTTCCAGGAGATGTTTGTCAATTCTTTTGCATTTTTATATAGTCAAGCATGTCATCTGTGAATAAAGACAGTTTTAAGATTTCCTTCCCAATGTGTATACCTTCTGTTTCCTCTTCGTGCCTTTTTGCATTAGCAAAGACTTCAGTACGCTGTAAAAAAGAGTGGTGAAAGGGGACATCCTTGCCTTACACCTAATCATCATGCAAAATCTTCAAGTTTCTCAACATTAAGTACAACGTCAACTGCAAGTTTTTTGTAGATAGTCTTTATCAACTTGGGAAAGTCCCCCTCTATACCAGTTTACTGAGAATTTTTATCATGAATGTTACAGGACTCTGTCAAATGCTTTCTACTTCTATTGGTAATAATCACATAATTTTCAATTTTTAGTCTATTGATGTAATGCATTACATTGATTGATTTTTCAAATGCTGAACCAGTCTTGCATGCCTAACATAAATCCCACTTGGTCATAGTGTATAATTGTTTTCATACTTCTATGGATTTAAAATGCAAATAATTTGTTGAGGATTTTACATCTAAGTCCATGAGAGATATTGCTCTGTAGTTTTCTTGTAATGTTTGTCTGGTTTTGGTGTTAGGATGCTACTGGCCTCATAAAATGAGTTAGGAAGTAATCTCTCTGGTTCTATCCTCTGAAAGAGATCTCTTAATTATACTTTTTTTCAAACAGTTTTGTTGAGGTGTATTTACATACTATGAAATCCACCCATTATTTTATGTATCATTCAATAATTTCTAGTACATTTCTATAGACTTGTGCAACCATAACCATCCTCCTCCTCTTTAACATCATCACTCCACTCTAATTAGTATTTGATTCCTTTTGAATGCAACTGCTTTATGGACATGAGATATATATTGGTTTTCTAGGACTTCCATAACAAAATACCACAAACTGGGTGGCTTAAACAACAGAAATTCACTTTCTCACAGTCCTGGAGGCTAGAAGTCCAAAATCAAGGGGTGGTCAGGGTTTCTTCTGGACAACTCTCTCCTTGGCATGCAGATGGCCACTTCTCACTCTGTCCTTGAATCACCTACCTTCTGTGTACGTGCATCCCTGGTGACTCTTTGTGTATTCAAATTTCCTCTTTTTGTAAGGACACCTGTCAGATTGGATTAAGGACTACCGGAATAGCATGGCTCTAACTTAATTACCTAGGGGTCCTGTCTCCAAGTATACTCATATCTGGGGAAATGAGGATTAGGGCTTCTACATATAAATGTGCGGTGAACACAATTCAGCCCATAGCATCAGACATTGTTTCCTTTGAGTAAAGAAACTCCTATTGCAGCACCTATGCTTTAGTGTTATCTCTTTTTTCCCTTCCCAACTTACCTTTCCTTCTCCAGCCTCTCATATCTTTATTTTACCTACGAAGTAAAACTGCTTGCCTACTACTCTCAGACTACCATTGATTATTATGAATTACTACCTTCCAGAAACAAAAAAAAGTCCTCTAAAATTTTTAAACTGTTTTGACTACCTTCCTGTTTCCAGAACCTCCCCCCAATCTCGCATGTTGTCTAAGGTTGTATCTGGGACGACCAGTGTCCCAAATCTCCTAAACAAACGAAGAAAAGATTTAGGAACTCACTGGTTGCTGTCTCTTTTCTCACCTATCCCTACTTCATTAAGTCTTGCTTTTAAGTAACTAAGTTATAGATGGATTTTAAAAGACAACTAAAAGGTTTAAAAATTCCCTTACCTACTTTTCAACTGGGAAGTATGGCCTTTACCTGAGTTTCCACCAACTTGATTCCCATTCCTATAAAACATATTCTCTACTACCATGCTTTCATTTTACTGCTCAGGTCTCTTGTCCACATAGTAAGTTATTTTCCTTAAAATAAAAATAAAAGAAGCTCATGCAGAAGAACTCCACTTACATGTCACATGTATAAAGTGACCAAAATAAAGCTGTCTCCTAAATCCTACTTTGACCTGTCTTGCGTAGTTACAGACCGATCACTCCGATTAGCCAGAGAACTCACTGCGGCATTGTGCCCCAGGAGCAAGAAGCGAAATTATCTCCTCTACACCAACCCCAATTCAAGGAGTAAGAAAAATGGCAAGTCTACACACTTAAGACAATGATAGCTTCTTGAAATATCAGCAGACGCACTCACGTGCAGATACAAAAAATCTTTTTTGTATATAATGGTATAACCATGGACTCCTCCACTGGTAAAGGTACACCGACCTCGACCTAATAAACCTGGGGATGAGCCACTCCCATTGTAAGAGGCTACATTTTTATGCCCAAGTCCATACCCCAAGCAGTTACATTTACACTCAGTTATTTAGATCTCTTACTACTAAAAATGCTTACCACGTGATAGCTACAAAAGGTAATTTATATGACCATACACACACTGATGGAGCCCTCAAATTGTATTCTTTTCAGAAATTACATTTTGGGTGTCCGTTAGCCATTCTGGCTTACAGAGTTGTGTAGTCCCTTGAGTGTAGAAGTTTGAGCTGTGCTGCCTCCATTTACCAAGGGTGATCCTTCTTAGAGATCCAAAGACTTCAGAGATGCCCACCTGAGATAAGCAAGTTGTTTTCCTACCTCTTCCCAGAAATGCTCTGCTAAGCAGAAGAGTTTCCGTAAATCTGACAAATAACAGCAATATGTTTAGTAAGCTAGTATTCTCTTATTTTATAAATTGAATTATCAATATATCTTTTAAAAGAGAGAGAGAAAACCACCTACTTCCCATAAGTCACTGGGCATTGGACCTTGTTTTCACTTTGTTCAGTTCCATCAGGGTTTCCTCTTTTTTTAAAAATTGAGTTAGGTCGCAGCGGTGACTCTTCCAGGACACCACAAAAGAAGCTGCTGCTATTCAAAGGCCTTTTACAGCAATAATATGTGTTTATGAAAGAAACAACAAGCCTGAAAAGGAGTCATATGCCCCACCCCACTGACCACAAACCAGCACTTAATTGCAGTCTCGACCTATTCCAGGAATGTGACCTTTTAGCAGTCAATCAGTTATTTTCTGTTCAGCACCAATGAGGTAATCTGTCACATGAGCCTTGTCCATTTCCCAAAAAAAGAGGTCATCTGCATGATAAACCCCACCTGCTTTTCCCCACCAAGGGGAAGAGACCTTGCCTGAACCAATCCCTTCTTTTCTTTTGCTAATAACATCTTGCCCCACCCCCTTCCCATAAAAATCTTCCAATTTGCACAACTCCCAGGAGCATCACTCTACTTGTTGGACAGGATGCTGCCTGAATTACTTAATAAAGCCAATTAGATCTTCACATATATTCAGTTGAATTTTGTTTTTTAATGTATGTTGGAAGAGGGATGTATAACAAAAAAAAGAAAAAAATCCTCAATCCTAGGAATTGCCAACATATTCAAGAGGGTTCCCTGGAATATGGAAAGTACAGTGGCTGGAGGTGATGATAAATACAATGATTAAACCATTACAGTCTTCTTATGTATGTATGTGAGAGAGAATGGTGATTACACATTTTTTCTTTATACCAAGGATTTTTGCTTTTTCCTCTATTTGGTGTCTGAGGAGACCAAATAGCCAATGACTAAGTAATTCATTTCAGCACTAAAAGTCTGCATATGAAAGAGTAACACAGAGCTCTCACAAGTGCTACCCATTTTGGAAATAATGGCAAAGAAACAACGACAAACATGCTCCACAGGATATAGCAAAAACGTGAAATGTTCTGAATAAAGCAAACTGAAATCATAAGCACTATTCATGGCAAACAGGTTAAGATACATTTTTATGTTAACATTTACCAAAAAGATTAACTTCATGAATTGACTTTAGAAATTAATAAAAAGTTGTTTGTAAGTACATTATCTTTGGTTATATATTTTAATTGATTATAGCCAATATACAAATAATACCAAAGTCCTGGTATCACCTTTTTAAAGGGTCTGTTCTCTGCCCATAGACTAAACCTCTAGTTCTTATTATTTACCAGTATAAATAGCAAGACCCATAATATGGGCATAAACTAACTAATAAACCAAGGCACTTGTTGACTGCTTTTTATGAGCTTGGCACTCTGTTCAGCACTAAGAGCAAAGAAATAAAAGGCAGTCCTCAGCCTAAAGAAGCTCACAAGTCTTGGAGACAAGATACTATATATACAGTAAGAGAGATTTACAGTGCAGTGTGATAAGCATGATGATATATGTAAGCACAAGGTTCACCATAAGAACTAAAACAAGAGGGAAAAAAAGTAAAAAGTAAACACCCAGAATTTTCTCATTTGTACTCAATGTTGCCTTAACAACACAGCAATAGAAAGGCTTCTTGGTATTCACTTGTAGCCCCCAGTAGAATCTTAACCCTTCATCACTATCCTTTTACCGTTCTTCCCCCTTTATAAATTAATTCCTAAATGCCTTAAATCTTTTTCAGATCCTTGGATGAACCTTTCCTGATTATGGAGTCTTGGGCAGGGGCTGGCATACATGCTTCCAAACCACCCTGCAGTTCACCCCTTGGGGTCCTTCGCACTGTACTGATACACTCTGCTACCTGTCTATTACTCAAGCTAAAAGCTCTTCAAGGAAAAGTGAGCATTTAAAAAACAAGTATTACTCATGTTTGTAGTTCTACTGCCTAGCACAGTGCATGACAAAAGCAGTTTGCTCAACAAATATTTATAAAATAAATTAAGCTATGGAAAATATCTGTGATGATTAACTGATACAATACAAATAGGCGCTTTCTAAGAAGTCAACAGATGTAAGTTCTTTTAAACCAAGTATATTATGGTATGGCATGTAAGAACTCAGTAAGCCACGGTAAAAAAAAAACAAAAATTTAATAACCCTAGTTAGAGGCATATGAGAAACATGGCGATAGAAGGATATCTCTTACTAGCGTCTTCATCTGAGAAAACTGTAGTTAGACAAAGCTGTGTTCTAGCCTCTTACATCTAATATGTACTAGCAGTAGATGTTAAGCAATCTATCTAACCCAACTGAATTCAGTTTTTCTTTCTAACATGTCAAGTGAAGTTATAGTGTCTACCTCATAAATTGCTAAAAGGATTAAATAACAGATGGGAAGCATTTAGTTTTGTGGCTGGCATGCAGTGCATCCTGAATTCATACTAATCTTCCTCTCTTCGCTGTAAACCCACGGTGAAAACAGATCAGCATGGGAGTGGGTATCTTAGAAAGTCACCTAGCCAAGAGGAAATACTGCATCCAACCACTTGGGCTGTTTCATTTATTGCCACATTCCATTCCGTACACTCGGGGGAGTAAATGCTTCCTTACGGCCCTGATAATATTTTTGCTGCCACCATGTGGTTCGTCGCAGTTGATACAGGGGTAATGCTTAAGAGATCATTTAAAAAAAAAAAATCTTTAGAATAGCACACACTGAGAGTTTGCTTCCTAGGGTCAAGAAACTATTACCTCATTTAATTTTTTAAAAAAGAAATAAAAGACAAGAAAAACCTGGGAAGCTGGTACTATTTGTATCCCCGTTCTAGAGATGGCCACAGAAAACCCACAGGGGAAGGACAGTACACTGCCTGCATCCACACAACTAGTAAGTGGTAGAGTGACTGTTTGAATTCAGATTGGCCACATTTCAGTGTTGAAACACCAAACCATACTGTTGTCCTTTCTTTAGAAATGCTGTTTCACTAAAGATTGAAATTTGAATTATTTAGTAAAACATTTCTTCCAAATAGACAACTTTTAAAGCACCCAAATTGAAAATGCCAGTTCTCTCTGTTCACTTATTCGAATATTTTGCTTCAATGTGTAAGTTGTTTTTCCCACAAGAAGTTTGTTAGTCCTTTCGGGCCTAGGGCTGTGTCATAAAAGACTTTATATTCTCCGGTCCAATGACTATGTATAAAGGACACATCAAATTCACATGTTAATGATTTTAATTTACAGTCTTGCAAGCAACTGACAGATCGCTATCATATTTAAAAACCAAAGATAACCCTGTGTTATATTTCATGCTTGATCTTAATTTGATCTCAACCCTCCCAGGACAATCTCTCTTTCAGCTTCACTGTTTAACTTTCATATCCCCCAAGGATTTTACCTGAGTCTTTTCTTACAAGACCGCAGGGTGGAGTTGGGGAGCACATACGGACTCTGGACACAGACCCTCGAATTTTGGCTTAGCCACATACTATTGATGTAATTGCAAAATATTGCATTAATTTCCCTTACCCTTCATTTCCTCGTCTTTGGATTAGACATAAGAATTTACTATGTCAGAACTTGCCCGTATTATAAAGTTAATACTTATTACTCTGCCTTCCTTCTTCTGGCACAGAAAACAAATTAGATTCACATACTGTCACATAAAACCCATCTGTTTCCATGTTTCACATCACAGTTCCAGAATGCACCTTTTTCTCTCTGGGACTATTCCTGAAGTGCTGCTTTTTGAAAATTTTTGAAAATGATAGAGTTGCTTCTAGATTTGAGATTTTCCTCTTAAGTGAACAGTGCTTCCTTGAAAATTTATCTTAAGTAAAAAGAAAAATATTTCTAGGATTATAGAAAAGAAAAATGCTATGTAGTCTTCTCAAATCCTGTGTAATCTAAAATGGACAGTGATCTTGGAGGCACAAGTTAACTAAACAAACACTGAAAGAAGTGACAACACAATAATCAAACTTCTAGTAAGTGTGAATTAGTCTCTATAAGTACAAGAAGAAAGATGGATCATTCACACATGCACACACACACACACAGACTCATTCCTTCAAGAACTGCAGCATAAATAAAAAATGTCAGGAGATTATTCTAACAATCAACACTGGTGTATAATTTTGAATAAACATGGCATGTAATACATTAAGCCAAAAGGCAGTACCTGAAAAAAAGATATAGTTTATGCAGCAAACATTAATCATATGGGTAAAAACATGCAAAGAAGAAAAAATATGTACAATAGTATTTAATATAAGTAGTTAATGTAAGTAGGTGGCCTGGAGCCAATTGCCTGGGTCTGAGACTTACATCCCTATCTTGATAGCTATGTGATTAAGCAATATACATTTCTTCTATGTCTTAGTGTCCTCATCTGTTAAATGGCAACAAAAATAATACCACAGGGGCTAATGTGAGCATAAACTAAGACAATACAAGTAAAGCAGTTAGCATAGCTTTTGGCATTCAATAAAGATTTACTGAGTTAATTCTTATGCATATTAAGATAAATGAGGTTGACTATCTTAGTTTATTTACTTAATCCACGGGCTCTCAAGAAAACATATAAATGAGACAAAAAGAACTGTTCTTAATGTGAGATAAGACTCCTCAATCCAGTTATTTAAAAAGGTGAAGATGTAGAAATGTCACAGAAGACAGTAAAATGTAATTAGAGATGTGATAGAACATCCATATTTAAATCTTGACCTGACTAACTCCTCTGTGCAGTTCATTTATCCCTTTGCCACCTGCTTGCTCCGTGGAGGCGGTGAGCATACATCTGCACGGGCTGCTCTGTGGCTGTCATTCCCACACACGCATTACTCCTCAGGAATGACTGAGAAGCAACTTGTGCATGACAAGCAACCTCGGGGAACCTAACTCACATCTGAAATAAACAAGTTAATATCTTCTGCCTGTTACAAGCTCTTTAAACTGCGTATTTAGATTCCATGAACACAGCAGTGTAAAGATACGGAGGCCTGGACCCACTTGTCAGTACTGGGGTTTTGGGCCCACGTGAGCCTCACTGGTGATTATGTATGTTAATAAAGGACCGGGAAGGGGAACCCTGGATTCTAAAACATTATTTCAGAGTTTATAGCTTGCTCAATGGGATAAACACTAAACCTGGCAATTTTAAGGTCATGTCTCAAGGATTAGTTTCACTTTCTTCCAAGATTCAAATTCATTATCATAAACAATGAATGAATGGAACATGAGGGAATAACCTGTTTAGTGTTTTAAACAGAACATGCTGCATAAATTACAAATCCAAGTTTGCTTGTACAATTCTAATGCTGAGAAAATGATGGAAGTCCTTCATGCCTGCTTATTGTGAAATAAAATCTGGTTAGTAATAAAGAAAAAAACATGAGGATAGAGTCACAGTTTTTGAGCCCATACATATTTCATCTCAAATACCAAAAGAGCACTTTCTTTTTGCATTGTGCTATGATTGGTGTCGTGATAAAAAGCATAATGTGTAGTCCTTGAAAACAGAAGAGGTCTTAGCCTAAAGAGTATGAAAAAAAAGCACAGAAAAATAATTAAGCACAGTGGTTTCCATTGTTTAAAGAGTACTCATTTAAAGAAAAATGATATAAATTTTCATTGCAGTATTTATATTTGTTGATATTTTAAAACACAGGAAGACAGTAATAGGAGACGATCAGTGCTTTCTCCTGAGGCCGTGGTTTCATCACGCTGTGCTGGGCAGGGTAGCGGTGACCTCACAGCGGCCTCGGTCAGTCCCACCGCTCCTTCCTCAGGCCCACATTTTTCTTGTTCCCTAAACCTGTAAAGAATACTCTTTGGCTTTTGTCTTTTTTTAAATGCCTGGCAAAATTATATTCAGTTCTCTTGAACCATGAATATAGACAAAGGGAGATTCTTTTGCAACCACCGAAAGTCCTCCGCCCAGACTTTTTCCCTAAAGCATTACTAATATGACTTTAAAGGCAAAAATCTCAAACATTTTTCATAGGCATTCTACTTTATCAACACCTTCGCTGACCTGCCTGTCCTGAAGTCATAAGACAGACCTTTCTTAAGGAGTCCGGGTTATGAGAATCCTGGTTTCTGGTTTCTTTGTTTCACTTGCAGATCTTTTATGACTACGTAGTATAATGGCCACAGAACTTCCTGGACAAGAAAAAATCAGGTAAGTCAGGCAGGGTACTACAGATGGTAGCCTGTGGCATGTGCAAATGCCAGATCTGGGAAAGGCAGGCATAGGGACGGAAAGCATAGGCCTGGCCTCCAGGGACACTTCATCACCCAGATATTCTGTCTGTGTTCACTCTTGACACTTCCCCTCTTCCATTCCTATTTTCTTCTGCCTTATTCTGTCTGTTGCATTACTCTCCAACCTAGATGAGGATGAAAGAAAAAAGGAATGAAAAGCCCTAAAACTATTTCACCCAAGTGATTTATAAGACATCTAGCCAGAATACTTCTAGAATAATTCAAATTCTAATTAAAAAATAGAAAAAAAAATAAGCCCTAGTTTTTAGGTTATACATTAAAAAAAGCAGGGTTCTGACTTGCAAGCTCTCTCAATCTCTGCTGGTTTTCTCTTTGTGGAAGGAGTCATTTCTTAGAATCCCCTCAGTTTCTCCTATCTATCTTAAGAAGTGGAGGGGAAAACCAGAATATGAATTAAGGTTTCATTGGTAACGATGTCAAAGAAAGATAAAATTGTAAGAAAATCACAAATGCTAATGAAGAGAAGAAAATGTCAACTGAAGTGGATCACTGTTTTAAAAGCACAAGACCACCTGCCTATATTTTATTTAGATTATGGTTACACAGCCACAAAACTGTGTTTTGAGGATCAGTCATGCCACAAATACACCGAAAGGTGCAAGCAACTGATGGTAGGATTCAGGTGAGAGTGGAACTATTCAAATAACACAAGAAGTATCATGGAGATTAGGTAATGGAGGAATATTGAAGGAAATTATGCATGGGCTCAAAAACTGTAACTCTATCCTCATGTCTTTTCTTTATTACTAACCAGATTTTATTTCACAATAAACAGGCATTAAGAACTTCCATCATCATATGCTTTCCATCCTTATGCCTGCCTTTCCCAGATCTAGCATTTGCATATACTCAAGATCCTTTGTGAAGAATAGATCAGCAGGAGAAAGACAGAATTTTGCAAAACACATTAGAAGGCTATTGTTGAAACACATGTTGAGAATGATGACAGCCTGGCAGAAGGGAGTGGCAGTGTGCTGGAGATGGCTCTGAGCTAGGTTTAGGAGGTAAGAATGCACAGGATTTGGTGACTAACGTCAAGAGTCAAAGGTGATACCCACATTTCTGGCTTGCAATGAGGAGGATTACGTGACAGTCACTGAAACAGGAGCAAAGAGTAAGAGCAGAGTCTAATGAAAGGGTTTTTATCTTGCTGAATTTGTATGGCCTCAGGGACATTCAGATGGAGATGTCAACTGAGCTGCTGAATACACAGATCTGGAAATCAAGAAAAGATATCAGCTGAAGGTGCAGATGAACACATACGTGGTTCTGAAGATCATGGCAGGAGATGAAATAACCAGGGATTGGTCAAAGCAGTATCAAGCCCTTGGGCCAGGACCACAGGCATACATCTTCTGCCTTACACGCAGACTTGAAGGCCGCTAGGTTCGGCCTTGTTTCCAACACTTTCCAGAGTAGCAAAACACACATGTATCATTTTATTAAACTTCATTGCTAAACTATTATTTTTCTTTAATGCATGAATACTATTCATATAATCCAGAACAACTCTCCTCCTATGGTTGTTTTTGGAATACACGGAATAAGCTAGTCCCAGATCTGTCTTCCACAACTTATAAAAATACAGAAGTTCACATAAGTCACTTGCAAGAAAGGATGGAAATAAGGGGGAAAGAGATCGTTTCTGCATAATCTTTCCATTTTTGTAAAGATTGGAGTGGGAAAAGATCAGCAGTGGGTGGGGAAAAAACCCCATCATAACTAGGGAGTATATAATGAGCTCACTCTTTTCCTCACATGTGTGAAATATGGTTGCAGCAATTTCTCTATTTAGACAATACATTTTTTGGCAGCAGAAGTTGGTATGTTAATTTAGTGCATTTTCCCCATACATTTCCCAGGACATAGCCAGAAACAATTCTATACATACTAAAAAATAAAACATTCTTAGTAATGGCATCGATACAATTATATCTGATAGTTTAGGTACATAATCATTGTGTGTAAAGAAGCTTTTAATAATTTCAAACCATCTGTGATGCAAATATAAAAATGATAAAACATGTAAAAATGTTTCCAAGTTCCACCAAATGTGTGCTTCTCTATGTATCTTGTACTATATAGTTGTTATCAAACAAGAAGTTACATTTTAATAGTCAATTTTAGAGAAAATGTTTGAAGATTACACTGGATCTTACAATACAACATTTCTTTGACTAGTTTGGTGGGCTTAGATTGACTTACAGCAAGATAGACTAAGGGGATACATGATCATTGTCGGTAATAAAGTTCACTGCATGATTGTTATGAAACTATAAAATCAAAAATATTTCAAGACATTGAAATTAGGCCCCAACAGATGAAAACTGTTATAACTTTGAGGGTTTTGATTTGGTGAACAATGCACATGGGGATTGGCCACTTCAGAAATTAAGCTTTCCTCATTAAAATTTTACCTTAAAATGTAAATCCCATTTTTGCCCTGGCAGTAGTATTCTATTTGAATTGTAATATAGGATAGAGGATAGAAAGGGAAATATTCTTCGAGGCATTTTGTTAAATTCTATTGAAGTCCAAATATCAAAACTATATGTTATTAGACTTTTCTGGCCATGGAAGTCACTCTTCTAAAAAGTTAACTTTGCATCTTTTAATGACACCATGAAATTAAGTCAAATAGACTTACTCTAAAAGAAGAGTAAGATAAAAATGAGGTAAAGCCAAGCCCAACATGGATAATGATCTCTCATTTCATATCACATAGCCTATCATATAAATGAAGCAAAGTTACTACTGCTAGTAGTTCTGCAATTTCCAGCTAATATCCAACTAACTGAAACACAGAACATTTACTCTTACTTAGTCAGTATACATAATTAAAAGTAAACTCTCGTCAGTATTAGTTTCTACCTCTAGGAGATGTGTCCTCAGATGCGAGCATAGGAAGTAAACACACTGGGGTATGTACTCATATGTCTTAATACAAAGTGGTAATGTAACTATGAGTCAAAGATCTAATATGTAAAATTATAATAACATGGTTTATATAAATGTAATGATTTCATGATTTAATATTATATGCAGGATATTCCTTTTTCATCTTATGACAATTCACAGATTTCAGTCTCAAATTCCAAACATTAGAATAAGGAGGTGGGGAATACATGAACAATGCTTTAAAACTGTACTTTAATAAATAAGGATGAAATTTACTCTGTAAACAAACATTGTAGATATTGAGGATGACATTTATGCCTAAGCTTTTTCTTTTTCTTCAGTCATGATTCTTCATTGTATGTCCATGTGACTTTGAGCAATTTAATATGTGCCTAAATTTCCCTCTCTTTATAGTACATATTCCAGAGAGATACTAAGTGTATTAAACCAGGTAATAGCATAAATTGCAGAAAAAATTGCTTGATGCATAGTAAACAGTCAATAAAAGAAATGTTATTACCACCAATATAATCATTATTGTCTTTAATTCATTTTATCCCAATTTTTATTAATGTCTTAATTGTTCTCCCTTTCAAGAATGGTGTTACAAAACTGTTATGGAAATAATTCCAACTTTCTGTTTTATCACACATACACAGAACCTGTAACAGGGTAGGTGCCTCCCCACCAAAAAGAATGTTATTAAGTGGGAAAAAAAGAAGAAATTGATAATTAGTTAATGATTACCCTTGAGCAAGCTTACACCATGTCCTGATATCATGCCAAACATGTACATACATTCTCATGATGCCTGAAGAAACCTCACAGCATGTCATTACGCTGTGCAGCAGCTGAAAAACCCTGAGAATAAAGGTGTTCACAGAACTTTGCCACAGTGAATGAAAGGAGAGCTACGACTCACACACAGCTCTACCTGGTTCAAAATTCTATTATTTTCTCTTTACATTTACTGTCTCTTCACAACTTTCTTTAGCATCTCAAGGAACTCTACAGCTTAATCTATTCTTATAGTCGTTTTTCTAGAAACAAAGAAACTCTACAGGAGAAGAGGCCGGACCTAAAAATTACCAGGTTATGAAAACATCCACACAAACTAAAGTTTTTCTGATGAGAAGACTTGACAGTAAGGTACTCTGAACCTACCCCTCTACTCCTCTCAACTCTACATCCCAAATAATACTCTGTTTCTCTTCTCAGCTCTGTTTTTCAAATAACGGTCTATTTTTTCTTTATCCTTGCCTCTTTTTCATGCTTTAGCCTCTAAAGTTTAAGGGAAATTGTTAAATTTCCAATCTGACTTCAGGCTTTTATGCAAACTAGCACAATCCCAAAGCTCCTAGATCCATCTTCATAAGAAGCCATGTCAGGACAACTGCTGAAATTTATTACAGGACTTCCTGAGGCCAGTGAAAACACCTTTTTAATTTTCACATTTATGAGTCAAATACCCTGTAACTGCCATATAGCTCCAATAAATACCTCCTGAATAACTGAATGAATTAGCAGGAATTAATATTCAGAATGATGATATGGAGGCCTCATAGACTCTTTTATAAAAGGTCAACTAATGTTCAATATATTGCACTTACTAAAAATGGAAATTAAATAATAAAACCATAATATGATATTCAGAAATGAGTTGAAAGTAATTTCTGAGTTAACCTTTTAACTTCGTTTTAATTAGAAAATTTGGTTAAGCAAAGTAACCAATTATCCAGGCATAAGAATTGAGTAAAATTTTCACTGTACTTGCTTTCTTCTTGTACTTGGACTCACTCTGCCAAGATTAGAGTAGCCCTGGGGCTTCAGTGAAGACAGTGACACCGGGGCTCTTGCAAAGGAACCTGTGATTTCACAACTGCGATTGTGATAGGTCCCCTGGAAGAGGCGTGAGGCAAGAACAGGGAGATTCTTGTTCTGTATCTGTTCTACAGCAGCTGTATTTCCTCCAGTGAGAGTATGTCAGGGGAGTTTAGTGAACAGTTGACCTTCAACAGTGCAAAGGTTAGGAGCACCAACCCCCAACACAGTCCAAAATCCACCAGTGACTTTTAACTCCTCAAAAACTTAACTACTTAACTGTTGACCAGAAGCATTACTGAGAGCATAGTTGATTGACACATATTTTGTGCTATGTGTATTACACACTGTATTCTTACATCGAGCTGAAGAAAAGAAAATGTGTTTTTTCATATTGTCACACATCTCCAAAACATTTTCCAATATGTTTATTGAAAAAAATATGTGCATAAGTGGACCTACCCAATTCAAACCCATGTTATTCATTATTCTATATCCATTCAGAAAATATTTATTAGCCAGCTAACGATGTGCTCAGCATCCCAGATGACTAGGATACATGACTGATCAAGAAAGGCAAGACAACTTGGAATTTTGTAGTTTATGTTCCAGTGTGGAGACATAAAAATAACATGTAAGTTAATTTCCAAGTATATTAGAAGATGATATGTATGACGGAAGAAAGAAAAACTAGAAACAAAGAGACCATGAGTACTTGGGCAGGGACAGATGAAGACGCATGTGGCCAGGAGATCAGGTAAGAGGCTATCACAATAACCCAGGTAAGAGAAGATGATGATTTAGGCCAGGGTCATAGCAGTGGAGGTGGCTGATTCTCGATGTATTCTGAAGATAAGACTATCAGGTTTGCCAGGCAGGGTGGATAGGCTGGCTGTGTGACAGAAGGTCAAGGAGGAGTCCAAAGTTTCTGACCTGACCAAATAAAAGGATGGTATTGGCAACAACTGAGGTGGCCACAACGAGTGAAGGATATGTGGGATGAGGAGAATGTTGCTCAATCTGAGATAACTAGACATCCATAGGGTTATGTCAAGTGGGCAACCCCCTGTCTGAATCTTGGAGAGAGGCCTTAGATGGGTCACCAGCTTATATGGCACATAAACCCATGCCATGGATGTGATGACCGAGGGAATGTGCATGCAGACAGAGAAGCACACCGTGGACAATCCCTGCAAACTCCAACCCTGAGAAGTTGTATGAAGAGGCTCTGTTGTAGGAGTCAGCAGAAGAGGCTGAGAAAGGGAACCAGTTTTGTTACAGGAGATAAAAATTAACTGTGGTGTCCAGAAGCCAAATAAAGACAATGTATCAATGAGAGTTCAATTTAGACCAAGCAAGAATTCAGGCGAAACAAGGACCATAGGCAGCAGCTTTAAGGGATAAAGATCTTATTTCAAAGAGAAAAAAAAAATTTAACAGCACTGCCTACTCATTATTAAATCCAGCCATTTAGCTGTTCATAAATGCAGTGAAAATTTTTTTTAATCACTAGAGGTATTCATACTCAGGCTGATGAGTATCACAGATATTAGAGAAATGATTCCTAAATGGAGTAGAAGATGAGAGCACACAACCTGATATGTTTAAGTATCTATAATCCTCAGTTTTATTATTTGTTCCTGTATTCTAGGGAAAAGAAATCCTAAACAGGATTAATTTTTTCAATTTTGAATGTTTTCAATTAGTTCAAACTATTTAAAAAATATCTTTATTATTATGAAAATGGAATGTTAATAGTAACTAATTCAAAGAGCACAAAAGAGCCTGCAATAAAAAAGGCCTACTCGATTTTACTTACTGTCAACGTACATAGATACGTAAATGTAAATATACCCCTTTTACACTTGAGGCATAAATTATTTATAATCTTTTACTTTTCACTTAACAGTACATATATGTGCAATAAATTTCAAGATAGCTTATTGCTTCCAAAAGTCTATGCCTTTGTGATTTTCACTGATTTTGCATAATTATTTCCCAAAATGGTTGAATCTCCATGCACTCAACAACAGGTAATGTATTTTTTCCCCCACATCCTAACACCACTGGTTATAATCAATTTTTTGGTCCATCTTATAGAGAACAGAAGTATTTCAAATTCACCTTAACTTGACTTTTCTAATAAGTTCAGGCTTTTCCTGTTTCCTATACATAGTACACGCATGATAGCTGTTGATATCACTGGCTTCTTAATTAGAAAAACTGGATCCATTACTTATAAAAAAATGAACTTTCTGTCATGTGTTTCAAATATTTCTCAAATAGTCATTATAGTTGGGCATTTTGATTGTGACTTTTGATAATCATCATGGTTTTCACTGGTATATGCATCTTAGTTTTACATTAAAAGATATTTTAATCATTTACTTTTGGCTTCAGTATTTCCTGTCTTCCTTAAAAATGTTTTTCTCTCTATTAAATACTATGAAGTGAATTTGCCATGATTGATTCTACTCTCTGTTCTGTTTTTTTTTTTTTTCATCTAATCTTAGACTCAGTGAGATTTATGTTAATGTAAAAGATGAGTTGTTAAGGATTTAGTTTTTCTTCTCTTTTGGCCCCAAATACCTCACTAGTTTATCTCTCTTCCACATTTATTGAATAAACGATTTCTTCACACTTACTATAAATACACACCTATAATATATGTCTTCGCTTATTTTATGAGTAGAAATTTGATTTTTATTAAATGCCAATTCAATCCTAAAATATAGTAAATTTTTAAAAATATTTTTAAGTACTCAACCAGTCTTTTTTTTTTTAAATTTTATTTTGGTATCATTAATCTACAATTACATGAAGGACATTATGTTAACTAGGCTCCTCCCCTCACCAAGTCCCCCCCACATCCCCGTTCACAGTCACTGTCCATCAACATAGTAAGATGCTGTAAAATCCCTACTTGTCTTCTCTGTGTTGCACAGCCCTCCCCGTGCCCCCCCCCCCACACTATACATGCTAATCGTAATGGCCCCTTTCTTTTTTTCCCACCCTTATCCCTCCCTTCCCACCCGTCCTCCCCAGTCCCTTTCCCTTTGGTAACTATTAGTCTATTCTTGGGTTATGTTTTTCTGCTACTGTTTTGTTCCTTCAGTTTTCTTTTGTTCATATACTCTACATATGAGTGAAATCATTAAGTACTCAACCAGTCATGTGTCCCTAAAATAAATTATATTTTGCCTATAATGTGCTATTGAAATACATTTGGTAATAGTTTGGTAACATGATTTTTCTGATAAAATAAATATATAACATATTTACTATTTTTAAGTGTGAAATTGGGAGGCATTAAGGACATTCATGATGATGTGCAACCATTCCCACATCCCTTTCAAGAACTTTTTCATTATCCCAGAGAGAAACTCTATATCCATTAAACAATGACTCTCCATTCATCCCTCTCCACAGCCCCTGGTAACCCCTACGCCACTTCCTGTGTCTATGAATTCGCCTGTTCTAAGTACCTCATGTAAGTGGAATCATACAATGTTTGTCCTTTTATGTATGGTTTATTTTGCTTAGCATGATGTTTTCAATATTCATCCATGTTGTAACATGTACCCAAATTTCATTGCCTTCTAAGGTTAAATGATATTCCAGTGTACATATATGCCAGATTTTGTTTATCCTTCACCTACTGAGAATGTTTGGGTTGTTTCTACATTTTGGCTATTGTGCATAATAGTGTTACAAGTACTAGTACACACATTTGGTAGTATTTTTAAGTTTTCACATTGATATTCATAATTTAACTCTTGCAGTGTTTTATTTTGTGATATCCTTGTGAAATCCATATATTTTTAAAGAAATTACTTAGAAAATGGTATAAATCTAAATATTACAGAAATAGAAATATCTTTTCATAATCACTTAAATTTGAAAGAGCAAATAAAATTCATTCAGAATTTTTCTACATGGTTCTAGATTTCTTTCAAAAAATTGGCTGTCATTAGGCCCTAACTTAGTACAAGTAACACTAATCCCTTATCTAGATGTTTCTGGAGCAGGTAAAGGATACATTATTTCCTGTACGCTTTCCATATAAGTTTGCTTTCTGCTTATCTCATAATATGCAGTGCTTGAAATTATATCAGATTTACTTGCTTCCAAATCTCAGTAAATTCTTCAGTCAATAATACAGGAATCCATTCAATTGGTAATGTAGTGCCTTTTCATTTTAGTATGAAGAAGAAATCTTTCTTTAGTTTCTTAAAGATCTATCTAGATGAAAAGCCATTTCTGCAACTACAAAAGAAATAACAGGCGGGGTCATCTGTGCTCTACTGGGTGGAGAGAAACTTTCTGAAGGTTCACTGAATTACACAAACTAATGAGCAAACAAGCAAATAAAGAATGGCAAGATTACAGGGAGTGATGTGAGGTGGAAGATCTTTTGGACCTCGAGGGACCCTTAAGTAAGGGTCAAGTTTGAGTACATTTCAAAAGGCACTTGCACTTTAATGATCCTTTTGAATTCGTTTTCAGTTTTCCAGCTGTGGAAATGTGAAGTAACCAGCAGAATGGAAACAGGTTAAAACAAATTGAAGATCCTCTAAGAGGTCTAGACATAGGAAAAGAGATTATTTCAGGAAGCATGAGGACATATTTTGTGAGGGCATTTGGAAAGCAGTACATACACAGAACGATAATTAGGAACACATAGGTCAGTGTGAGACACAGACAAAAAAAAACATTTTAAGTGCCAGATGGAAAACTAATATCTAAATACATGGGACGGGCATTAGTTAAAAGTCACTGGAAAAGACAAGTTCTAGACAATATCACTGCAAATTTCTAAATTTTGCTAGAAATCAGGGCTCATTTGGTGACATTTGACTGGAGAGAATGCAGTCTACAAGAGTCGTGAGATTTTTTTTTCTTTCTCATAGGAAATAGGAATCTAAGTGCCATATTATTTTCTCAACTGAAATTTAGATTCACAGGTGTGGGACTAGGAAATCGATACAAATGAAACAGAAATCACAAAGCCCATCAAATCCTCTCTTTCATTTCCTTTAGAAAAATAAAAGCAATGCTCTGGAATGGTCTCTGCCTGGTCAAGATAAACTGGGTTTAAGATGCTACAGAGGAGCTTCAGAAAGCCACATTGCTTAGAAAAACACAGAGGTGTTTCCCAGATTGTAAGTGGTGATATTGTCTTTGAAATGTGGTCATAGTTTCCAAGTTAGTAATTCTAAGTCTCCATTAACTATTCTTAAATGGTCTCTTATTAATTATAAAGTTAAAAAAAACATTAATGGATTTGTATTTTCATCTTTCTAAATATGAAAAAGGAAACAAGCTCTGGGAAGAAATGCCAGGTTGCAGGGACTGCTTCCAACCGGGCATGGGTGGCAGCTCCTCTCTCTGGGACTGAGCAGAATAGGTGAAATACTGCTATTCACTAAAAAGCAAGTGTAGTGATTTCTAACATATTTTGGAACTTTAATTTTCTGCATTAATCTACATAAGGAATTGACTAGAAAGACATCACAAGGGAAAGCGGTGCGTTTGATCTTAAAAGAGGCCAAATTTGGGGCTGATTTACATTCCTGGTGATCTATCACTTTAAAAAGTTGGCAGTAACTCATGTCAAGAAATAGAAAGTGGGCCCTGGGGCAAATTTAACTGAAGAAAAGGTCTGATATATTTCAGAGAATACTGAAGGCAACATCAAAAAGACATTTTTAAAAGGCGTTGAGAGGCTAAATTGCCCAGGTGGCAAACGGACAGTAGCAACAAGCAGATTCTGCACATGGAGGGGGCACCTTCCCATCTAACGCTCTCTCATTCTTATAGCTTATGAGAGGCATTTCTTTGGCATATGTAACAGTAACAAAATATAATACAGTTTCACCCACTTAACTATGTTTCTTATGTCCTTTAAGGCACTTGTTTGTTGAGAGCCAAGAAACTACAGCATTTATCTCATTCTTCCAAGGATAAATATCATCTTAATTAATATCAAATTTATAGGCCAAGCTATGGTTCTTTTCCTTTTTGTATGTGTAATAGCATTGCATGTCAACAGTAAACCACGATGCAATCTCTGAAGACATTTCAAACAGCAACTAAACTCAATACATGTATTTTTTAAACTACAAACAACCCCATGGAGGAAGCTATAACGTGCAAAATTTACAGACAAAAACAAGTTTATCACCACTACCTGCCTGACAGCAACTGTAAAATTATTCTGATTATAATAGGCATACCAGTTGGAGACGTTAAAATGTGAAAAAAAAATGTGCATTGGATTATGAAATAGAGGATGTGTAGATTTAGAGAGGAAGAGTTAATGTTAAAAGACGGTGAGTTTTGTGTATCAATCTCTCCTGGGTCTTCTTAGTATTACGGAGGCACACATTGCCACGTTACCTCCTTAGAAACTTAACAATCAAGAAATAATTGCTCTGATTCTAAAATATTTTCAAATGGAAACAATGCAAACAAAGCTTATTTCTTTATCAATCTTCCTACAAAAAAAATATTAAAAACAGTAAGAAAAACTACTCATTAAGATAACTTTAATATGGCGTATTTCCCCCAACTTAAGTAATTAAACATAAAGCACTTGAGCTGGATAAATCAGTCTGAATGTAGTTAAACAGCATTCTTATGTTTTATATAATTTGAAATCTTAAATTTCTTTCATTCTTTGTATTACTCAACAAAGTCAGCGAATTAACTTGAAATTGGAGACTAATTGAAACAAAATCCATCCAAAAAGGTTATGTGGAAAAGTCTGGATAAGGTCATTTCCTCAAGAACTCCCATAGTTATTTATTGCTCTTTGTGGGAGAGGGACTGTGGCATCTCCACACCAGTCACCAGTTCACACAGGCAGCAGGTATCAAGGGGGGAGATGGCTCCAAGAGGGGTTGTGAAGCGCAGGTCTTCTCCAATGTACCCCCAGAGGGATAAATCACTTTTTATTATAAAAGATTAAACTTTAAATCCATAAATACTGTTGTGCTCTGTTCAACAGCTCACTGTATCACACCATACCAATGTATTTTACAGCTCACAAATGTACATCAAATACGGCTCAAGTTTAGGGATCATGATCTTGACTCAATCCCACTGAATTGTGTGTGAGAAGCGGGGTGTAATCACTCAGCAGGAGAGAATCACCACTTTTGGAATAAAATACATTTCAAATGGCTGATTTTAATGTTACTATTATTGTATAAAAACAAACAAAAACAAATGTACATCAACTAGACAGATGATTCTGCTGTGTTTCTCAGTATTCTTTTTCTGTAAAAGGCCCCAAGCATCCTCTCACGTGTGATAATTGAATGCATAAAATGTATATCCCTTTAAAAAATAAAGTGCTTTGGCATTCTATTCACAGCTTTAAAAATGAATTCCCTAAGGCATAACTTCTTATTTGGTAAAGTTTCATAAAACTAATAATAATTAGGAACTATCATTTTTCACATTCATCCACATTTTATATGAAAAAGCAATACAAATGTGTGAGCATTATCAGTTAAGTTAAAAATGTAATGGCTCACAAAAATGAAGAACCTAAAATAATAGGTTCTTCCCTAAGTATCTTTATCTACAACAAAGATATGTCTTTGAGGAATACCCAATTTCTCAGTTACCTCATCTGTAAAATAATGTTTTATATATTCTGTGATTTTCAAGATTAGTTCCCATCCCACTTTAAGCATTCCGTGGTTCTAAAAATTTCAAGAGGTACAATAATTTTCCAGTGAGACATGGTTTATTTCAATATAAACAGGCAGTTTTGTCATTTGAACATCTTACTATAAATTATGAAATTAAACCTCACACAAAAATTAGATGCCATGAAACGTTGTTTCAAGATTCACTATTACGAATCAAATATAGTAATACTCAGCATAAATCACTCATACTGTCACTTGAAGAGCCATCAGGACTTAAATGCCTTTCACCCTTTCCACCCTCATTTGGTCAGAGACAAAGAGCTGCCCTTTACTGGGAAGCAGATATTGAGTCTGTCACTGGCTTTCCCATATCCAGAGAAAAAACAAGTGTTATTCTGAGAAATAAGTGTCAAGTTATAGAATATTTAAATACAGGGGCTAGAGGAAGAAACTTGTACTCTAGATAATAATGGGTTAATCAAGTTCTTTTTTTAAAAGCCACATTTTTAAAACCACCTCATTATTTCTACCATATTTCATTACCATGTAAAAATTTTCATGTACATTTCTATGAGTGTTCAACTTAATATTCATTAAACATGATTATAAAGCAAATCTAACAAAATTTAAATTAAAAGTATATATCTAGCGAATGCACCTTTCTTACAATAGAATAAACCTAGCTGAAAAGTAACACAACAAAAAAAACTTGCATACCCAAAGCCTCATCTTTTGAAAGTTAAATTTTATGGTTTGGTGGGCTGTAACAGTTTATCCTTATTTAAAATAATTATAAACACAGCAGTCTACTTAATTATATTTACTAAAATTTATCATATTAGAAGGCAATTGGTAAGCTGCAGCATTTATTTCTTTAATCTTTATTCTTAAGATAATTACATGGTCTTTGTTTCAGACTCCCTCTTCAGAAATTAAGTTACCAGCTTGAATCTTTGAGTTTCCACCTTGAGCTCAATTTATTTGAGATAAAAAAAAGATAGAAAGAAACTCTTTTCACGTGTTGTAATTCATGATTATAACTGGTGAAACCATGCCATTGTGTGTTATATTTTATCATCATGATTCTGATGATACACATCTCATATGACAACAAAATGTCTAGTGAAAAAATACTTTCAAGAGAACAGTATCACAATTATTTTTATAATTATTTTATAATTCAAGAAAGAGAAACTAGAGGTTATAATCCAAGGGTCTAAAGCAGACTATATTGCTTTCCTGGATATAGTAATTCCCTGCTGATTGGCTAATGCTATATATTAGGTATCATGAAAAATTCTACTCCCTTTGATAATAAGAATGTACATTTTAACATGAACCAAAATATAAGCAAGTGGGTGTGCATATTTGGACAAACTGTTGAATAATTTACATGTTAAATAAATGATTACAGTACCTACTTATGTTTCCCACATTCACAGAATAAAAATGCTATACAGCCTTAAACTGAGAATTACTCTCATCATCGTACCTTCAGAGTTTTCCTTTCTGTGTCAGTATATTTTTATTTACTAATATAATGAAGCTTTAAATATTGATTGCATGAAAGGCAATGAATAAAATATCACCTCATTTGTATCATTTTTTTCTTAAATCTATGAGAACAAAGCGTATATTGTTGTACCTTTGGATACTGTTTGACGGGGATCAATACCCTTTCTGAGAGCTTTATGTTTTTGTTGCTGATAACATCAAGGTATTTCTTCTCCTCATCTTCCTTTTTCCCATCAGAACCTTGAAATTTTTCAATCTCTGAAAAAAAATTCACAAGAAGAAAACAGTAAATAAAATGAGAGGCCCTCATAAATATGCTGATTGTTCTTAGTACTCTCCATCTTAAATAAGATTTTGAAGAATCTTGATAAATGGACTGAAATGGCACCTTGTTGAGAGCTGTGCGAATGCTGCTCCATATGTAAGATGGCCTCTGTCAACTAAAACTAAAGTTGAGAATTGATGATGTAATGTCTTCTGCGACACAAATGATGCATTTAATTAGTTTTCAACATTTTCAAATGAAATACAGGGAAATACTGCCCTTTAACTATTTAAAATATCTAAGCAAATATAACTTTCCTAGGAGCAATGAATACAACAAAATGTATTTTAAGGCTCTGTGTTTTATTTGTACTTGAAATTATCCCTAAGAAAAAAATATTTGAAAATGTTAATAATTCATTATCCAAAATAGGGTAATGATGAACACTAGGTTATTTTACATTCTAAGCAATAAAAAAGGGGGTCACACGAAAGTTATAGATATCTATAAATGCTATTATTTATATTTATCAACAAAATTATCTGTGCAGATGTTTAAGAGGAGTTCCTAATTTTGCCCTATAAAAATGTTCCCAAAATGAACATTTTTGAGTAAATGTATACTATTCATCCATATTTTTCCTTTTGAAATCAAATTTAGTTCACAAATATTTTTGCATCTCTCCTACTAGTACAAAAGATGGAAGAGAAAACAAGAAAATGTCTCTGTATTTATGGAATGTATGATGTGATGGAAAAAAATAAACAATTACAAAAATGAATGTGTGTGCGTAAATACACTTACGTGTGGAGGTAAAGAATATATACAGTAAAGTTATAACGAATATAAAGAAGAGTAAAGTCAAGGAGTGGGCCCGCTGCTTCAGATACAGGGTGAAATCTGAGCAGAGCCCTGCATGGTGAGAAAGAGTAAGCCCTAAGAGGACCGAGAAGCCTCGTTTTACAATCTGATGGAGAAGCAGCTGGACATACTCTTGAAATACCAAGAAACAAAGAAGCCTTGTATGGGTGAAGTAAGAGCGAATGTTGGGAAGAGGTTTGATGGGTGGGTTATAGGACTGACCATCTAAGACCTTGTGGGACACAAGACATTTTCTACATTTACTGTGAATGTCATGGGAAGCCAAGGAGTGGTTTTAGTGGGGAAGGGAGGCAGCAATATTTGCTTTTTATTTGTAGAGATAACAACACAGGTAGTACACAAAACCAATTCTAACAGAGAGCAAGCGAACAATGAAACCAAACTATCAGTGTAGCTGAGAAATCGTGCTGACTTGGACTTAAAGTGAGAAAAGTGTATGTAGGTAGAGTCGCTTCATGGAATTCACTATGTAAAATCGATGACTTTGTAGAAATCTTGAAAAGTTCATTTCTTTTATTTCTTGTATGCCTCTTGGACAATTATTATTACCATAAAAGCACCTGTAAATATTTCTTCCCTCCTTGCTCTTGGCCAATTGTACTATTTCAAAGCACTACCAAATTAAGAATGTGAATGTGACAGGTTTTTTTTTTTTTATTTCTCTAGAGCTAGAACAAGAACATTCTGTTTCTGTTAGTTTGAAGTACAGAAAGGTGATTATAGTTATTAAGGACAGAAATTCTTAATTCATATTAATTTATATTGTACTTTGGAACAATTATTTTTTAAAGATCTGACTACTGTGGAGGTTAAGAGGATACTATCTTGCTTCCAACAGCTTTGTTCTTTATTTTATTTTTAATTAGCATCTTTCCCGAAATGATTTCACTTGGCTTATATAAAATCCCTGTAACATTCTGGGTAGTAATCTTTTAGCATATTATATATTTGTCCTGAGTTGAATTTTTTAAAAATCATCTTGAAGTAAGATTGCGTTACTTACTCAGATAATGCTACACTGCATAGTTTGTACACAGTCATTTACACTCACTTCTTATATGCTATGATTTCCCTAAAGACAATTATCCTAAGCTTAGCTATAAGAAAAGAAGGTACATGAAATATGCCTGTAATTTCTACTTGGTATGATGGCACTAGATTTTTACTTTTCTACTCCAAAGTATTAACAAGTCACTTTACCTGACTCTTTTCAACCAAGAAGTACTCTCTACTCAGGCCTTTCAATCCCTCATATAATTATTACATAGAATTCTAAAACTGAAAAGAAAGAATATTTTTTATATCCTCTGATACTGGCAATGAACTTTTGATCACTGCCTTTTGTGTACATGTACTTACCTAATATCATACTTTCTAGCACGCTGGGGCCATTGTAATGGGGGACATACTGGTCTCAATTTCCAATCTATTAAACGTAGGGTTTCTCCCTGGTCACTCTGTCATAAAAATAAACTGAATTTGTCTAACATCATTTTCTCTCTACAAAACTACTACTCTATGCATTTTTAGACATTTGAAATATGATTAATGATTAAGTCCAAAAAAATTCCATCAAGAAATGGAGCTGAATGAAATACCATTTCCAATACTTTTTGTGCCCTTTCTTTTTAAATTTTGTTATTTATTTTCTGCCCTTCTGATACTTCCAGGGAGTTATCTTGTTTTCCCTGACATATCTACATGACACATAGCTCAGTAATTGCATATGTCAACTGCATAGTCACAGAAAGGTGGATGACAAACTTCCCTGGTTTTAAAGCCTGGGAAAGCAATATATACAGCACCTCTCTTTTTTTTTAATGTAGTTTATTTTTTTTATATCTCATAATTAATGCATGCTCATTGTGAGATGCTTAGACAATATAACTATCCATAAAAATTAGAAGGCACCCATTACCATCCAGCAATACCTGAACAGTTTTGTGTAGAGGTGTTAAGTCATTCTTTCTATGTGTCTACATAGTCTCTTTTTAAAGTAAGTTTGGCTGCCATACGATTGGGAAAACATATTCAGTATATGGAACAGGCTTATTTTCTGTTGAAAAAATGTTAAACTACATAGGCTTTAGTATTTTTTATTCTTCTTTCACTATCTGTTAATGCATCTATTTACTCATTAGTCTATTTTAGCATTCACTGACTTATTTTTGGTGGTTATCACCATATTACTAGGATTATGTGGTGATTACAACAGAGTTAACCTTTGGTCATGCCTGTATTCACCTTATAACACTTCACCCATTGGCTTTGATCAGATGGAAGCTACTTAGTAAGGTAAATTTTTTTAGTGTCATAGAAAACACATAACATTATTTACCATCTTAATCCTATTTACGTGTATAGTTCAATAATGATGTGTATTCACACTGTTGTGCAAAAGATATCTAGAACTTTTTCATCTTGCAAAACTGATACTCAAGACACATTAAACACTCATTTCCCCTGCTCTCTCCTCCAGACCTTGGCAACCACTTTTTACTTAATGTTTCTATGGTTTTAACCACTTTTAGATACCCCATATGAGTGAAATAACACAGTATGTGTTTTTATGATGGTTTGTTTCACTTAGCATAAAAGCCCTTGAGCTTCATCTATGTTATAGCAGATGGCAGGACCTCCTCCTTTTCGATGTCTGTGTAATATTCCCTTGTTTGTATACCATATTTTCTTTTTCCCTTCTTCCAACAATGGACATATGACTTGGTTATTGTGAATAATGTTCCAGTGAACGTGAGTGTGTAAACATCTCTTCAAGATCCTGCTTTGAATTATTTTGGATATATTCCCATGTACTGCTGGGTCATAGGGTAATTCCTTTTCCAATTTTTTGAGAAACCTCCACATTGTTTCCCACAATGACTATACCATTATATATTCTCAAAAATAGTGCACAAGAGTTCCAGTCTCTTTGCATTTTGCCAATACTTGATATTTTCTGTTCTTTCAGTAGTAGTCTTCCTATGGGTTAAAGGAGATATCTCACTGTGGTTTTTATCTGAATTTCTCTTATGATTACTGGTCTTGAGCATCTTCTTGTTGACCACTTCTATATCTTCTTTGGAGAACTGTCTATTCAAGTCCTGTGCGCATTTTTAATTGGGTTATGTGTTTTGTTGATGAGTTGTAGCAGTTCATTATCTATGCTGGATTATTAACCCTTTATTAGATTTATTATTCGCAAATATCTTCTCCCACTCCGTAGGTTGCCTTTACACCGTGGTGACTGTTTCTTTGATGCACACCAGTTTTAAAGCTTACTGTTGTCTCACTTATTTTAGCTTTAGTTGCCTGATTTTGGCGTCATATCCAAGAGATCACTGACAAATCCAATGTCCTGATGATATTCCCCTACGTTTTCTTCGAGAAGCTTCATAGTTTCAGATCTTACATTTAGGTCTTTGTCCACTTGAGTTAAGCTTTGTGTATTGTGTATTGTGTAAGACAAAGGAACAACTTCATTCTTTCATGTATGGATATCCAGTTTTTCCAACACTATTTGTCAAAGAAACTGTCCTTTCCCCGTTGTGTTCTTGGTACCTTTATCAGAGATCATGCTTTGGGCAGGCCTCTTGAATATTACATGAAAAGGGCATAGATTCTCTGTTGTTGGGTTAAAAGTTAGATATAAATAAATGAGATGTTTTTTACCAGCACTGCATATGTGAGATGTATGAGAATTTCTTTGGAATGTGTATACAAGAGTGGGATTTGGGCTCATGAATTATGCATGTTTAATTTGACTAAACCTGCTATTTTGTTCTATAAAATATGCCAGGCACATTCCCAGAAACAGAGCAGAAGTGTTTCTATGACTTCCATATCCCTTCAAAGGCTTATTTTCTGATCACCTAATTCTCTTATAGAAACAAGATAGAGGGCTTAGAATAATAAAAGAAAAAAATTGAACTGGGAAAATATCCCCACAATCTAGGTGCTCTACAAGAACCCTATAATAAAAGTAGGTTTCTCAAAACACTGACAATAGCAGGAACTCTGCTGGGTCCTGGGAGGGGAAGCAGTTATGGGGAGATCATGGAAAAAGGAAAATTCTGATGGTTCTAAAAGTCTTAGAAGACAGAAGTGCTAAGCAAGTATTTACCTTCAAAAGGAGAAATGATCTTTAAAGTAGAATTCTTAAGAATTCTAGAACAAGATGTGAAAGCAAAAAAAACAAAACAAAACACACATGTAAAACTGGAACAAGACTGCACATGCTCCAACTTACCAGTAATTTTGAAGTAGACAACAGAGAGCATATAATGTATGAGGAAAGAGGGCTAGCTACTAAAGTAGCACAAACACTCCAGGATCTCAGAAACAAAGGGGAAAAAATTAAAATTTTCTTTCTTTAAGGACAAAGTCCCTTCCTGAGGTGGGAAAACTGCCTCAAGAAAAATCCTAAGGGTGCATAAGCAAGCACAGTGCCATAGCTAAACTGTCTAGTCTGACAGAAATCTACAATAGCACAGGCAAAACTGTATCATTTTAAACATTAACACAAGAAGCAGATTGTGTTGAATGACCTACAAGTATACTATAGAAAACAAAAAAGGAAATGAACTAAATCATATAGTCTCAGAAAATGAAATGGGAGAATAAAACAAAGCAGGAAAAAATACAGTATTAAATATATAGCATGATACAGTGTTAAAAAATAAGAAAAAATGTGTTAAAAATGAAAGAAAAGAAAGTAAGGAAACTATAAAAGCAGTGTAAGAGTATATATGTCAGAAACAGAAAAGGTTATATAAGAAGCAAATTAGAAGAACATGTAAAGAGAGCTGGCAGAGCTCATAAGATAGAATTTATTTCATAAATGATTTATCTACGAGTCAAACAATACTAATGACAAAAAAACAAGTAGAAATAGAGAAAAGGTTAAGAACTATTATAAAATCAGAAAGTTAAAAAGTTCAGAATGACAGATGTAGAAGAAAGGCAAAGAAGAACCAAGATATATGTAACTGGGGTTCCTTAAAAAGGAAAACTAAAGCAGTAAAACTGAAGAAACTTTAAAAAGTTATAACGCAACAACTGTTTCATAAAATAACTACATGATATGCCATGAACTGAGGCGTATAATTAGTCCAAGGTTCTGATCTGAGGGAGAGAGGAAGAGGGAAGAAGAGTGGAAGACGAAGAGATGAGAGACAGACAGACTGATTTTGAGACTGTGAGGTGCAAAGAACACTACAAGATTCAACAGCCTAGAAATAATTGCTATAAAATTATTAGTTCCAGACAGTGGTTACAAGTCAGGCTGTAGAATACAAGTTGTACATGTCCGCCTCAGGTTCACACTTAGAAATTAGGAAAGAACTCTTGATATATTGTGAGGATTTAATAAGTTAACCTAAGCAAGGTGTTTAGAAAAGTGAAAAACATCATTGTTTTTATTACTATTCTTCTTATTATATTAAACTCAAAAGGACCAAGTAATCTTTGAACTGGAGTCAGTCAAAATTTCACTGAGGAGGGAGTCAGAAAGTGACCCTGAAGTAACGGGAGCATTGTGTTAGGGAAATGGAAAATGTAACTGGCTGGGCTGAAGAATCGTACTACCTAATTCTTATATATCAAGAAAGGCTCCCTTCACTTTGATAATAATTTTTTTAGGATTTTTAACATCTGCCCAATATTTGTAGTTTAATATATTCTATAATCTCAAGTTAATTTGGTGTCAAAAGTTTAAAAATTAAACTCATTTCAGTGAAATGGATTCTATTTGAATATCTGAGTTTATACCTTTATATTCAAGTTACTTTCTTAACACATACAGTTTTTTCTGTAGTAATAATTCATACTTCCTAAACTAGGTATGTTTAGAATTTAACACTGGCATCCTACATACTGCTACTTAGCATATTTCTGACATCCAAATACACTTAGTTTATGACTTTAGAATCATTCATAGCTATAATGTTAATGTGTTAGTCTGTGTCTATACATTAATGTTTTACAGAGGTTATTTTATATTGGTTTTATTTATTTTTGTAACTGGCACATTATGGAGGCTCATATTTTTAAATTATAAATGGCATATAATTACACATATATAAACAGAAATTATAACTATCTGGTTCCATGGGAAAATCAGTTTTTAAATATAAATGAATTCTCTTAAAATCAAATTTTAAATTGGGCATTTACATATTTTAAGTAATCTTTCTAAAATTAATTACTACTTCCCAGTCATTTCAAAGAGACCATACTTTGCATGATCCAGGGACTTTATGATGTATGTCAATTTTCCTATCATGCTACTGAGTTGGAGCAGTAACTTTATTTCATTAATTCAATAAATACTAATGAATTATAATCTACTTATGTGTGCAGGATTAGATATAGAAGGGAAAGAGTAAAAGCCGGGGAATGAGGGAAACTTAGCTTATATAGGTGAGGTTGAAGAGTTACCAGTAACCAGACTCAGGATCAATACTGAAGGTAAGACGTGCTATGCTAACTATGTATTGGAAGTGAAAAGGATGAAGAATAGAAGAACAGCCCCTAGATTAATGGTTCTAGCAAAAGGTTAATCACATGTGTGTGTGTGTGTGTGTGTGTGTGTGTGTGTTTGCAATATTCATCTGATCAAGTTATCAAGTTTTTAGTTCTGCAATTAATTGTTGCTTGTTTATTTTTTTGTATTTTAGTCATTTTTAGTTAGTATATCACCTCTATGTACACTGATTTATTTAACCAGAAATCATATAACCAATCTTCTTAGAACTATACACTATATAATATAAATCTACTCTTAGTCAAGCAAAGTACATCAAGCTCATTATGCCTGAATTTCCTTATGGAGAGTGAAATACACACTCTTCCAGGTAATTATAGTTCTAAACTTTGAAAAAAGGAAGGGCAAACTTAAAATATGCACAACATAAACTCTAGTAAAAGGGAAATTTTAAAGAAACAAGATACACTTAATTACCAAGTAGACTTTGAAAATAATTTTCAATGTAATATAATAAAGAAGAACATCTCTATGCAAAGTATCTTATAAAATATATTTAAGCAAAGAACATGGAATTATTCTGGGAAGAAAACAAGTTATCAATAAAATGTAAATGGGCTTTAAATATAACAACAAAGAATGATGCCAGTATGGAGTTGTTTTGAAATTTATGCCCATCTAGAACCAAAACTCACTAAGAAGTTGTAAAAACTCATTTTCTTTATGGAGACTTTCAGAAGGGACTTTATTATACACATGCTGCTCCACGGTCTGGTGACTAGAACTCATTATAAATGGATCATGAACAAGACACTTACATAATCTAACTGAACAAAGGTTCCCCTACTTGTTCGACCTTCAACTTTTACCTTTTGAGTTTCTGAGTAAAAAAAAACCTTCTGCTCTTTGTATTTGAATACAGAACTAAACATTTAATAATTAGTGTGTTAACAGAACAAAAGAGTTCAAATAGCAAAATAATTTTCTTATTCCTTTTAGAATCTCCCAAGTGAAATTTCAGAGCTCAGTATACTACGATACAGTAGGATTCCAGCATTTCAAATTCTAATTCCAGAATGAATGGGCAAATATACCATTAAGAACTATTTGTTGAGAAACATAAACCAAACATTACGAAAATGATACAAAGATATACGGGACAAATTTTACCTCATAGACATTGATCAGAAAGATACACAATTTCAAATTTCAGTCTCAAAGAATGCATGAAGAAACATTCATGGTCCTTTGACATACAGGTTTTTTTGTGTTTTTTTGTTTATTTGTTTTTTAGCATCATAACCCAGTGGTGTCAGTAACAATTATGCAACTGTTCAAATAAATAAACAGGAAAGCAGAGAAGTAATATATAAATACAAGGAGGAAAAAGTAGGGGAAAAAGGATTTAAAAATTTGAATAGTCCTCAGTATAGCTTTATATTGAATAATATAAACAAAAAAGATAAGAAAGGAGTCAGTCTTTTTTTTTAAAATACCATTTGGAAATGTGTCCTTATAGAAAATATATTCTGGGAAGGGAGTAATTAACATTTATGTGTTGCCTTAGCTTTAATCTTCCAGAAAGCTGGGAGCTAAGTGTGTCTCTAAATAGCTCTAACTTGTCTTGAATACGGTTTTCTGGTATAATTCTTAATCTTTTCACCTTCTTTACAATGCTCTGTTTGTTTTATCTTGCACTATTTCTATCCTTATTTTGTATGTGCTTTTATTATTTTAACTCATCTCAGAAGTAAGTGATAAATAGCAATTTATTTTAAAATTTGTAATATTTTTGCACTAATAATTATTAAGCCAACAGTCTCCACTAATGTACAATTTCCCTGAGTGTTGTGGTTTTGGGGGTTAAATCTGGGTTGTAAAAGCAGCTTTGTCACTTGCTACATAATTTTAAGTTAATTAGCCTCAGTTCCTTTTTCTTTTTAAAGAAAATAAATCTATCAAATAATGACATTATGGGAATTAGTATTTTGTGTACACCTCTCTGGAAATAATTACCAGACTGTTTGATATTACATTTTACGTCTCCTTCTATATTGTCACCTCTGAGCAGGTTTATTTTACTCATTTTCACCTCTGTAACTCAGCCTAGTAACTAACTAAGCAAAAGAGGAAATTATGCCCTAAACCTGTGTTTTCTACCAAAGAAAAATGAAAGGGGTATTTTCTTATAAAACAGCACTTAAATTATAAGTGGGTGACCTTACGTATGGACAATGATGCTAGCAAAACTGATGTTGTGAATAATGGATCTCTCAGGCTCAAGGTCAACATCCACTGGATACTGCTCTAATGCCAAAAGCACTTAAGGAATGGGAAGTTGTTGTTTAACATGAAATAATAGTATCCTTTCTACAAATGTAGAATAACTACTGCAGGTTGACAAATCTGATGGCAAATCAGTAGTAAAATTTTGCAAATAATATTACATATCTGAACTAGTAATTATTTTGATAACTGAAATAGAAACCGGTAAATGTGATTTAAAAATGATCCAAGTATTTGTTTTCTACAAGACTAACCATAAGACAGTTAAGTATTTTAATCGCTACTAATTCCTTTTAATACCCTGAACCTATTACAACTGTGAAATTGTCTGACACACACCCTGCTCCCCTGTCCTGGCTGCTTAACCAAATTCCAACCACTGTAAAGCTCAGCTCACAGTTCCTTTCCCTCATGGACTTACACAGAGTAACCTGCAGAGACTTTTTTCCTTTGTGAACTACTATCATTTAATTCCTGTTATTAGCATTATGTATTGTCAGTACTACCTTTCAGTCCTAGCAGACTCTGTGGCCTTGGCCAAGCCATGTAAGCATCCTGGGCTTCTTCTGTTCCCTTCCATCCATCCACCGATTTACCCTAAAACAGGAATCAAATCTTACGAAGGGCTTCCTAGTTTATTCTTAATATCACAAATTTCCTTGGAAGCAACATAAATGTCCATCGAAAGATGGATGAAGAACATGTGGTACATACAATGAAATATTAGTCATAGAAATGCATAAAATCTTCTAAGATTGGACCTAGAGAGTATTATGCTAAGTGAATTAAGTCAGACAGAGAAGGAAAAATACCATATGATTTTACTTACATGTGGACTGTAAAAAAACAAAGCAAACAAAACTGAAATAGACTCAAAAACACAGAGAGCAGATTGGGGGCTGCCATAAGGGAGGGAGCGGGAGGATGGGTAAAATAGTTGACAGGGGAAAAAATGAGTGAGAATGTTTGATATCTTGATCTGGATGATGGTTACATGAGAGTATTCACATGTCCAAAGTCATCAAGCGGTACACTAAGACATGTGCATTTGACTGTAGGTATCTCAACCTTTTTAAGTAAAGTAAAATAAAACTTAATAATTTGTTTTAATCTTAAAAAGACCATAGACTTTCTGATATACTATCATATCTGTCACTATTTATTCAACACCTGCCATCAAGAATGATGATAGCTACTGCTTTCTTAAAAAATAAATGAATAAGTAAATGATGATATAATCTGTGTGGGCATAAATGTTTTTGAAGAAAAACAAACATCATAACGGCACAGAAGATAGTGAGAAGGGTGTGATTTTTAGATAGGAATAATTTAAGAAAGGCCTCTTTGAGAAGGTAAGGCTTGATCAGAGACCTGAGTTAATTAAGAGTGTAAACTTGCGAACATCTAGGAATAGAGTTTTCCAGGCAGACGGAACAGCAAAGCATCTGAGACTAAAAAGAATTTGGCTTCTCTGAGAAACTGTCAGGATGGTGTAAATAAGGGAGAAAATGGTTAGATGAGGCAGAAGTTGTAGAAGGGGTAATATCGTGAAGCCCTTGTAGTCTGCATGGGGATGTACCAAAAATGATTAAAATAAGGCAGAAGAGACGGCGTATGACTTCCGAGATCAGGTCATACGAAACTCTGTGATTTCTTTCCTCCTTGCTCTCTCTCTCTCCCTTAGATCAGCAACTAGCCCTATAGAGAGTCCCATATTCTGAATCTACGGGAGCCACCTCGGATGGAGATGCTCTTTCCCCAGTGAAACATACAGACAACTACAACTTCTCCAGAAACCCTGAGCCAGTCACCCACCTTAGTTCTCCCAAATACCTTACCTGTAGAAACCATGAAAATAATAAATGTTTGTCATTATAAGCTGTTATGTTTTGAAGTCATTTGTTTATTATGCAGCAATAGACAACTAATGACATAGAATTTCTATTTTGTTCTAAGTGCGATAGAAGGATTTTGAAGAGTTTTGCTGTAGTTTTAATCCAATTTGTGCTCTTGAGAGATGATTCTGGCAATCCTACATACGAGGGCCAGAGGTGGGGCAGGGAGACCAGTCTGTGAGGCAGTTACGCTAGATCAGGTGGGAAATAATGAAGAGAATGGTCTAAGAGGTGAAGGGCTAAAACTTGGTTGGATCGTTTTGAAGGTACGAGTTTGCTACAGATTGGAATGGAAGTCTAAGAAAAAGAGAGGAATCAACAATGGCTCTCAGCTTTTTGCCTAAGTCGATGAAGAGTACCAACACTTACAGACATGAAAATGATTAGGAGAAGAGCAGGTCTGGCAGGGAAAATTATGAGTTGTAACTGTGTTATATTCAGATGCTATCTAAGTGGAGATGTATGCATGGGGGTTAGTAATATAATTCTGAGGCCCAGGAAAAATGTTGGGAATTCACATATAAATTCTTAGTCATCAGCATATGGGTGATGCTCAAACTCATAGCTGTTGATTAGGATGCAGAAAGAAAGATTACCAAGGGCTGAGCCCAGTGAATTAGGAAAAGAAGAGGACAATTCAACAAACGAAGTAAGGGGCAACCAGCAAAGGGCTGCAAGGGTAGATCACAAAATTCAAGTTCAGAAAATGCCTTAAGAAGGGGAAAAAAATCAACTGACTCATCACAGCAAGAAGTTTTGTTAATTAAAAGTTTGACCACTGTGCTTGCCAAGGTAAAGGATGCTAGTGATCTTTCTAAGGATGAATTAGGACACTCGCTGGAGTAGATTGATAAGAGAACAGATGGAGAGTGTGTGGATACAGTGAATATGAAGTTTCCTTCTACAGCAACTCTGGCTCATTGCCTTCCTGAACCCTGTTCTAAACTCCTTGATACCCACCTGTACTGCAGCCCCTTCAACCTGATAACATTTTCCCCTTTCTATCCTTGGAATTAAACCACTTTCTTCAAGGTGATTGGAGCTAAGCACACTTCCAGATGATCTCACCTACGCCTACAATCCTTACCTGCTATCCTTCATCTTCTCAGATATCAAGCCCAAACTATCCTCCTGACTTTTAAATCTCTTCTTCAACTTCTTACTCTCCATTTCCACTCTAAAACTTCCAAAATACATGAAATTCAGTATCCCTCAAACTGAGTTCACTTCCACTCTAAAGCCTGTCTCTGTATTCCCTTCCACCATGATCTTCCTAGTCACCCAAGAAAAACAAGAACACTTGACATGCAGTAGGCATCAGGTCCTACTGACTCCATCTCTGGAGTCCCTCTCAAACCCAGCTTCTCCACGCCAGGTTCTCCCCACCACTCCAACCCCCCTGCCATCCATTTTACCTGGCACAAGCCTTTCAACTAGCTTCCTTAAAGACCCCATGAATGATTTACCTTTCCCATCAAGCTGTCTTTAAAACAGAGATTTGAGCATTACACATTTCCCTTTTCTACTGGAATGTGACATACATATTGTGTTTATTCCCTGTCTGTACTGAGCATTCAGATTTTCTTTGTTGAATGAATGTCACTACTCTGACCCATACCTGCATCTTAGTGTCTGAAGGTTAAAGTTTTAATTTCTTTCCTGTCACTAAAAATTGACAAACCATTCCTTTCTTGCCCCTTGCCACATTTTAGATTAGTACCTTGCCATCGTGAAGCAAACACTGCATTCTAACCTCGCTTGTACCCTGCACTGTGTGCTCTAAGTACTTAGGCTTTTGCTCATAATCTTTCCTTCCCCCTCTAACCAGTGAAGATAACTCCTTCTTCAATGCAGGCCCAGTCTGGATACTCATTTTCAGTGATTACCCACCTGAGGTTTCCCTTAGCACTTTGTACATCTTGAAATATAGCACTTTTATCACTTTGTAATGTGCTATTTACAAAGTTTCCTACCAGTAAGCTGTGACTTCCTCGAGGGCTGGGACCACATCACACGTATTTTTGTTTTACTCCCAGCACCCCTTACAATGGACGACCAGGTATAAACTCGGCGTACTTGTCATACTCTCTGTCTGAATAACTTTTTTCTAGAAGAATGTTTCTTCATTTTTAATACCAAACCTTCATAGAATAGATGGAGCTTTCAATACAATGGTTTTAGACTGTTATTTATATGGAAAAACTTGTGTTAATTTACACAAAACACAACATTGTTTATAAACACAACATATTATAAAATGTTGTACCTGCAACATTTTATAATATGGAGGCATTTTAATCTCATGTTCATGCTTTGAAAAGCCTAAAAAGTGATATTTAAAAGAAGGGATAAGCATTCAAAGCAACTTTTTTTACAGCCTTATTGTTCAGGGATCATTAAGTGATATTTTAAGCACTTTACAACCAAATAAGATCTCTTGTTACTTATATGTTGCTGCTCAGCTGTAATTTTTATTATATTTTAAGAAATTGGTTGAAGCTTTTGAATTCACATATAATGCATTGTAAGTTTTTCATGTAAAATATGCTCTCAGATAGCATTTCTATTCAATATACTTGATTTTTTTAAAATAAATTACTAATGTTAAGCAGGAGTAGTCTATAGTGATTATTGATGTTACTCATAATGATATTTAAGTATATATATTTCCAGGGTATGAGTAAAACATAAGCTCTACGCTTTTGGAAAAAAAATGACTTTGTTTTTGACAAAGGTATCTTAAGATATACTATCCCAATACAAGAAAATAACATTTAAAATCAGCAGCTCAAGCTGTATTGGTTTGGTTCAAAGTAGAAGAATCTTTTCTGAGACCACTTTTACTGGGATAAGAATCTAAATCGGCATTTACTCACCACTTAGACAAATTTTACAGAAATACCACCCAGATGTGCTTGAATTTGAACTAATTTATTTTCAAGATGATCAAAAGTCTAATTACATTAGGTATTCTTTGTGTTTAAAAATAGATTTTTCTGAATTGAATAAAGGTGAGCTTTTATTCATTGGCATTAAAGATTCCTGATATGTCAGTAGCAGGAGGTATTTAAATAGAACTGAGTGTGACCTGCTTCGCATTCATCATGCTCCAGGGTGCAATTTCTTCATCCAATAGTTTCATTCTCTCAGCAGTGCTATGGAGAGTGTCCTACTGTGTGTAAGTCATTGGGAGGGAGAAGAAGTAACACTGTCTTCAATGGCTAATTATGTAGTGACCAATAATTGCAAATATCACAGTGAAATAACCCATATTTTATTGTTGTCCATACTATTCCTAATTTATTTGTGTATTTCAATAAGCCAAACTATTGAGGGCAAACTGAGTTTAGTAAACACATTCGTAGTATTTATGAATGACATTAATATAAATTGGAAGTCCATCTTCCTTAGCATCAATGTTCTTGCTGAATATAATATATGCAAATAATAATCAATTATGGCACTTGCACTAGAAGGAATTAAGAGATTCCCTCTGTGTGTATGTATATATATATGTGTGTGTATGCATACATATCCTATTTTGTTGGGTTGTATCGAAAATAACACAGGAAGGATATAAATGATGGGGTTGGCGTTTGTGCTGATTTCTATGAACCTTTTCCTTTTGCTCCCATTATCTTTCCCCAGCTCTAAAGAGGGAAGCTCCTTTAATGAATCAAGGTCAAACGATCAGGGGCCACATTAGAAGTTGTTTGTATAGTCCTTAAAGACGATGCTCTACTCCCATTTATTCTTCCCATTCCTCTTTTTAGTTAACACCATGCAGCTAATATGATCATCTTATGAGCAGGCCTTGCCTTATGAACAAGCCTCTTGCCATGCACACTAAAGGCTCATGTTTGGTTGCCCTTCTTTAGATGTAGTGCAAAATGTTTTATTTTCTGAGTCCATCTTCCTATATCCTTCCTCATCACTGAAGCAGCAAATCCTTGATGAATGGATTCAGTCCCTGGCCAGGAGGGGAAGTGGCTAATGTCTGATTTACACTCAGTCTGTCTTTAATCTCAAATTAGTATTGGGGAAAAAAGATTCCTAGATGTCAAAAATGGCACAAGTTATCGTATGATAAACTAGAAAGTGTTTTGTGCCAAAGTCCCAGAAAACACTCTTTCCATCCCTCACTCAGGAACATGCAGTGGAAACACATAACCAATTGTAGGCGTGCAAATTTGGATCTTGCAATCTCTCTCTCAACAAAAACACACTGTACCAGGCACTCAGGAGAACCCACTAAAGGGTAACTGTTTGCTATTTTCTTTCTACTTTATCACTTGTTTTGCACTCCCCTGGTCACATTGTCAGAGAAACACTTTCCTTTTTTAAAGATATGAAGAAATAAACAAGAGTTGAAAAGTTTCTAACTTCTCACTGCCATGTATTACTATTTTGACAGCTTCCTAGAACATCAAGTCCATGTTTCATTATTATTCCCATATTGAACTTGGGTGGCTAAAATATACCTATCTTCTCAATCTGCTATAACTTGGATTCTATATTATTATAATTATTATAATAATTAAGAGTGTGGCTTCAGGGGTTAATTAACCACTCCATGCCTTACTTTCCTCATTTATCAAATGGAGGTAACGATATCAGTACTTCACACAGCTGTCTTGGAAGTAATGGTAATAATAACTAAATTACCTAGACTATTAGTTGATACAAGAAACACCCATGCTCACACTATGGTCCTAAACTGGAAACCCATTAGCACTAAAGCTAAAGGAAGAGATAAAAGAGATGAAAAAGAACCTAAGACATTCTATCCTGGTAACATTTCTGTCAGTAGTTCACAGATTTAACTTGACTACTTAAATAGCTGAAACTTTGTATCTTTATTCCTGAATCTCAGCTGAGGCAAAAGAGATATTCCTATATCAAAACAGTACTTTACAGATAAACAGTTACTTGGGATTCCTTGAATTAACATTTTTTGAGAGGATTTGTGTTTGTATGTGTACAAACAGCTTCATTGAGATATAATTCACATACCAAAAAAATTCATACTTTTAAAATTTACAGCTCAGTGGGGTTTTTTAAATATATTAACAGAATTGTGCTACCATCCCCACTATCTAATTTTAAAATATCTTATTCACCAAAAAAAAAAAAAAAATGCCATGCCCTTTAGCAGTCACTCCTTACGCTCTTATGCTCCCCTCACCAAAGTTTACGGCAACCACTAAACTGCTTTCTATCATCCTGTATTTGCCTATTCTCAACTTCTCGTACACATGGACTTTTACAATACATAGCCTGTTGTACCAAGCTTCTCTCACTTACCCTAATGTTTTCGAGGTTCATTCATGTTGTAGCATGATCAGTATAGTCCATTTCTTCTTCTTATGGCCAAATATATCCCATTGCATGGATATACCTCATTTTGTTTACCCATTCATCAGTCAGTAGGCATCAGATTGTTTCTACTTTTTTGCTAAAATAGATAACACTGTTTTGAGCATCTATGCACAAATTTTTCTGTGGATATATGATTTCAGTTCTCCTGGATAGATTCCCAGGAGTAGACTCACTCAGTCATATAGTAACTACATGTTTAGCATTTTGAGGAACTGTCAAACTGCTTTCCATAGTTACTGTATCACTTTAAAATCCCACCAGCAATGTATGAGGGTTCCAATTTATCCAAATCTTCTGCAACACTTATTATTGTCTGTCTTTATGTTAGCCTCTGTAGTGTATGTGAAGTTGACTCTCATGGATTTGATTTTCATTTTTAACAACTAATTATGTTGAATATTTTTTAATGTGGAGGAATGGCTACTCAAATCCATTGCACATTTTTAACTGAATTGCTTTTTTTTTTGAGTTGTAAGAGTTTTTTATACTTTGGGATACAAGATGCTTATCAGACAAGAAGTTTGCAAATATCTCCTCCTATTATGTGTATTTTCTTTTTACAGATATTCTGATGGTATGATTTGTACCACAAAAGTTTTAATTTTGATGTAGTCCAATTTATCTTTACTTTTCGACATCTAATTTTTGTGTCATATTGAAGAACCCATGGTCACAAAGATTTACTCCCATAAGAATTTTATAATTTCAGCTCTTAAAGTTCATTGATCCACACTGAATTCATTTTTGTATATGGTATAAGGTATGGGGTCCTTACTTTATTCTGTTGCATGTGGACATCCAACTGTCCCACCATTATTTGTTAAGAAAAGACTATTTGCTTCACACTAAATGTTCTTGGCACCCATGTCAAAAAAATCAGTTGACTATAATGAGAAGGTGTATTTCTGCATTTTCAGATTTATTCCACTGATTGACATCTATCCTTATGTCAATACTACACTGCCTTGATTATTGTAGCTTTGTAGTAAGTTTTGAAATCAGGACAAATGAGTAATACAAACTTGTTTATCTTTTTATGGTTGTTTTGGTTATTTAGGACCCTTGGATTTCCATATGAATTTATAAATTAGTTTGCCAGTTTATGCAAAAAAAGCAGCTATAGGGGCAGAGCCAGGATGGTGGCATGAGTAGAGCAGCGGAAATCTCCTCCCAAAACCACATATATCAATGAAAATATAACAAAGACAACTCTTCCTAAAATAGAGAACAGAGGACACAGAACAACATCCAGACCACATCCACACCTGCGAGAACCCAGCACCTCGCAAAGGGGGTAAGATACAAGCCCCGGTCTGGCGGGACCCGAGCACCCCTCCCCCCAGCTCCTGGGGGTAGGAGAGAGGTCTGAGCGAGAGGGAGAAAGAGCCCAGGACTGCTGAACACGCAGCCCCAGCAATCTGGACTAGAGCGCAGACACAGTGCATGCGCGGGTCCCCAGAAACTAGGGAAACAGGGCAGCAAGAATGGTGAGTGGGTACAGGAGGCCGGCGCCAGAGAACAAAAGAAAAGCGAGCAGACATCTTTTTTTTGTTGTTGTTGTTTTCTTGCGGTGAGTGCTTTTTGAAAGTCTTAAAGGGACAGGGACCCAAATACTAGGGAAACATGGCAGCAAGACCGGCAAGCAGATATCGGATACCGGCGCCAGAGAACAAAAGAAATGCGAGAGGTGACCTTTTTCTCTTTTTTTCTTTTTTCTTTCTTGTTTTTTTTTTTGTTGTTGTTGTTTTGTTTCGGCGAACGCTTTTTGGAAGTCTTAAAGGGATAGGGACCCCAATACAAGGGAAACAGGGCAGCAAGTCCGGTGACCAGGTGCCCGAGGCTGGCAACGGAGAATAAAGAAAAACGAGCGGCCTTTTTTTTTTTTTTTTTTTGCGGTCATTGTTTTGTTCTGGCAGGTGCTTTTGGAAGTTTTAAAAGGGCAGGGCGGGACACTTAGTCCAAAGGTAGGGAATCCAGGGATCTCTGGGCACTCTAATCCCCTGAGCTGCAGGGAGCACGGAGGCCCCTTACGGAGATAAATAGACTCCCAGTTGCTCCCCCTGCAACGCAACTCCACCACTTTGGAGCAGCAGCCTGAGCCAGGCCACGCCCACAGCAGCAGCAGCAGAGATAAACTCCATGGCAGCTGGGCAGGAAGCAGAAGCTCAGTCTGCGTGCAGCTGTCCAGCACAAGCCACTAGAGGTTGCTATTCTCCAAGGATGGGAAGGCCACAAACCAACAAGAAGGGAAGTTCTTCCAGCTATGACTAGTCCCAGCTCTGTAAACTATACCTATCACCATGAAAAGACAAAATTACAGGCAAACCAAGATCAAAGAGACACCAGAGAAGGAGACAGAACTAACCAGTCTTCCTGACAAAGAATTCAAAATAAAAATCATAAACATGCTGACACAGATGCAGAGAAATACGCAAGAGAAATGGGATGAAGTCCAAAGGGAGATCACAGATGTCAGAAAGGAGATCACAGAAATGAAAAAAACTCTGAAAGGATTTATAAGCAGAATGGATAAGATGCAAGAGGCCATTGAAGGAATAGAAACCAGAGAATAGGAACGCATAGAAGCTGACATAGAGAGAGATAAAAGGATCTCCAGGAATGAAACAATATTAAGAGAAATGTGTGACCAATCCAAAAGGAACAATATCAGTATTATAGGGGTACCAGAAGAAGAAGAGAGAGGAAAAGGGATGGAAAGTATTTGGGAAGAAATAATTGCTGAAAACTTCCCCAAAGTGGGGGAGGAAATAATCAAACAGACCATGGAAATACACAGAACCCCCAACAGAAAGGATCCAAGGAGGACAACACCGAGACACATAATAATTAAAATGGCAAAGATCAAGGACAAGGAAAGAGTTTTAAAGGCAGCTAGAGAGACAAAGGTCACCTATAAAGGAAAATCCATCAGGCTAACATCAGACTTCTCGACAGAAACCCTACAGGCCAGAAGAGAATGGCATGATATATTTAATGCAATGAAACAGGAGGGCCTTGAACCAAGGATACTGTATCCAGCACAACTATGATTTAAATATGATGGTGGGATTAAACAATTCCCAGACAAGCAAAAGCTGAGGGAATTTGCTTCCCACAAACCACCTCTGTAGGGCATCTTACAGGGACTGCTCTAGATGGGAGCACTCCTAGAAAGAGCACAGAACAAAACACCCAACATATGAAGAATGGAGGAGGAGGAATAAGAAGGGAGAGAAGAAAAGAATCTCTAGACAGTGTACATAACAGCTCACTAAGCGAGCTAAGTGAGGTGGTAAGATACTAAAGAAGCTAACCTTAAACTTTTGGTAACCACGAATTTAAAGACTGCAACGGAAATAAGTACATATCTTTCAATAGTCACCCTAAATGTAAATGGACTGAATGCACCAATCAAAAGACACAGAGTAATAGAATGGATAAAAAAGCAAGATCCATCTATATGCTGCTTATAAGAAACTCACCTCAAACCCAAAGACATGTACAGACTAAAAGTCAAGGGATGGAAAAATATATTTCAGGCAAACAACAGCAAGAAGAAAGAAGGGGTTGCAGTACTAAGATCAGACAAAATAGACTTCAAAACAAAGAAAGTAACAAGAGATAAAGAAGGACACTATATAATGATAAAGGGCTCAGTCCAACAAGAGGATATAACCATTCTAAATATATATGCACCCAACACAGGCACACCAGCATATGTGTGAAACAACAACTAACAGAACTATAGGGGGAAATAGACTGCAATACATTCATTTTAGGAGACTTCGACACACCACTCACCCCAAAAGATTGCTCAACCGGGCAGAAAATAAGGACACGGAAGCACTGAACAACACAGTAAAGAAGACGGACCTAATAGACATCTATAGAACTCTACATCCAATAGCAACAGGATATACATTCTTCTCAAGTGCACATGGAACATATTCCAGAATAGACCACACACTAGCCCACAAAAAGAGCCTCAGAAAAATCCAACATATTGAAATTCGACCAACCAATTTTTCAGACCACAAAGGTATAAAAGTAGAAATAAATTCTACAAAGAAAACAAAAAGGCTCACAAACACATGGAGGCTTGACAACATGCTCCTAAATAATCAATGGAACAATGAACAAATTAAAATAGAGATCAAAGAATATATAGAAACAAATGACAACAACAACACAAAGCCCCAACTTCTGTGGGACACAGAGAAAGCAGTCCTAAGAGGAAAGTATATAGTGATCCAGGCACACTTAAAGAAAGAAGAACAATCCCAAATGAATAGTCTAACATCACAATTATCGAAACTGGAAAAAGAAGAACAAATGAGGCCTAAAGTCAGCAGAAGGAGGGACATAATAAAGATCAGAGAAGAAATAAACTAAATTGAGAAGAATAAAACAATAGCAAAAATCAATGAAACCAAGAGCTGGTTCTTTGAGAAAAGAAAAAAAATAGATAAGCCTCTAGACAAACTTAATAAGAGAAAAAGAGAATCAACACAAATCAACAGATTCAGAAATGAGAATGGAAAAATCACGACAGACTCCACAGAAATACAAAGAATTATTAAAGACTACTATGAAAACCTATATGCCAACAAGCTGGAAAACCTAGAAGAAATGGACAACTTCCTAGAAAAATACAACCTTCCAAGACTGACCAGGGAAGAAACACAAAAGATAAACAAACCAATTACGAGCAAAGAAATTGAAACGGTAATCAAAAAACTACCCAAGAACAAAGCACCCAGGTCTGTTGCATTTACCTCGGAATTTTAACAAACACACAGAGAAGACATAATACCCATTCTGCTTAAAGTTTTCCAAAAATAGAAGAGGAGGGAATACTCCCAAACTCATTCTATGAAGCCAACATCACCCTAATATCAAAACCAGGCAAAGACCCCACAAAAAATGAAAATTACAGTCCAATATCCCTGATGAACGTAGATGCAAAAATACTCAACAAAATATTAGCCAACCAAATTCAAAAGTATCTCAAAAGGATCATACACAATGACCAAGTGGGATTCATCCCAGGGATGCAAGGATGGTACAACATTCGAAAATCCATCAACATCATCTACCACATCAACAAAAAGAAAGACAAAAACCACATGATCATCTCCATAGATGCTGAAAAAGCATTTGACAAAATTCAACATCCATTCATGATAAAAACTCTCAGCAAAATGGGAATAGAGGGCAAGTACCTCAACATAATAAAGGCCATATATGATAAACCCACAGCCAACATTATACTGAACAGTGAGAAGCTGAAAGCTTTTCCTCTGAGATCGCAAACAACACAGGGATGCCCAGTCTCCCCACTGCTATTTAACATAGTACTGGAGGTCCTAGCCATGGCAATCAGACAAAACGAACAAATACAGGAATCCAGATTGGTAAAGAAGAAGTTAAACTGTCACTATTTGCAGACAACATGATATTGTACATAAAAAGTCCTAAAGACTCTACCCCAAAACTACTAGAACTGATATCAGAATACCGCAAAGTGGCAGGATACAAAATTAACACACAGAAATCTGTAGCTTTCCTACACACTAACAATGAACCAATAGAAAGAGAAATCAGGAATACAATTCCATTCACAATTGCATCAAAAAGAATAAAATACCTAGGAATAAATCTAACCAAAGAAGTGAATAACCTATACTCTGAAAACTACAAGTCACTCTTAAGAGAAATTAAAGGGGACACTAACAAATGGAAACTCATCCCATGCTCATGGATAGGAACAATCAATATTGTCAAAATGGCCATCCTGTCCAAAGCAATATACAGATTTGATGCAATCCCTATCAAATTAGCAACAATATTCTTCAATGAACTGGAAGAAATAATTCAAAAATTCATATGGAAATACCAAAGACCCCGAATAGCCAAAGCAATCCTGAGAAAGAAGAATAAAGTATGGGGGATCTCACGCCCCAACTTCAAGCTCTACTATAAAGCCATAGTAATCAAGACAATATGGTACTGGCACAAGAACAGAGCTACAGACCAGTGGAACAGACTAGAGACTCCAGACATTAACCCAAACATATATGGTCAATTAATATTTTATAAGGAGCCATGGACATAAATGGCAAAATGACAGTCTCTTGAACAGATGGTGCTGGCAAAACTGGACAGCTACATGTAGGAGAATGAAACTGGACCACTGTCTAACCCCACATACAAAAGTAAATTCAAAATGGATCAAAGACTTGAATGTAAGTCATGAAACCATTAAACTCTTGGAAAAAAACATAGGCAACAACCTCTTAGACATAAACATGAGTGACTTCTTCTTGAACACATCTCCCCGGGCAAGGAAAACAACAGCAAAAATGAACAATTGGGTTTATATCAAGCTAAAAAGCTACTTTACAGCAAAGGACACCATCAATAGAACATAAAGGTACCCTACAGTATGGGAGAATATTTTCGTAAATGACAGATCCGATAAAGGCTTGACATCCAAAATGTATAAAGAGCTCACGCTCCTCAACAAACAAAAAGCAAATAATCCAATTAAAAAATGGGCAGAGGAGCTGAAAAGACAGTTCTCCAAAGAAGAAATTCAGATAGCCAATAGACACATGAAAAGATGCTCCACATCACTAATTATCAGAGAAATGCAGATTAAAACTACAATGAGGTATCACCTCACACCAGTAAGGATGGCTGCCATCCAAAAGACAAACAACAACAAATGTTGGCAAGGCTGTGGAGAAAGGGGAACCCTCATACTCTGCTGGTGGGAATGTAAATTAGTTCAACCATTGTGGAAAGCAGTATGGAGGTTCATCAAAATGCTCAAAACAGACTTACCATTTGACCCAGGAATTCCACTCCTAGGAATTTACCCTAAGAACACAGCAATCAAGTTTGAGAAAGACAGATGCACCCCTATGTTTATCGCAGCACTATTTACAATAGCCAAGAATTGGAAGCAACCTAAATGTCCATCAGTAGATGAATGGATAAAGAAGATGTGGTACATATACACAATGGAATACTACTCAGCCAAAAGAAGAGGGCAAATCCTACCATTTGCAGCAACATGGATGGAGCTGGAGGGTATTATGCTCAGTGAAATAAGCCAAGCGGACAAAGAGAAATACCAAATGATTTCCCTCATCTGTGGAGTATAAGAACAAAGGAAAAACTGAAGGAACAAAACAGCAGCGGAATCACAGAATCCAAGAATGGACTAACAGGTACCAAAGGGAAAGGGACTGGGGAGGATGGGTGGGTAGGGAGGGATAAGGGGAGGGGGAAGAAGAGGGGTATTAAGATTAGCATGCATGGGGGGTTGGGAGAAAGAGGAGGGCTACACAAGACAGAGAAGACAAGTAGTGATTCTACAACATTTTGCTATGCTGACGGACAGTGACTGTAAAGGGGTTTATAGGGGAGACGCGGTATAGGGGAGAGCCTAGTAAACATAATATTCTTCATGTAAGTGTAGATTCAAGATAACAAAAAAAAAAGAAAGAAAAAAGAAAGAAAGAGAAGCGGGATTACTCCCTGATAGGATAAAACTAACTGTAAATCAATGATTAATGCATGGTTTAAATATCTTTAATTTTGATCACTTAAAGGGTGTCAGAGGATCAGCTATGGATGTACACTTTTCTGATAATATTCCTTTCTCTACACAATGGTATAAAGGGCATAACAAAGTGTGGGCAAAGGGTCTGTTTGTGTTTATACAGAGGATCAAAGCCTAATTTGGCTACCCAGAAAATTAACTAAGATGTGATATGAAGAAGAACTTCCAACTTCAGCACTCTGGAAGAGACATACCAGAAGATGATCAACAAAAAACCTCAACAAAGATCCAGGCGATGCTGCAGTTGTAGCTGCATCCATCCCACCGGTTCCTGGACTTGCCATTGGAATGAAGAAGGAGATATCTAAGCTGGCCTGTGCTTTCAGTAAAACAACAAATTTGACTGGATCTATACTGTTGGAACTCAACCAAGAATTAGGAGAAGTGCAAGTTGTAGCACTCCAAAATCTTACAACTACAGACTATCTACTGTTAAAAGAACATATGGGATGTGAACAGTTTCCAGGAATGGGTTGTTTTAATTTGTCTGATTTCTCTCAGACTGTTCAAGTACAGTTGGACAATATCCATTACATCATAGACAAATTTTCACAAATGCCTAGGGTGCCTAACTGGTTTTCTTGGCTTCACTGGAGATAGCTGGTAATTATAGATCTGCTTTGGTTATGTAACTGTATTCCTATCATGTTAATGTGTGTGTGCAATTTAATTAGGAGTTTAAAACCTATACATGCTTAAGTTACTCTACAAGAAGATATGTCAAAGAAATAATCAATCTTCCCATGTTTTATTCCATCTGCTACCTCTATATCTTTCCTTCTTCCTTCCTAATTACAACCCTTAAATAGAATTCGTGCCTCATATCGAATTCACCGAGTATCATAACTCCTCCAAGTGGTAAAAATACCTCAAAACAAATGCTGGGCATAGAAGCCACAGGGCATAAATCTGCAAGGAAGTAAAAAGCTAAGCTTTTCAAACAATATGGCTTCTCTCTCACTTACCAACTTTACATCTCCCTGTACGGCCCCGGAAGATGACTGGTTAGCCAGAGACGGGTAAGATTCCTCAAGAGAGGAACAACCTAAGACAGGCACTGTCGCAGGAGGGCCATCAGGTGAGAAATTGGGGATCAACAGAGGTGAGGCTTAGAACCCCACCCCCCCTGTTTTGAGAGAAATCTTCTGCATCCATGGATGTTTTGTTGCCCTTGTCTAGCTTGGATTAACACATAGTCTACAGGCACACACCTGATCATCTACATTTGCTCTCTTACAACACTAAACTATGTTTTTTACCTTTATCTTGCATCTACCTACCACTTCAGAATTTTACTTAAAAAAAAATAATAATAATAATAAAGGGAGAAATGTGAGATTCACATATAAATCAAGTATAAAAATCAAACGAATATTCATATTTGACCTGATTGTTTATAGTTCATAATGAGTAATCAAAACCGAAAGTTTCTGTGATGACTGCCCTTGTACTCTTCACCATGTAAGAACTTATTCACCATGTAAGAATTCGTTCACCATGTAAGAACTTGTTCGTTATGCTTCAGAAGATTGGAGACTGACGAGAATTAGGCTGGGGGTGGATTAATGACTGTGCATTGAGCATTGACTCCCCTATACAGAATTTTATTGTTGTTAACAACCATTTGATCAATAAATATGAGAGATGCCCTCTCAAAGAAAAAAAAAGAGATAGATGGAGCCAATGCAGCAAAACCTTGCTAATTGTTGGGTACATGGGTTCATAATACCAGTTTCTCTACTAGGTCATTATGCAATTATACTGCTATAATTGTATGTTCAAACTTTTCCATTAAAATGTTAATAAATAAAAAAAGGACAGAACTTAAAAAAAAAAGCAGCTATAATTTCGATGGGGATTATACTGAATTTTTTGGGTCCATAAGGGAATTTTGTCTTCTTAATAATACTTAGTCTTTCAAATCATGACCATGCGATGCATTACCATTTATGTAGGTCTTGTTTAATGTCTCTTAGCAATGCTTTATAATTTTCAGCATACAATCCACGTACTTCTTTTGTTAAACTCATTTTAAATAATTTACTCTTTTTGATAATATTTTAAATTGAATTTTTTCTTGATTTTCATTTTCAATCCATCTCTGATAGAGAAATACAATTTATTTTTGTACATTCTTATACTCTGCAACCCTGCTGTACTTTTTTATTCTAGTATTTTTGTGTGGATGCCTCATGATTTTCTATATCAATTATATTTTGACATTTATCTACCTTGTTTCCCACCAAAATCCTTTAGAAGAGACAGTATCATCATGTTATTCTTCCAAATCAGCTAAGTTTTTAATAAAATAAATGTAAGAAGCAATGTCTGAATGAGAAATTTCTTAGTCATCAAACAAAAGTTATCTCCTAGAAAATAAACACATTTATTATAAAGCACAGCTTACTTTGTTTATTCTAATAAAATTAAAATTAATACTGAGAAATATTGACAGCACTCTCAGAATCTTTTCTGAGCTCAGGAATAAAAAAAGCCCTTGGGGATTAGACACTCAATAAATCTTCATTGAATGAATGTAAAAATGAATGGTGTGTATAAAAATACATAATATATGCACAGTCTAACTAGGAAAATTCAGTGAATTCTCATCCCCAGAATGAAGTCTCAGAGCAGACAAGATGGCCCAGCACTGGCTCCTGGCCTCGGCTGGACAGAAGGGACACTGAGCCTTTGATATGAACCAAGGAAGGGAAAAAAAGAATAGGACTGAACATTAGAAATTATTTTTTTAAGTTAAATTAGTGAAATAATTGCAAGCAGTGCTTTGTAGGTTACTAAGCCATCTGTGTCTAGAAATACTAAAAGAGAGACAGAATAAGCATCTGTCATAGATTCTACAAAGTGATTTTGTAGAAATCTATTAAAGAAACACCATCCTTAAGTGATTTTTCCATTCTAAGTGGGTCAGGGGACCAAATGACCTCAAAATTCCCTTAAGATCTGTAATGCTATAAATAAAAACAACAATCGCAAAAACTCAGGACTTTCATAAAAAGTGAACATTGCTCTTAGAAAATAAAATTTGGATCCTCTCTCTAGAACAACTCCTATATCATTTTCAGGGCCTGGTAGAGAAGTGCATATAAAAGCCCCTATACCATAAGACCCTAAATTTAAAAAAGTTATAAACCAAGTTAACAAACTACTAAATAAGTCCTATTTCTCTACTATAACAAACAGATTTTCCAATTTAATATTGGTACTGGCACTCATCACTTCCTCATCAGTATAATTCCAATTGGGTAAATGGCCTGATGAACTTAGATGTCTAGAACTCCTCCAAGTTCTTGCCAGAACAGAATGGTACGAGAAGAGGCAGATTCACTCTCAGCTCTGTGTAGCCCTGCAAGAGGCCATGCCCACTTAGTCTGGAGATTCTTCCCGCACCACAAACTCCATCCTTTCACAGAGCCATCTTGGGATTCTTTAGGCCTGAGGTTGCACAACTGTTATATGGTCTATGCTTGGAAAGCCAGACATCCAGCCCACATCAACAAGCCTCAGTCATCCACCTCCCCTGCACAAATCCGTTCCTTGGAAACCTTTAGGCTAGATTTTCATACACTAACACTGAGGTCTGCTCTCAGGAAGATGGACCTGAGAATATATTTAAGTAGACCGCACAAGTGGGTCTGGGGCCAACTGGACAGGAATTCAGGGGTTTCAGGCGCTCAGAATACGTTCTAGAGAATAGGGTTGGGGGCATTGAATCTACAAGGGCACAACAATTTGGTTGTAATGAGACTACTTGGTCCACAGGGAAGGCACAGTCAGAGGAGAATCATAAGGGGTTTCCATAAAGCATAAAGCTCAGAGCAAGGGCCCATCTGGCCCAGGTCTAATAAAGATGGTACCACATCCATAATTCTATAAGCTACTTTGTCCTCTTACATTTTACCAAACAAGATAAAAAAACACAATGGCAAAAAGAATTGTACAATAATTAAAGCAACTACTTAAGCTTTTAATCTTGAGGAAAAAATTTAGAACAAGGATTCAGAACATGAAAATTTCTCTCAAAAAATGGAGTATTAGATTTTGATAAATGAATTTTTCATATATTGGTAATTTAAAGGTCTCTTAGATATATAAGTAAATTTAACATCTTATGTTTTACCTAAGATTCCATTACAACCTGATGCAAATGTAATAAAGATATATACCATAATATTATGTTAAAACTTGAAAATTCAATTATGAATATAGATCAAACAGTATTTCTGAAAACGTGTATTTTACTGAGAAAAAGTTGTGGCACAGTCAAATCAGTATAAATTCTAACTTATCATAAACAACACATCACCAATCATTGACAGAAACTGTTCCTGAAGATTAGTCTAAGAACGCTGCTTCTAATAATGGGTCCTGAAGGAGTTTACTCTTCTAATAGAACATGTATTTGCCAATTCAAGTATTTATCACATTAAGCATTAAAAATGAGCTTGCTTGAGCCCAGTCTCTTGGACTAACAAACAGGGAAGTCCTCTAGTGTGTCTAGGAAAGACAAAGTCAATGAATTTATATTTACAGATTTTAGAGTAGGGATAAGAATTCTAATGCTTTTATAAACAGATGAAAGAAGCTTATACAAAAATAGAACAGAAAAGGTATAATTAAAATGTGGCAGATACGGCAGACATTTGAAAGACATTTTGAAAGTTGTAAGAAAGGGTTGTGAATTTGTAAATATGCTTAGAACACCAGTATGTAGTTCATATTAAAATGTCCAAGATACTTTAGGACATCACATAAGTGACATCTAGCTAGTATACATGATGTGAGACAATGAGCTACACATGGGAAAATACATGCTTCTAACAAAACAAGATTAATTTGTGAATCAAGCTTTCACTTTTGCTTTGAACAATTGGATTAGAAGAATTAAATATTCTGTTTTATGACCTTAAAAACACTAATCACTATTATAAAGTCATTTGTGCATAATGCCTTCAGCTATAAGGAGAGGAGACTTTTTTATAAAAGATAGCTAACGTTCAGTAATTGCAATGTTTAGACATTTTAGAGTTATACACTTTCATAAAATTAAAAATATAAATGTTTCAAGGGTGTGTAATTTATCTCCTTGGTTTTAGAAATTTTTTCTTATGGTTATACAAAAAATAATCTTTAAACCATTAGGGTCAAAATGCTATACAGTTACTTAAATGTATATGCAATAAATATTTCTTTTTTAAGATAGTTTTCCAGTCTGTGAAAATAACTTCACTTTTAAGGAAATCAGCACTAAATATAGAGCTTTTGCTTATTCCAATTACACATTTTGAACTGCTGCAAACAATCTATTATAGTTGTAAATAGTATTTTATAATACTGTTACACCATTTCCCAGGTTTTATAATGAGTAGGAATTTTACTGTTAAATTTTCCAAAACTCTGTTCTTCAGACTCCTACAACAACATTGACTAATAATTCAACTTTGTAATCTGTCATACCTCAAAATTATATGGTAATTCCCCTGATCCCCTTTCTTCATCCTTTTATATTAAAGATATCACTCAACCATTCCAGTTTCTTTTAAAAATATTTTCAGGATACAAAATATTTACATGCTTATTCAAGTATGAGGTAAAAAGAGTTATAATCCATACATAGATACAGAGAAAGAGATGATTGATAGTTACGTGGATAGGCACATAGATACACAGAGAGGGATGGATGGATGGATGGATGGATGGATGGATGGATGGATGGATGGATGGACGGATGGATGGACGGATGGGATTTTTCTCCACTGACTGACTTTCTTCCTTCATATGTAAACACACTACTATTACTCTATTTTCTCTATGTCCAAACACCTAAGCCAGGGCATAAGCAACATGCACAATTTAACAAATCAAATCTAAAAACTTCCACCTACCCATATTTATCTATCTATCTGCCTAACCACACATACATAAAGAATTTATATTATAGATGTAATAATAATGTTATTGGCAGAAAAAGAGTAACATACAAGTAAGATAACAGCAGAATATAAAAGATGAAATAATCCCACAGTTGCTGTTACCAGTCTTTTATCTGTGCATCCACACTGCAGACATGGTTTTGCATATCCAACAAAAACTGTTTATTATGCGATAGACACTGATTGTTCAATATGCTGGGCACACATCAGTGAATAAAAATGTTTAAAAGACTCTGTCATCCATAAATAACACAAAAATAAGAGTATCACATAGGTACATATATAAACAAGCACTTTATAATACCAAAATGAATTATTTCAAATTGTGTAATTTCTATCGAAATATGTCCTACAATGTGTCATAAATGTCTACTTTTTTTGAGTCTCCTGACAAATGTGAGAGGTAGAATAGAAGAAGGTATTTTTTTTTATTGAAGTGTAGTTGATATATAATATTATATTGGTTTCAAGTATATAACACAGTGGTTCAACAGTTACCCACATTATTAAATCCTCACTCCCACTAGTGCAGTTACTACCTGTCAATATAGAAAGATGTTGCAGAATCACTGGCTGTATTCTCCATGCTGTACTACCATCCCTGTGACCAACTTATATTATGGTAAGAGTAAATGTCTATTTTATCCACAAAGTCAAAGACCAATTTGGTTTATATGATTAGCAAGATTGCTCGCTCTATCAGCTGAGCTCAGTAACTGGGAGCCAGTATCCTTACATTACAACTCTGCTACCTATTTAGCCCTAATGGTGAATGCATAAAAACTAACAATTTATGTGACAAACTACCTGAAGGCAAAGTGAAAATTCTTGTGTAAGTAGATTTTAGACTCCAAGGAAGCTTTGCAACAAATAAAAGATGTACATAAAAAACAATGAAACTTAAAAGGAATTCACAAAATTCTATTGTTACCTAAACATTATATAAAGGTAAGCTGTCTTTGACATCAGTCACCCCCCCAGATTATCATGTGGCTAAATATAAGGTCATCTCTATATTTTGAGAAGCATTCCATGCAGAGATTATTTTAAAATATACTGTATTTTTGACAGGAGGAAGTAGTAAATGATTTCTTAGAAAAGGATGGTACTAGGAAGAGCGAAAAGTGCTTTTCAATATCTCTCACCCCCACTACTCTTCCTTCTGGTAAGGGGAAAACATGAAAGGAAAGGAGATTTGAAGAGAAGAATTAAAGACATACTAAGATAGAGGCAGATAATATTATTTTATGAGAGTGGCTGAGCTTCATTTTTTGTGATTTACAGAGTATTCCTCCAGGTATCATATAAGATCTTTCATACACCATATGTATATAGATGTATGCACACACATACATGTTCACTACTACACTACCATTAGATATTTAGAATACTATACCAAGTGCTATGTAAAGCTCATGTCTCGTAAGCAGGAAGTATTGAAAATGGTTTGGCTATTATTTATCTCTTCAGAAAAATTATCAAACAATCTCAAGTCACCTAATTTTATTGGGCAGAACAGTAGAAAGTAGAGGTGATGCTATAAAGAATTATCTGGGTAGAGAATAAATTCCTGATAAACAATTAACCCATGCTAGTCACTATGGAAAAATTTTTAAAATAGTATTATTTTACTACTCTTAAAGTTCTCAGAAAATAGATTATCTTTCCCTAGAAATGTTATAATTTTTCATTTGTTTCCAATTAAGTTATTCCTAGGACAAATTACTTTATCAGAGAAACCAGAATATCAATGGTGAAATTAACACTCTGATTCAATAAACAGTAATAACATAGTCACTGATTTTATTTAAATGATTATAAAGATGAGGTTAAGAAACTCTCCCAGAGCTATACCCTAAAATAAGATACAGGAGGGAAACATAATCAAGGAAGTGAAAGACCTATACTCTAAAAACTGCAAGACACTCATGAGAGAAATTAAAGAAAATAACAATAAATGGAAACACACCCCATGCTCATGGATAGAAAAAATTAATATTGTCAAAATGGCCATCCTGCAAAAAGCAATCTACAGATTCAATGCAATTCCTATCAAAATATCAAAAGCATTCTTCAATGAACTATAGAAAAATCATTCTAAAATCGATATAGAACCACAAAAGACCCTGAAGAGACAAAGCAATCCTGAGAAGGGGTAATAAAGTTGGGGGCATTATGCTCCCCAACTTCAAGCTCTACTACAAAACCACAGTAATCAAGACAATTTGGTCCTGGCACAAGAACAGACCCATAGACCAATGGAACAGACTAGAGAGCCCTGATATAAACCCAACCATATATGGTCAACTAATATATGATACAGGAGTCATGGACATGCAATGGGGATATGACAGCTGCTTCAACAACTGGTGTTGGCAAAACTGGACAGCTACATGCAAGAGAATGAAACTGGATGATTGTTTACCCCATACACAAAAGTAAACTTGAAATGGATCAAAGACCTGAATGTAAGTCATGAAACCATGAAACTCTCAGAAGACAACATAGGCAAAAATATTCTGAATATAAGCATGAGCAACTTCTTCCTGAATGCATCTCCTCGAGCAAGGGAAACAAAAGCAAAAATGAACCCATGGGACTACATCAAACTAAAAAGTTTTTGAAAGGCAAAGGACACCATCAACAGAACAAAAAGGAATCCGACAGTATGGGAGAATATATTTGTAAATGACATGTCTGACAAGGGTTTATCTTCCAAAATATATAAAGAACTCACATGCCTCAACACCCAAAAAGCAAATAACACAATTAAAAAATGGGGAGAGGATATAAAGAGACAATTCTCCAAAGAACAAATTCAGATGGCCAACAGACACATGAAAAGATGTTCCACATCACTAATAATGAGAGAAATGCAAAGTAAAACCACAATAAGATATCACCTCACACCAGTAAGGATGGCCAACATCGAAAAGACTAAGAACAACCAATGCTTGCGAGGATGCAGAGAAAGGGGAACCCTCCTACACTGCTGGTGGGAACGTAAGCTAGTTCAACCATTGTGGAAAGCAATATGGAGGCTCCTCAAAAAACTAAAAATAGAAATACCATTTGACCCCAGAATCCCACTCTTTGGAATTTACCCTAGAATACAACTTCTCAGATTCAAAAAGACATATGCACCTCTATGTTTATCGCAGCACTATTTACAATAGCCAAGATGTGGAAGCAACCTAAGTGTCCATCAGTAGATGAATGGATAAAGAAGATGTGGTACATATACACAATGGAATATTATTCATCCAAAAGAAGAAAATAAATCCTACCATTATTTGCAACAATATGGATGGAGCTGGAGGAAATTATGCTCAGTGAAATAAGCCAGGTGGAGAAAGACAAGTGCCAAATAATTTCCCTCATTTGTGGAGTATAACAATGAAGCAAAACTGAAGGAACAAAACAGCAGCAGACTCAGAGACTCCAAGAAGGAACTAGTGGTTACCACAGGGGAGGGGTGTAGAAGGGTGGTTGGGGAGAGAGGGAGAAGGGGATTGAGTGGTGTTATGTTTAGTACACATGGTGTGGGGTGTCACGGGGAAAACAGTGTAACACTGAGAAGGCAAAAAGTGAATCTGTGGTATCTTACTACACTGATAGACAGTGACTGCATTGGGGGGTTTGGGGGGGACTTGATAATATGGGTAAATTTAGTAATTTTTCATGTGAAACCTTCGTAAGAGTGTATATCAATAATACCTTAATAAAAAATTAAAACTATATATAGCAAGAGGTGGAAGACTAGGTGTAGACTACCAGGAAAAATTTGAAATGTTGTTGTCTACATATTTTAATGTACTACAAAGTTCCATCCATAATAAACACTCAAAATATAGATAAATAAAGCTATACCTATTTCAAGCCCAACCCTCCTCTTTAAACACACATGTGTGCAAATACACAGTTCTAAAATATCCACTTCAATTTATCTCTTACATTGGGATATCTATGAAAAACAAACATGTCATGAATGAAACACCTGAATTCTTGTAAATATCAGTGAGTCTGTACTAAAAACAGCTAATGAATTCTATATGTCAAATGATTATCCTGAAGCAAATTATATTAAAAGAAATACTATATAAATAAAATATCAGAGGAAGAACAGACCCTTGATAGAATGAATTTAGTAGAGTCACAGGGTGAAGAAAAGCCAGAGTATAGTCATAAGATTTCAGAGATGAAATAAATGTGGGAAATAATTATCCTTGCTGTAATAGAAAATGAATACTTCAAACTTCTTATTCTAATATATGTGTGTCTGTTTTCTCAAGTAGACCAAGAGACATACATGATGATAAAATACCTTGGCATTTAATTAAATATAAAATGTATTTAGAAAATATCTATCAAACTGCAAGATATTTATCCATGGCAGACTGGACAGCCTTGTCTTGTAACCTTGCAGGTCTTTCTAACTGTATGCTCAAATCCTGTTTTATGCCTTTTGATACTTCACGTGTTTACTTCAGATTTCATTTATGTTGCAGAAAACACATCCGTGAAAAAACTTCCCTGTGCAAAATATTGTTGTAACTGTTGACATCCTTTGTTTTTGAACTCCACTATATGCATTTTATACTATATCACCATATGCAGAAAAGAATTATATATCATATTAGAACAGATCATTCATGATTATATAAATGCAGGTATGAAATTTTAATACATTATGGGCTTATTTTAGCACTAAATAATGGGATTTAGTCACCCTAGAAAGCTATAGCAATATGAAATTTTGGAGAATAAACTTCCCAGAAACAGTAATTTACAGGAACTATAAACCCATTTAGAAGCTGACTTGTGCTAATAGCTGAATAAGATCTTACTAAACCAATTGTTCCTCAGATAACAGAAAATAAACCTTAGACATGACTGCAGCTTATCTGAAAGGAGACTTAGAAAGGTAGTTTTGTTTTCCTTTTTTCTGAGTGCCCAGAAAGAGGAAGTAGGCTGAGCAGCATCTAGCAAGTCTGTGTCACATAGAGATTTTACCCACAATAGCAAAATCGAGCTGGATAATAGGTACTTCTCACATATAATTTCCTCCCATCCCTAACAGGTCACAATAATCAATTTGCTCTTATTTCACTCAGTTCCACTTCTTCCAAACTCCACTAGCTTTCATCACATTCATCAACAACCCCCAAAATACTTTTCTCTTCATTTGTCACTAACAATGTTTATTTTTTCAGATAACTTCAGGAAAGTGATATACATATAAGTCAAGATAAAAGTGTAAGAAAATGAATTTTAAAAATACAAAGAATCGAGGGAGATTAAGGATGGCAGTGTGAGAGAAGAGACAGAGGTTTCCTCCTAAAACTGGATACAATTAAAAAATTTAATTGGCACAACTAACCCTGAGAGAGCAACGGGAAAGAGGACAGCGTCAGACTGCACACACCTGGAGAAAAGCGCAGACCTCAGCAAATGGGGTAACGTACCAGAGCCATGGCTCCACGGGACCAAGCCCCTCCCCCACCCCAGCTCACTAGCAGGAGGAAGACAAATGGAGGAGGGAGGGAGTGGAAGGCCTGGGACTGCTGAATACCTACCTCCAGAGATCTGCGCTGGGAGCACAAACGTACATTTCATGGTGCTTTCATGAGACTCACATGACGACCAGGTTGGAAAGTTAATACAGGCAGAGTTCCTGGGGAGACTGGATTCCAGCTGCTTATGGAAAGCAGGGATCCATATCTGGTTGCTCTGGGACAAATACTTATACCTGTGTAACCAGCCCACTGGCTCAGGCAGTGGAGACAGACACAGCAGCCAGGAGGCGGGGAACAGCTCTTTCCTACCCCCAGGCACCAGTACCACTCCCCTGCAACCCCCAACATTGCTTCAGGGGCTCAGCAGCTCCAGAATAGAGCTTCTGGACATGAGAGGGTGCCATATACAAACATGAAACACCAAAGGAACCTTGTCCAGAGTAAAATTGTTAATACAACTCCAGAGAAAGATTTAAATGATATGGACCTCGTGACTCTTCCTGAAAGGGAGTTCAAAATAAAAATCATCAACATCCTAATAGAGGTACAGAAAGACATCCAAGAACTCAGGAATGAATTCAGGTCAGAGATCCAATCATTGAAGAACACGATGGAGGGTATTAAAAGCAGGTTGGATACAGTGGAGGAGACAATAAATGAAATAGAAACTAGAGAAGAGGAATACAAATAAGCTGAGGCAGAGAGAAAAAAGGATCTCTAAAAATGAAAGAATATTGAGAGAACTGTATGAACAATCCAAGCAGAACAATATTCTCATTATAGGGATACCAGAAGAAGAAGAGAGAGAGAAAGGGATAGAAAGTGTCTTTGAGGAGGTAGTTGCTGAAAACTTCCCCAATCTGGGGAAGAACATAGTCTGTCAGGCCATAGAGATCCACAGATCCCCCAACACAAGGGACCCAAGGAAGACAACACCAAGACACATAGTAATTAAAATGGGAAAGATCAAGGATAAGGACAGACTGTTAAAAGCAGCCAGAGGCAGAAATAAGATCACATACAAAGGAAAGCCCATCAGACTAACATCAGACTTCTCAGCAGAAACCTTAGAGGCCAGAAGGGAGTGTCATGATGTATTTAATGCCATGAAGCAGAAGGGCCTGGAACCAAGATTACTTTATCCGGTGAGATTATCATTTAAATTTGAAGAAGGGATTAAACGATTTCCAGATAAGCAAAAGCTGAGAGATTTTACCTCCCACAAACTATCTCTGCAGTCTATTTTGGAGGGACTTCTAGAGCTGAGAGTGTTCCTAGGGTTGGATAGCTGTCACCAGAGGTAGTAAAACCATGGTAAGGAGGGTGGAGCAGCTGATTGCAAGGCAAATGCAAAGTTAAATTGACTATCCCCAAAGTCAATCAAGGGATAGAGAAAAAGTATAGAATTTGATACATAACATATAAAGAAGGAAGGAGGAAGAAACAGGAGGAGAAAAAGAAAAGAACCTTTAGATTGTGTTTGTAACAACATACTAAGTGAGTTAAGTTAGACTCTTAGATAGTAAGGAAAGTAAATCTTTGGTAACCACGAATCTAAAGCCTGAAATGGCAATAAGTACATACCTATCGATAATCACCATAAATGTACATGGACTAAACGCACCAATCAAAGACATAGAGTCACTGAATGGATAAAAAAAGAAGACCCATCTATATGCTGCTTACAAGAGACTCACCTCAAACCCAAAGACATGCACAGACATAAAGTCAAGGGATGGAAAAAGATAGTTCATGCAAACAATAGGGAGAAAAAGTCAGGTGTTGCAGTACTGGTATCAGACAAAATAGACTTCAAAACAAAGAAAGTAACAAGAGATAAAGAAGGACATTACATAATGATAAAGGGCTCAGTCCAACAAGAGGATATAACCATTCTAAATATATATGCACCCAACACAGGAGCACCAGCATATGTGAAACAAATGCTAACAGAACTAAAGGAGGAAATAGACTGCAATGCATTCATTCTAGGAGACTTCAACACACCATTCACTCCAAATGATAGATCCACCAGACAGAAAATAAGTAAGGACACACAGGCACTGAACAACACACTAGAACAGATGGACCTAATAGACATCTATAGAACTCTACACTGAAAAGCAACAGGATATACATTCTTCTCAAGTGCACATGGAACATTCTTCAGAATAGACCACATACTAGGCCACAAAAAGAGCCTCAGTAAATTCCAAAACATTGAAATCCTACCAACCAACTTTCAGACCACAAAGGCATAAAACTAGAAATAAATTGTACCAAGAAAGCAAAAAGGCTCAAAAACACATGGAGGTTTAACAACATGCTTCTAAATAGTCGATGGATCAATGACCAAATCAAAATGGACATCCAGAAATATATGGAAATAAATGAGAGCAACAACACAAAGCCCCAACCTCTGTGGGAAGCAGCGAAGGCAGTCTTAAGAAGAAAGTATATAGCAATCCAGGGCTATTTAAAGAAGGAAGAACAAACCCAAATGAATAGTCTAACATCACAATTTCAAAACTGGAAAAAGAAGAACAAATGAGGCCTAAAGTCAGCAGAAGGAGGGACATAATAAAGATCAGAGAAAAAATAAACAAAATTGAGAAGAGTAAAACAATAGCAAAAATCAATGAAACCAAGAGCTGGTTCTTCGAGAAAATAAACAAAATAGGTAAGCCTCTAGCCAGATATTAAGAGAAAAAGAGAATCAACACACATCAACAGAATCAGAAATGAGAAAGGAAACATCACGACAGACCCAAAAGAAATACAAAGAATTATTAGAAACTACTATGAAAACCTATATGCTAAGAAGCTGGACAACCTAGAAGAAATGGACAACTTCCTAGAAAAATACAACCTTCCAAGACTGACCAAGCAAGAAACACAAAATCTAAACAAACCAATTACCAGCAAGGAATTGAAGCGGTAATCAAAAAACTACCCAAGAAAAAAAAACCCTGGGCCAGATGGATTTACCTCGGAATTTTATCAGAAATACAGAGAAGATATAATACCCATTCTCCTTAAAGTTTTCCAAAAAATAGAAGAGGAGGGAATACTCTCAAACTCATTCTATGAAGCCAACATCACCCTAATACCAAAACCAGGCAAAGACCCCACCAAAAATGAAAATTACAGACCAATATCCCTGATAAACATAGATGCAAAAATACTCAATAAAATAATAGCAAACTGAATTCAAAAATATATCAAAAGGATCATACACCATGACCAAGTGGGATTCATCCCAGGGATGCAAGGATGGTACAACATTCGAAAATCCATCAACATCATCCACCACATCAACAAAAAAAAGACAAAAACCACATGATCATCTCCATAGATGCTGAAAAAGCATTTGACAAAATTCAACATCCATTCATGATAAAGACTCTCAGCAAAATGGGTACAGAGGGCAAGTACCTCAACATAATAAAGGCCATATACGAAAAACCCACAGCCAACATCATACTGAACAGCGAGAAGCTGAAAGCTTTTCCTCTGAGATAGGAAACAAGACAGGGATGCCCACTCTCCCCACTGTTATTTAACATAGTACTGGAGGTCCTAGCCACGGCAATTAGACAAAACAAAGAAATACAAGGAATCCAGATTGGTAAAGAAGAAGTTAAACTGTCACTATTTGCAGATGACATGATATTGTACATAAAAGACCCTAAAGATTCCACTAAAAAACTACTAGAACTGATATCAGAATACAGCAAAGTTGCAGGATACAAAATTAACACACAGAAATCTGTGGCTTTCCTATACACTAACAATGAACCAATAGAAAGAGAAATCAGGAAAACAATTCTATTCACAATTTCATGAAGAAGAATAAAATACCTAGGAATCAACCTAACCAAAGAAGTGAAAGACCTATACTCTGAAAACTATAAGACACTCTTAAGAGAAATTAAAGGGGACACTAACAAATGGAAACTCATCCCATGCTCTTGGCCAGGAAGAATTTATATCGTCAAAATGGCCATCCTGCCCAAAGCAATATACGGATTTGATGCAATCCCTATCAAATTACCAACAACATTCTTCAACGAACTGGAAGAAATAGTTCAAAAATTCATATGGAAACACCAAAGACCTCGAATAGCCGAAGCAGTCCTGAGAAAGAAGAATAATGTGGCGCGGATCTCACTCCCCAACTTCAAGCTCTACAACAAAGCCATAGTAATCAAGACAATTTGGTACTGGCACAAGAACAGAGCCACAGATCAGTGGAATAGATTAGAGACTCCAGACATTAACCCAAATGTATATGATCAATTAATATTCGATAAGGAGCCATGGACATACAATGGGGAAATGACAGTCTCTTCAACAGATGGTGCTGGCAAAACTGCACAGCTACATGTAAGAGAATGAAATTGGACCACTATCTAACCCCATACACAAAAGTAAATTCAAAATGGATCAAAGACCTGAATGTAAGTCATGAAACCATAAAACTCTTAGAAAAAAACATAGGCAAAATTCTCTTGGACATGAATATTAGCAACTTCTTCTTGAATATATATCCCCGGGCAAGGAAATAAAAAGCAAAAATGAACAATTGGGTTTATATCAAGCTAAAAAGCTACTTTACAGCAAAGGACACCATCAATAGAACATAAAGGTACCCTACAGTATGGGAGAATATTTTCGTAAATGACAGATCCGATAAAGGCTTGACATCCAAAATGTATAAAGAGCTCACGCTCCTCAACAAACAAAAAGCAAATAATCCAATTAAAAAATGGGCAGAGGAGCTGAAAAGACAGTTCTCCAAAGAAGAAATTCAGATAGCCAATAGACACATGAAAAGATGCTCCACATAACTAGTTATCAGAGAAATGCAAATTAAAACCACAATGAGATATCACCTTACACCATAAGGATGGCTGCCATCCAAAAGACAAACAACAACAAATGTTGGTGAGGTTGTGGAGAAAGGGGAACCCTCCTACACTGCTGGTGGGAATGTAAATTAGTTCAACCATTGTGGAAAGCGATATGGAGGTTCCTCAAAATGCTCAAATTAGACTTACCATTTGTACCAGGAATTCCACTTCTAGGAATTTACCCTAAGAATGCAGCACTCCAGTTTGAAAAAGACAGATGCACCCCTATGTTTATCGCAGCACTATTTACAATAGCCAAGAAATGGAAGCAACCTAAATGTCCATTGATAGATGAATGGATAAAGAAGATGTGGTACATATACACAATGGAATACTACTCAGCCATAAGAAAAGGGCAAATCCTACCATTTGCAGCAACATGGATAGAGCTGGAGGGTATTATGCTCAGTGAAACAAGACCGCACACTGAAGAGCCATCTGGTGTGTTAAGTCATTGAAGAATCTCCCACATGAAGCAAAATCATAGGTATGGGGAAGAAGCCATCCCCAAAGGGAGTAAAAAGGAAATATCCTTTTAGAAAATAATGCACAGGATATTTAAATTAGAAAATAAAGCTTTCTTAGATTATTCAAGCTATTCTGAGTTTACAAATTTCAGCATAACTTTCCCAACTCACTAGAGTAAATGCTTCATGTTTTTTACAGTTTGGGTTTCATCTTCACTAAATTGAGATCTTTAAATCACAGATAACGTCGAAATCAATGTAAACCACTCAGGATGTTCACTGTGCAAAGTCACGCATTTGAAGGTGAATTTAACATTCTATGATGGCTTATACACCATAAACTATCTCTCTAGGATGTTTGATTCTCAGTTGGAAATAATACTAAAAAACGAAAAATTTCACTTTGTATAATTGCTAAAATTTTTTAACATTTTTAGTGTAATAAATATTTTCATACACATCCTATGGTGGTTGGATTCAACATTTTAATCTTTAGTCATAAGCTATATAAGTTGCACATGAGTTATAAAAATTTTGACTTAAAACTCCTTTGAATTTTACATTATGTAACAAAAACAAACTAAATAAAGCTGACTTTCAGGTAGTAGAATCACTGTACATAAAAATGTTTACATTGCTACATATAATATTCAATGACAATTTGGAATCAGTCAACAAAGGGTTGAATAATATGATCAAGAATCAGGTTGAGTGATATTTCTAAATAAAACTAGTAACAATGATTTGTTCTGTGGACCTTTAAAATCTCAGTAGAGCATATCTAATCTGTTTGTTTTAAACCTGAAATCTAAAAACTCTTACAAAATACACATCAATGCTTATATGCCACAAAAGCACAAGCAATAGACCATTTAAAGGCTGGGGGACTAAAAGCACCAAACAAGACACCCTCATCATTTACAATATATTTATTCCAAAGGTCTCTGGGAAACTGAACTTCCACAGGATTCATTATAACGATTCATTGCAATGATGGTGGTCTTGGGAAGCAAAGCAAAAAAGTCACTTAACAAAGATTTGATCCATCTTCTTCAAATAGCTCAAACATATTTCTTTTTCTTTCCTCTCTCTTTTTTCTTATTCAGCACTTATAATTCATCTCCCAAGGGAGAAGAGCAAGTTTAAAGCAGAACAGGGTAGACTGGAGTAGACTGAGTGCCTGAATGCCTAGTTCTTGGCTGGACTAAAGAGCCTGATGTTTGCACTTGGACAAAATTTTCAATCACTGGAGAGCGAGGTATTATTACTGATATCAGGGACCCAAAATGGTAACAGTGGTTGTAGAGGTTAGTATCAAGACCAGATGGACTACCAGACTACAGAAATTGTATGGCCTGAAGGTCTTTCTATCTTCTCAAAAAGAGATGATCTGATTAAAAAATAAGGTGTCAAAGCACAAGATTTGAGACTATGTTCTTGTTATGCTCAATATCTCTACTACAATATTATTTGTTCTGAACATTGAATCAATTCAAAGAGAATAATATGTGCTTTAATAACGCAGAAGGAGAAATGTCCCTCTGCCTTTTTCAAAAGGAAGCTGAGTCTCTCACAAACCTAAATCCCACAATAAAATCACAAGATTCTTTCTGATCAATCAACCCTACATCCAAAGGAGCAGGAATAAAAGCTTAGAAGAAGTGCGGGGGTTTTGTAGGCAAAGGATATATGTTCAAATACATTCAATGGTATTGATTTTTCTCAATTAACATTTCTGACTTAAATGTTAAAGTTATCATTTAATGCAGGCTTACTACATTTCAGATTCTGTGGTAGACACTGTGGATACAAATATTAATGATATTCCATCTTATTACTGAGGATGTTTCCAGGCATGCACTTGGCAATACAATGTAATGTGATGAGAAGAACTAGCAAAGCACCAAGGGAGTGAAGGAATAAAAATTAGCTGGAGTGTTTGGAGATAGGCTCATAAGTAAACTGATACTTCGACCATATTTTCTAGAAGACCAACTGTTCTCTTGATTAAAACAGCCTGGGTCTTTAAAAAATGGATTGTATTTTCTTAAAAATGTAACGTGGAAACACAATTTGCTTTTCATAATCATGAGGACTTGTTTTACAAAAGCCAAAGGAAAAATACAGGAACATAGAACCATAAAGCATCAAACCCAAAAGCATCAAAATGTAGTATCCTGAAAGTTTAAGTAAATGAAGTTTTAAAATTAATTATTGATTAGGGAAGGATTCTGTTTTCAAAATGGCAGACCGGATAATTTGAACCAATCCTTCTACTGCATTGAATTCTTACAAAATGTTAAAAACAACAAAGGACTAACAAGAAAGAAAGAAGAGTTTACTGGGCCAGGACCCAAGAGAAAAGTGTCATCTGGAGATGTAAGTCTAGCATTTGGGTTTGCTTGGCCCTTGGGACACTTGTCACACAGAAGAAAGAGCAAAGGGCCCATATAGCATGCTGACTGTCCCTCGGGCTACAGGGACGAAATGTAGAGGCAAGGACTTGTAAAGGGAAAACGGAGTCAGGATATACCGAAAGAAAGCAGCCCTTGGTGGGTGGCAGCCAGGCTGCGAGTCATCAGAAAAGTCCAGAAAGACCTCAGGTCCTGAAATACGATTGATGTGATTTTTGAATCTCTAGTATGCTGGGTACCTGGCAAAGCAAAAGAATATCCTGTATCCTCCTTGAAATAAGATATTATCATCCTAGAAAAATAATATTTTCCTCAAGGAATTTTTTTAAGAACAATGTCCAGCAACACAGAAAACCATGTACACAGATAAAGAACACAGTATGAACAGAACAAAACAACAGAAAACAGGCACAAACTCCTAAGAAGTACAGAGATAAAACAATAGACTGACATCCAATATTTGAGGATAAAATGTGAAACTAAAAAATTCAGAAAGGAATTGGTAATATTTAAAGCTTCAAAAAACACTCTTCGAAAACATAACTAGATCAAGTAATGAACTTAGAGCTACAGAAAGCAGCATAAATAAAAAAGAAATATATAGGGGTATAAAAGATACAGTAGGCAGAGAGAAGTATCTGATGTAAATTTAATTGGCGTGCCAGAAGGAAGGAACAGAGAAAACGGAGTTAATGCAAAAAATGAAGAAATACTAAGAGGTTCCCAAAACTGATGAAAGATAACAATGCACATGTTCAATATTCCAACCAATCCCAAGAAAGATAAATAAAAACAAACTCACATGTCTGATTTTGATAACAGGGAATAGCAAAAACTAAAGATGAAGAGAATATGTTATAAGTAGTTACAGGAAAGAAGAAATTTATTGGAGAAGAGCATTAGATAGACTAACAGAAAAGTTCTCAATCACAGCAGTGCAAACCAGAACAAAGCTGAATGATGTCTTCAAATATATAAAAGAAATTAAACAGCAACCTCGAATTCTATACGAAATAAATATTTCCAAAATGAGGGTGAAATAAAGAACAATCTGTCAAAACCAACCTGAGAGAATATTCTACCAACAAACTCAAGCAACTGAAATAGTAAAAAGACGGCTCTCCAGAAGACAAATGTCAGATGAAAACACAACCGTAAAAAGATAAACCCGAGTCATATAAATAGTAGCTATATAGTGAAACTAAATGACTTATCATGTTTATAAAATGCTAACAAGATTTTATTGGTTATTATATATATATGCATATAAATATATACATAGACATAACATATCGATGATTACTTTGGATATGAAATTAAAGCTCCAATTTAAAGAAAAAGATGGTTAGAATAGAAAGAATTATCTAATGATTTGCTATTTATTTAAAAAATGTATAAATTAAGGAAACAGTGGGAATAAAGTGGATGTACATGCAACGAGATACTATGCATACGCTAAAAGAAAAGAAAGCAGGAATGGCCATATTAATATCAAAGAGGCACTCACAAACTAGATTAAAAGGTCACTTCACTGTGATGAAAGATTTTAATTAATTAGGGAGAAACAACACTTCTAAATTAATAAACATTTAATTTCAGGGCTTCAACATATACAAAGCAAAAACTGAGAGTGCTTCATGTAAGAGAAAACAGAACAATCCACCAACACAGTTGGAGTTAGACTTCTACGTCTCAATAACTGACAGATCAATCAGAAAGAAAGAGGAATCAGTGCTTTGGGCAAAACAATTAGAAACTTAAATTTATGACCATATAGAACACTAATTTTTACTGATGTTGTTAATAGAATAGGGTATTCAAGCACACTCTGAGAGCTCACAAATTTATAAAATTGACTTTTTACTGAGCTGAAAACTAATTTTCACAAATCTTAACAAATAAATATTCAGTTTGTATCTGTTACTATAACACAATTCAGTTAAAAACAAAAAGTAACTGGAAATCCTTGCATAATTGGAAATTAGGAAATATATACCATAAACTATTGACCAAAGATATCACAACAGAAATTAGAGAATGTTTTAACTGAATAATAAAAAATGCAAAATTTGAAATTGTGTGCAGGTAGCAGAAATGAATTTGATGTGTTTCTCATAGCATTAGTATTTTGTAAATCTGCATGAGATACGGTATACATGCGTATGTGTGTGTGTGTGTGTGTGTGTGTGTGTGTGTGTGTGTGTGTGTTTGTAAGAGAAAGATGAAGGTATGCATGTGAATATGACTCCCTAAACACTTCTTCAGCTGGTATTCTGATGAAGAAATGGCTAAATTTTATTAACATTGTTGGAAACACTACTTACATAGGACCTACTGAGAGACTGAATTATCATTTTTCAACCTGACACTGTCCTATGGATTTCAGTAATTATTTTGACATAAACCATTTTCTCCTTACATACTAACTTCAGAGTTTATGCCTATGCAATATTTAAACAGGTGTTAGTCCAATCCATCGCTGACATTTTATATGAACTGGCTAAGAGTGTAGTGTTTAAGAATAGAAGCATGGCTTGGGTTTCTGCTGTTACTCTCTCAAAATTAGCTAAGCAAAATCTTTTATATGTCATTTTGTGACTGAGTTACACTGCTGTGAATGGAATGATGAAGTGACTCACTATCCAAATATCAACAAAAAGAAAAGTTGCATGCTCAAAGATACCCATATCTGATATATCAGTATAAAAGAAAACCACATTTCTTGGTGGCTTGCCCATCACCCCGAACTGGCATATTCCCTAAAATACTGGCTAAATTAGGAATTCTCACTTGAGGGTAATTTTACCCCCAGGGGACATTTGACACTGTCCAGATATTTTTTTCCTTAATAACATTATGAGACGTTAACAGAATCTAGAGGATAAAAGTCAGGCAAGCTGCTAAACGTCCTGCCATATGCAGGGTAGTCCCTCCCAAGAATGAATTATCTGGCCCAAAATGTCAGTAATGCCACACTGGGAAATCGTGGTCTAAATGACCAGTCCAGCAGGGTTCTCTGACCAGTCAGACCTTAGTGTGACGGGACTGTTGTAGTTTTTCCATGTTTTCTAGATTGGACAGAGACCATCCTTACAATAAAAAACAAAATTTAAATTAAAATGTAAGGTAGGGGATATACTTATTCTCATCATCTATAGACTCAATGTAACTTTAGTGAACTAATCACACTTCCATGAAAGAATATTTTAATTATATATCTGACAAGTGGAAGAAATACAGTTACTGTGTCAATTTGGTGTATTCATTTAAATAGAGATTTAAATATTCAAATTATTTCATATTTATATATTGGCATTATAAACATAAAACATCATGAAACCTGGAGATTCCCTTTTTACATGTCTAGAGACCAAGAATCTGAAATTGGCATGTCGGTGGAGAACAAACGAATTTTTTTCTGAAAATCTGAACACAGTATGTCCTTCAATATGCAATACATAGACCTTAAAGAGGCTCATTTGCTTTATCCACAACTTCCCTTTTAATTACTTATAAGTCTTTTATAAGTTATCAAAGCAAAAATATTCCACAAAATGGCACGAAATATCTTTTGGCTGATTGTGAAGAAACTTAGCAGAAAATTAAATGACAAATAAAATGACAGACAGAAAATGCCTAAGAATGGAATTTCTGCAGTGTTCTCTCTCCATTAAGAGGCTCACAGTCTCTAAATAAATAGAAAGTTGTTAAAATTAAAATGTAAGTGAATTGTTAAAAGCCTAAAACTACAAGATTCTGCTGGGATTTCCAGTTTATAAGAGGGCAATTATCTTTCCTCTTAAACAGGAGTGTTTTGAACAGACTGTAGCAGTATCACACCACGGTGGCTGTCACTAAGAATTTAGAGCCAGACTGCTAGTGATCAAATCCTGGCACTGCTACTTTAGAGCAAGTTAAGAGGATTTCATATGCGGAGAGTGGGTAGAACAGTTCCTAGCACTAAAAAGAAATTCCTAATCCTATATTTTAATTAATGTTAAATATTATGTACCTATCCAATTCACTACCATCCAAAACTTCTGGAAAGTAAGGGGGAGGAAAGATCAATTTAGCAACTATGATGCTTCAGCTTGACTAAATCAGACAATACTGTTACTCTCAGCAGTTTAACAAAGGTACATGTTAACAGCCGGAACCGGTTTGATTAATTCACCATGTGATCAGCAACTCATGTAACTGTGTGGTGACTGTAATTGACAGGGTTGTGTCAAAGCAAATGCTTTGGGACATAGAACAGCCCAAGCCTCACGGTCATTCCTCATAGTCCAATCACTGTTTGAAAGGTCCCAATGTAAGCACAAATACAAAACTTCTCAGCAATATCAAACACACCAAGAATATTCCACAGTAAGGAAAATAAAATCACCAAAAGTACTTTGCATCAAGCATAATAAATCATGCAAATCTAGGTGCACCTGAAAAATAATTGGCAAAAATTATAAAATATTGTTCGCAGTACATTTTCATTTCCAAGGAGTATCTTCAAAACTTTCATTTTTCCTTTTGCTTTTGCTTTCTGAAGAAGCTGCTTTTTCTGGAAGCATTTATATTGTGATAAGTTAGAATAAATGGTCTACCTAGATATGATGGATTGCTCATGACACCAATCTGTCTTGCCTCCTGATGAATTCTTACAGAGCCCAATTAAATAGTTCTTATAAGCATTAATTTATCACATTTCATAGCAATGAACTGATACAGGGTTTCCTAGATTTATGTTTTTAAATCATTTGCTTTTCTAATGTGTTCATTTGCAGTATTCTATAAGGGCAGCTATGCTATAGAAGCTGGGTTACACCATCATTTTTAGTTAGAAAAAAAATTATTGGGACAAATGAATATTCTTCGAAGGGAGAGAACACTTTGCTTTTTACTTAAATTTCAAACTGACATGAACCGCACTGATTCTGTAACATTATAATATCAGATAATTTGTGCGTATCTAGACTTTTAGCTTCATGAAGAAAAGAACTGTGACTGGCTGAGACCTCTACTTGCAGTGCTCAAAAAAGTGTCCGCTAAATATTGTCACTTTATAAATAGCTGTTGAAAAATAAGTCTAACTGTCCTCCCTGCATGTAATTGAGAATGATTCTCATCTAACCCAAGCCCGTTATGTGCAGAATGGAATGATTATATTCTTTTGACCAGGCTATTACCCAATTATGGGATTACTGAGCCAGGTGAATAGATTCCTATTTTCTGTTCACTGGGTTCTCTTCTGAAACTTTTTCTCTCAAAATGTCTTACAAGGATCCATTGGATTAATTTCAGCTGCCACTAACAAAGTTACATCCAAAACAGAAAAAGGTACCCATCACTTTCCGACAGAAACAACACAAACCAGCACACACACACACACACACACACCTGTGAAACTGGCACACACTTATTTGTAACATGCACACACCTGAAACCACATGATTGTACTGTGCTTTAATACTTTACTTAAACACACCTCCATAGACTGAGCCAAGTAAATAGAGTCCTATCTTCTTCTGTTCACTGTTTTCTATTCTCAAGCTTTTTCTCTCAAAATGTCATACAAGAATATGTTAGATTGATTTTAACTGCCAGTAACAGAAAACAAACTCAAACAGGTTCTAATAAGAAAATTGATCATTTGACATATTAAGAAGCCCAGAATTAAAGCAAGCCATCAGGGAGCGAGTCCACCAACAAACTAGAACTGGTTGCAGAGATTGTGATTCTCTCTGTCCTGCCACCCAGCCAAAGAGAAACATGTGATAGTCCTGGCTCCTTGTCACGTCTTACAGGAAGAGAAAGAAACCCTTCTTGGAACCATGACCACAGTCCTTTCTTTCAGCTTCACTGGACTAACTATATATCAGGTTGCACAGAGTTGCTAGGAAAAAGCCATATGGTTGACTGAGATTAAATGGAATCCACCCTTGTGGTTAGGGAGGGTACCTTTCTCAGAAGCACAAAGCTTGTGAAGGCGGCTCAGATACCAGAGCAAAATCTGGCTTCTGTTGGACAGAAAGAAGGCATGATGGATAAGCAGGCAATATCTACAGCCAGCAGTCTCTTCCTCAGTCCTTCCACCCCGTTACTGTCTCAATGTTTCCAGACTCTTGAAAGTATGAAATGGAAATTCAGTAGAGTTTTCTCCAAAAGGTACTGTTACACAAACTGGATTCAATTTTTCATACCCAACCAATATAGTCTGCTGTTCAGCTTTTAACCCTGAAAGAAATTTAATAAATGGTTTACGAATAGCACAGTTTTAAAAACCTAGTAATAAAAATGAGATAGGGCCAGACTAGGTTTCAGGTTGATAATTGCCTGCAATCATCAGGAAATCAAGTGCTATCAGGACCTCTATGAAATCCTCAAAAAATAGCACCTTTATTCCACTCTCAGTTATGATCAAGATGAGAACTAACAAAAAGACTATAAATGAAGGTAAAAATATCCCCTTTATTACTGATAGGGGCCAGATTGGAGAATGTAGTTTGAATCTGTGAGCTAACCATGTTGGTTAACCCACAGAGAGCATTACAATGGTCTGCCCCTGGGGAAACAGATCCGGATGCGTGCTCGGGGGACGCTCTTGCCTTCCAGGCTGAACCAGGTGGGGCAGAACGGAGCACTCACACATTCATGAACCAGATACATCAGTCCACCTCCAGCCATGGAATGCACGAGAGGTCCAGGGTTATACCAAGAGACCACCACGACAAAAAGCAAACTGCAGGATTGGAGAAGGTTGTTCTCTACTGTTGGTACATTTTGTTAGGCAAAGACCATCAGTTTAAAAAGTAAGTTGGAGATAGGTGTCTTGTATATAAGGAACTCACCATGGATTTAGAATATGTATCAATGAATTAAACAAGATTTTATCATGACTCACTCCACATACAGCTAAACATTGTAGAATGATTAAAGATGGATTTATCAGTTATTATAATCATGTAAGTTTGGAGGCAGATAAGTTTTTTTCAGAAATTATGTATGGATTCCAAATTTGCGATTTTATGAATACGAAATAATGCACAAAATACAGTTAAATGCCTGGCTCAAAATAGTTTGACTGATAAAAAACAACATTAATACTAGAACTCCAGGCCACCATTCTTAAGCTAGCACCTATGGTTTGGAGGAAAAGGAGTCCCAGTCTGCTATTTACCAGTTGGTTAACCATGGGCAAGTCATCTAATCTCCCACATGCCCTCTGTCTATGTGAAATGTAGTTTTATTACTAACTTCAACCCATTTTCTGTGAAGATTAAGTAACTTGCACGTGTAAAGTTCAATACAAATGAATCAAATAATATATTAATTTAGTCAACAAATATTTACTGAGCACTTTTCATATGCCAGGTATGGGGGACACTGAAAAAAAAGACATCATTGAATTATATCCAATGTTCCTCATATCTCAATCTGAAACTTAAAAAATTGAAATGCCATTTTAGAAATATTGTGTTAAAGTTAGAAGTGTTAGTTTGAAAAGTCTAACTCAATAGCCATGCAGGAGTGGAAACAAATTCAATAGCAAGGATAGGCATTAATGCCATTAAATCCTAAAAGCTTCTCTGATGCTGACTGTCTCATTCCCTGTCTTGGGCAGTGAGAAGTGACCAGTACACAGGAGTGCTTGAAAATAAATCATCTAGTAGAGTTTCTAACACTACCACAAAATCATTATCCATTACCATCTCTAATGGCTAAAACAGATTTGAGAAAGATTAAAGCTGAGCTTCTGAGTCAGGTTAAAGCCCCTGAGGTTCTCCTTCTGCACCAAAACTCAAATAAGAATTTCAACTAAAAAAATAATTATTTTCTAAATATTAAAATGCTTCATTTTTAAGTAGTTTGGTTGGTAATGATGAACACCTAATAAAAGATTTAACACAAATTGCTCTATGAAATTACAGAATGCTTATTATGTTACAAACTGAAGATGTTTCCATTTATTTTCATTTTTTTTGATCCAAGTCAAAATAACAAAACATTGAACTAATGCTCACATGATATGTTTCTATTTTAAGTTCACAGTTTGAAGACCACAAACTCGATACATCGGGTGGTAAATGGTTAAAGAAATGTCGCTCTTTTTCTGCCTCCAACTCACATCCCCCACCTTCTGTTTTATATTTCTCTCTCCATTGCTTTCTGATATTCTTACATTGTTTGGATCTTACAAGTTTAGTCAACTGGTACCACAACCTGCCACTTTCCAACTGGTCCCACTAACCTACCCATTTACCAGCCTACATTCTGCCTCTACTTTAGCAGTCCTGAAACTGGAAGCCACATTGTCTTCTCAAATCATTCTGAGGATAATTATTACAGAGAATTTTGTTTGTTTTTTAATTTTATCTTCTGCCCCCAGAATTATATTTATTTCCTCTGGGATCAGATATAATGTGCACTTATCTTGTGTTTTCTCACTGAATATATTCCCAATGACTTCCCAAGGAAGGCAATAGAAATGCAAAATTTCCCCTGAGAATGTGATGGAATAGTACAACGTTTTCAGTGACACTCATTTAAAAGATTAAAATAGAAAAACATTCTGAACCCATTTAAAACTTAACCAAGTAAATGGCAAGACTGGTGAAGTATTTTATTTCTCTCCCTCACCACCATCTACTTCCCCAAAACAAACAAGGTATCACAAACCTTTGTTATACCTTACTTTGAAAATAATTAAGGAACCTACAGAAATATCAGATCAAACATTTTGATTCTCCTAACATTTTTTAAACTAACATTATCTTAGGTAAGTCACATTACCTACCTAGACTACCATTTTTTATGCCAATATTAGATGATTATTAAGGCCTTTCCTTAGTCTCTGTTTATAGAGTTGGCTTAATGCAAGTAATCATCAAAACTATTTACTGTCCTGGCACAGGCCACTAACTTTTTTTCATTTTTCAAAAGAGTTATTGATTACAGATTATTTTTGATATGCCATAAAAAATACCCCATAATACATGCATCAGACTTCTTTATGAATTGCTTATTGCAATAGCACTCTCTGTACCTCAATAATAAAGGAGAAGATCACACAAGTATTTCACTCATAATATGCCCAGGATGATGAAAGGGAAAAAATATACCACTTGTTGCCACAAGTAGGAAAATGCTCACCTTATCTGGTGAGTTTAACATTCCATCACTGCTTTAAAACCAAGATGAGGGCTGGTGGAGTGTCTTGGTCAGAACAAAGAGATCTAATCAGAACTTCATCAATACCAGAAACATAAATAAGAATGTTTACTATGGTAAAAATATGGAAACTCATAAGTTTCTAAGGACCTGACCTACAAATATGGTAGGAAACAATGAGAAACAAGGGCAAAGGATGTATACAAATTCTGGCTTAAATTTTACAATACCAGTCTACTATGTATATTGCTTAACACCTTTTTTTTTTCCTGAAACAAATGGGTCTTCATACTCAAGAAAACTAAGGAAGGAAGGAACAATGGATAGGAGAAAAATAAGAAAGAAAGGAAGGAGGAAGAGAGAGCATATTGATAGTTTTTACTGTAATCACCTCCTGAGACTTTAGGCTGGCAAATATTTGAGGGTCTGTGTCTTTAAAATATCACAGAGAACTAAATCACAGCCTAATCTATTGTAATGAGTAGCCATGGATGTCAAGGGAATGGAGCTCTATCTTTGTCCCACCAATACCCAACTGCATGGCCTTGGACAAATCATTAAAACTGACCCTCAGTTTCATCATTAGAATTTAAGAGCATGATTAAATGACCTAATGATCTTGTCAGAAAATAAAGAGAGCTTTAACATCATGCATTTCCAATAATATATCCTTTTGAAAGAGAATGATATATTTTTTAGAATGACACATTTTAGACACAAAAGAGTTACAATCACATCTTAACTTTAATCAAAGCTGACTCCCAAAATATATATGAACAAATAGCCAATGTTCATCATACAGATACTAAAAGGAAAATCACTAGTCAGTACTCACAAATATTTATGAGGTCTTAAAATATTTGTGATTTTTGTAATATATTCAAATTCTAGCCCTATAAAATTTCCCAGGGATACATACATATATAGAGTTTATATATGTTAATGCTTATATTTTGAAATACAATATAATCTGATATGAGAAGCAAGCTGTACTACATATGGGAAAAAATGTTTCCTTTATTAAAAAGAAAATACAGTTAAGTTCATCTACTTTACCATCCTATTAACTTATTGGTGCAGTCAACCACTGAATGTATTGAATAGAACTTACATTACCCTAAAGTATTTATTGTTCTAACATATAACATAGTTTCAAGACAATATTATATCAGAGGTCAAATTCGCAAAGCAATACATACAAAACTTAATCAAAATATTTTCTGATTAAAGTGAAAAAAACACATCCAAAGAACTAAATTTACTCTCAAAATCTAGGAAATACTGTATACCCCTCATAAACTGGTTGCTAAAACATTAATAATTAAGGGTTTTATGCACATTAACCATTAATAGTTAAACCTGAGAGAATAACAGACTCACGATAAGATGGGTTAGACACAAATATCAATACATAAGACAAAAATATCATTTAAAAATTACCTAAATTTCTTAAATGTAAGTTTCATTTGCTATACATTAATTTACACACATAGATAGTCTGGGATACGTTACTTGGCATACTAGTTCAGCTTTGCCTATGAATGGAAAATGTGCATCTTTATATACCAGGATCTCACTCAATACCACTAGATACTCATTCATTAAGAGTCCTTAGTTGTGCCAACGGACTGACGCAGTTCTCATCTATCAGTTTCCTCTGGATCAAATCCCATTTTACTGTTTAAATTTGTGTTGCCCTGGCTATTGCTGTCCCCAGTCCTACCCACTGCGGGAACATTGAAATGACGAACTGCCACTGTGTTTTATGCAATGATCCCAAGACTAAGTTTGTCCTTAGACATAAGACAAAAATGAGAAAATGGAGTGCAGCATATTAAAATATGTTCAGGCTGAAACTATTTGTGTATGAGATTAACACAGTCAGGAAGTCTTCCCAAAACACGCATTTTGGTGTTTCCCAGGAAAGCACACATCTAAACCAAACTGTTGCCATGCAACCCAGTTCTCACACCACTCTCTAACATGGCATCTAATGCAAATTTCATGTAGAAATGTAGAATTTCCTATTGTCAGAATGGCATCTCTTTTCTATCTCCCTCTCATTTTGCTTTATCTTTTTTTTTCTGGACTTTCTCACTTTTAAAAAGGTCATATATTTGCCCTTAGAGTAAAGAGAACCAGGATTTTTTTGGTTGTAAGTCCCAACTTAATACTTCAGTGGAATTATTTTCAAAAGATTCTCAAAAAAGTCATTTATTCTGTCTTATTTTTAGTTCTTCCATATTTTTTCAGAAAATAGTCTCACTTTATAAAAAGAAAAGCATTTCATTAAATGCCATAGTTGTAGGATATTTATTCAAGGAATAAAATGAATAAGGTGATAAAATCATAAAAAAAAAACCTGTCTGGACAGAGTTTGGAATTTTCCTATAAAGTTAAAAACACACTATACAGTGTAGTCATCACATTACATGGTACTACACAAATGAAGTGAAAACTTATGTTCACATAACATCTAAAGAAAATATCTTGTGTGATTTACTCATAATTGCCAAAAATCAGAAACAACCTACGTAAATGAATAAACAAGCGGTGGTACATCCATATCATGGAATACAACTTGGCAATAAAAAGGAACAAACTACCAATTTATGCAAAACATGGATGAAACATGAATACATTTTCTTAAATGAAAGAAACCAGAATCCAAAAGCAATATGCTCTTTGATTCAATTTAGATGATATTTGAAAATACAAAAAAACTACAGGAATAGATGTTTTACATGGCTCACCCAAATAAACCAAAAATGAAAACCTAAAACTGTATACAAAGAGAAAATGTGCCTCACTGTATATCAAATGAATAACATAAACTTAACAACACATGCAAAAATAATTCAAGTTACTTTTGATGCAGTGCTCTGATCATACATCTGCATTGGATATAGTTAAGGAATAAAAAAACGGCCAAGCAATCATAACTTAATTAGTTGACCTTTTTAAATTAGTAGATAGTGGCATCTAGAAATTCTGCAACTAGTTAGAAATACTTGAGTTTAGAGCAAATGACTACATACACTGATGTTTTGGGAACCAGAATTTTCACTTTAGGAGAAGCAGGTGTATATATGAAATGGGGAGAGATGGGGAAGAACTCTGAATCATTGGATTTGAATTACAAGTATGAAAACAATCTGTTGATTATTTAAATGCTTATTTGTGTATGTACACCAGTGTATGTATATATGTGTGTTTCATAGCCATGCACCCTAAAAGAAGTCCAGAAGAAAAACCACCTCAGTTACAATAAACCCATAACCCTGGATTTCATTTATAAAATAAATCAGATAAAATTCTAAAATTTTTAGTGGAATGTTTGATTGCAGAGTTCTAGTGGAAAAAAGTACAAAGTGAGTCTCGAATGTCTTCCAAACATGGGAAAACTTGAATAGAAAAAGAACAATGAAAGTTATGGAGTATAAAATATTGAAATAAGTTATTCAGGAAATCATAGCAATACTCAAATACACAGTTTAGGAGGAAAGCAAAAACTCTTAGTTACAGAAGAATGCACTAAATGTAGGGAAAAAAAGACAGAATTATAGTGCCTTCTATTGTGCTGCCATGGGAAATTTACACCTATGTAGTATTTTGCCCAAAATATTTAACCTGAATTAATCAGTAAGTAAACATATAATAAGATCAGTGGGCTGAACTGTAAAAGAAATTCAATGGTATGAAGAACAAAGAAGGTAAGGGAACTCAGAATAAAGGGATTAAAGAGACATTTTAACTAAATGCAACATATGAACCTTGATTCGATCCTGATTCTTTTTAAAGAGACTATACAAATTGAATATTATTGACTCAATGTATAATTTCTCGGGTGTGGCAGTGGTCCTGTTATGTGGAATGTCCTTGTTCTCAGGGGTACAGGCTGAAGTGTTCAGTGCAGGCGTGAAGTGTCTTGAGGTCAGTAACTTACTCTGAAGTAGTTCACAAAAACATGTATACGATACACAGTAACACACACGTTTAAAGCACCTACATGGCAAGCCATCAATCCAGATGACAGGTGTACTTTTTTAAACGTTCTAAGTGTTTTATTTTAGAATAGATCTAGTGCAGAAAAGTTGTGGAAATAGCATGGGCAGTTGCCATATATTTCACACCCAGTTTCTCCATCATAAACATCTTACATTTATTAGTATGGTACATTCATCATAATTAATAAACCAAAACAGACACATTATTACTAACTAAAAGCCATGCTTTATTCTGGTTTCCCTCCTTTTGCCTAATGTCCTCGTTCTGTTTCTGGATCCCACCCAGGATGGTACATTACATTAAGCCTGTCAATCTCCTTAGGCTTCTATTGGCTATGATATTTTCTCTGATTTTCTCTATTGTTGATGACCTTGACAGTTTTCAGGAGGACTGCCTGGGTATTTTGTCTCCCTCAACTGGCATTTGACTGATGCTTTTCCATGATTAGACTGGGGTCTTGGGATTTTAGGAGGAATACCAAAGTTAAAATGCCCCTCTCATCACACTGTAATACGCATACGTACTGTCGACATGACATCACAAGCGTCATGATTCCCTATCTGGGGTAGCACCTGTCAGGCTTCTTTAGTGCAGCTACCCTTCGCCTCCCTTCCCATGGCCCCTGGAAGGAAGTTTCTGTGCCCAGCCCACACCCAGTAAGAGAGCAGTTATGCTTCATCTCCTTCCTCCTTGATGGCAAATCTCTACAGAAATTATTTGGAATTCTCTTGTACAGGACATTTGTGCATGTTCTCCATTTATGAATTATTTATATCAGTGTGGACCCATGGATATGTATTTTATAATTTGAGTTGTAATCCACTACTGCTTTATTTATTTATTTATATTTTTTACTCAAATTGCTCCAGTTTTGTCATGGTGAGTTCTCAGTGGGCTTCTATGTCCTTCTGACATATTCCAGTCAGTGTGGACTTTCTTTTTTATTTTTAAAGAACTTCATTAACTTTCTAGCACTATAAGATGCGCAGGCTCACCTTGTAGATATCCTGCCCCTGTTCTGTAATCAGTAATTTGTCCAAGGACCCTGGTTTCTTTCATAATCATAGAAGTTTATTCAAAAGCAAGATCTGGATGCAGGGTAAGCTTATTGCTTCTGGGGTGTTACTGCTTCTAGAAAATAGACATGTGCACATTAATCATGTATACACAATAAACTGTATCTATAAATATATAAAAATATAATAATATAGTATAATATAATATAAATTATGCTAAACATGAGTTCATATTTCACCCTGAATCCGTTACCACAGGGATCACTCAAGCCTTCTAACCTTGCTTGTCTACAGCCTCTCACTCCAACGATGAGAAGCATGGCCTCTACCAGCCTCCATCTACCTCACGGTGCAGGTCCACTGTACATGTAGAAGTGGTTTCAGAATTATCAACCCTTATCTCTGTAGGACACGACTTCACCAGAAGAACACAGTGCTTATATTCAGTTCCTTTGCCTTTGATTTCATAAACGGCACTCATTTCCAAAGTTACTTAGATCAGCGCCTTTTTCTCCCTATACAGGTGTTTTTCTTGTGTCCTTTCTGCAGGTTTGAGGTATTTCAAAATAAAAATTGTTGAAGTAATAAAGTAAAATCATCTTATTTTGGCAAACTTATAATTCATAAAACTATGGGAATGCGTGTCTAGAGGTATTCCAAGTGCCTTTGGAGGGAGCATATCAAAGAGGGGCCCTAAAGCATAAATGTTATCACCTTCTCAGTATCTTCATAACAACCTTATGAGGAAAATCTAAAGGTGGTGATAAGAGTAGATGTCACATAAGGATGCAGAAGGAGGTGCTCATCCAGAATTAATAGAAAACCCAAAACAGTGTCTTTTTTTCTATGACAAAAGGTAAAAGGTCATATACTTCAAGTAAGAAGTTCCAAATAAACTTTAGGGAAGTGCTAAAGGCACTAACCAGTGCACCTGAAAATAAGAGGAAAAACAGAATAAATTGATTATTAAGTAAACCAGCAAGGGTTGGAAAATATATTTACACCTGTACTAGTCCACATACTTTTGTAATCTTTTTTCTAACAGTGCTCGGTTATCCTTAATAAAAGCATTGAAGGTGAGTATCTGCAACAAACCAGAGAGGCAGGAGGCCATCATGGTTAAGAGCACAAGTTGTAGAAACAGATGGTTTGAATCTCACTTCCACCATTAACTGTGAGTGTAACTTAGATTAATTAGTTAAATACCATATGCCTAATTTTTATTTGCAAATGGGGATAATAAAACCCTTGTTATGGTACCTGGCACACAGTTATTGCTCAAAAAAAGGTTAACAAAGAAGGTATATCTCATGATTCTACAGGATCTCAAATTTGTGAGCTGAGTATAGCAGAAGGACGAATGGGTGTATATATGGTCTGGCTCTGAAAAGAAGGCTTGCTTTGCTGGTCTTCTATTCTGTAGGATGAGGGGTATGTTCTGGGAAGTGTTTCAGGAAGGATCTCCCAAATGTCAGCTCGCAGCATTTCCACCTCGGGGAATTTAGTCCGTCCCAAAGTTACATTTTTGATAGGACAACTGAAAACTTCTACTCTGTAGTCCTTCTTTAATGAGTTTAAGTGCTTTTCCTTTTTACTTCAACCAACAAAAACATATTTTGGGGGTTTTTACATACAGATATTGTGGCAGGAACAGGTAATGAGACAAGGTTAACTAACAAAGTTCATTCAAACATCAGCCATTCTTCACCAGCTGCATGAGCTGTTAACTTGCTAAAAATTTTAGCCATAGGTGCATAAAAAAATGTCCTAACAAAATCTTAAAATAAGCTATTCATTTTACTTAATAACCCTTTTCTTTCCACTTACTGAAAGCAAAATTGAAGATATACTTTTTTGAGCAAAGGCTTCTCAACGACTAACATTTCGGAGCAGGTAACCCTTTGTTACGGTGGCTGGCTGTGCAGATTTATTACCAGCATCCTCGGCCTCTCCCCACTAGATGCCAGTAGCTTCCCCCTTCTGTGACAAGCAAAAAGTCTCCAGGATTGCCAATGTCCCCTGGGGAAAATAGCACCTGCTTGAGAACCAACACTTTGGAGGAAAGCTATTTTCTGAATTTAAATAAGAGACCCTTTGACAATACAGCAAAGAAGAGGTTTTATTAGACAGAGCTTTTTTCTAGGAGCCAACTGACTAAATTTTATTCCAAAACAGAGTCGACCTCAGTAACACTGAAGAAAAAAGAAAAATACATCTCTTTTATAAATTACATCTTCACAAATAGAGAACTGAACACTATGCGCCCTCTCAGAACCAATGCTTTTCTTGTTTCTTTCAAGACATCTGCCCTTATGGCATCGACACAATTTAAAATCCAATCCAAAGCTGGCCTGCATGTTATGACTGCAGGACATGCCTATTTGCTCTTACATACTTTGTCAGGTCCCACAACCATAAACCTCACAGAATGACAAAAGGTACGGAAGAAACAGTGTTTGTACTCAGATCATTTTTTCAGAAATGCCTTCCCATCCTGTGAGCTTCGCATCAGTTTAGCCTTGGGTCTGAAATTGATGGGAAGTGACATAGTGGCCTAAATACAACATGTGATGCTACCTGTTTGGGCATGGTACAAGTTGTTGCGGCAGAACTAATCAGCACACGCACACACCTTAATAGGATACTTGTTATGAAAAATCTACTATTTTATAAAGCCAGAAACATGCAGTTCCTATGTACTTCTAGAGCAGTCAGAGAACCTTGTGATAAAGATTGACACGATGAAGCTATATGTGCCTGGGGGTCAATTTCAAATTTATAATGTAAATATTACTCCTATAATATAGTAGATACACTAAGATGCAGTGACCTCAACATAGAAATCTAAAATGAAAACCATCACAGGGCTAGTCAGGCCTGTAAACCAAGTGCAGATGTGGGAAGTGATTATGCTGAGATGTCCACCCTTCCAGGGTGGTTTGCTTACATCTAATCTTTGCTTTTAAGTGTAAAGAAAGAGCACAATGTTCAATAGACTTGGAAACAAGACATAGTAACTCCTTGAAAAATAAAACCAAAAGAAAATGCACTCTAATAGGATAGGAAACAATTCAACTACAAAGAACAGAAGTGTAAAAATGGGCTAAAGGGAAAGTATGCACTTTGGAGTCAGACTCTGTGGGTTCTAACCCCACTTCTCTGTTCATAATCCTTTGGGACTTAGTCATAAGTAAGGATGTCACTGCTGACCTCACCAAACATTTGGGAGGATAGGTTAGGGGGTATGTAATATATGAAGCCAGGAGCTTGACACAACAGACTAAATGGAAGACATGAATCTTTAACAGATAAAGGAAACATCTTGCGCACAGGGTACTAAGATGAATTAGAGATTTTTTAATGCTTTTTTTTTGTAGTTTTCAAGAGCATCTCATGCCTTCCTTTTTCCCTTTTAATCAATTAGTGTGATAAATTATATGAATCATGTTTCCAATTATTGAATCATGCTGTCCTTCCTGGAACAAAACAGAAACAAAACATTACTTGTTCCTGTCATCTGCTTCTTTTAAAAAGATGGCTGAGTTTGCTAATAGTTTATTTAGGGTTTTTCCATCTAAATTTACACATGAAATTACTCTCTTTTTGCTCAGTTTGTTTTATCAGTTTCTTGCAGTGGGTTTTGCCAGCGAGCATAAATACTAGTTCAAATATTTCCAAATTTTTCTGTTAGGGAAGTCTTCGTGAGTCACCAAGGGAATAAGTTCAAGGAAAGCTGGATGGGGTTGCCTGTTGTTAAATGGCTCCTTCCATTGTTAGGCAACTATAGTTTTTAAAAAGAATGTCAAAGGAAGTTGAAATCCATGGCCTACAACGTCTCCTCCTGGTGTCAGTCTGCCATAAACAACAAAGAGGGTAGAGGAAGAGATGAGGGAAGTGTAACAAGTGTCAGCATTATGAGGTGACAAAGGAAACACGGAGGCCTTGGTAGGTGGCAATTTAAAAAAAAACTGTTTTGAGAATAAAGTAAAGACAATGGGCTGGACTGCAGGGGAAGTATAGCTCAGGTATAAAGAAGAAAATGCATTTTTTTCTGATATCCAACAACTTTCTTTGCCAGTGGGTGAATTAAGTTGCCCTTCTATCAACCCAGTATCTTACTGCACACTCATACATACAAATAGATTAAACAATAGATTTAACCTGTTTCTAAAGGTCTCTGGTACAGCTCTCTGGACTAAGCCTCCTTGCAGCCAAATCTCCTGTCTGAAGAACATAACCTGTTAGACACCTCAGTTTGCATTTGCTTTTCTGTGTTTCAGCACATGCATCTGGAGCAGCCTGTGACTATGTAGGGGCATAACGGGCAGAGACAACCAGATAAATATCTGCACCCCACGGCAGCATGGGCTTGGTCATCTGAGTGACAGAGCAGGCAAGCCCAATGCTCAACTCAAACCAGGGAAGGACAGGTGACTTTCTGCTCAGGAAGAGATGGGAATTATGGCATTTAATGAGTTCTACAGCTTATTCCCAAGATCCTCATCTACTAGAGAACTAAAAACACAGCCAACATATCCAAGCAGCTGGAAGGAGTTTTCAAGACTGATGAACAGATGTCTGAACACAAGGTGGTAAGGGCAATTCAGGAATGTTCTTCATCATGTGAGGGCATACCAGGAGGCATGCTGCATTCTCTGTTTTTGCTATTCTTTGTTACTTTTAAACATATTTTCTGGCTTCTAGCAGAAGAATTTTAGAATTTCTAGAATTTTAATCTCATAATTGTCATCTCTGCAGCCCAGAGATCTTAAAAATTTTCTAACTGAATGTTGTAACTGTCTGCAGGTTAAACAAGGAAAATTTTAGTTTCACTACTCTAAAAGAGACTTTATTGAATATTGTTTTAAATGTAGTTTCTCTAAATGCAAAACTGTGGCTAAAATCTTTAGAAAACTCAACATCAAGTAATGACATATGATTTTATTTGTTTCTACTTAAGTATTTTCAGTTGAAAGCAGTGTTCTGGCCTAAATATATGTGATTGTTGAAAGAGCTATTGGCAAGAATCAGCTCAGACCATGTCTATTTACATTTTCAAAAGAGTCTGTCAATATTATAAATACCAAATAGAGAGATGTCATGTGCCAATACCTATCTTGAGAATTTCTAGAAATATGCTCTAACTGGAGAATTTACAAATCTTAATGTAATTAATTTATTGATATACACAAACCAGTGTTATAATAACCCCCATAACCTAACACTTACCTTGTTTGATCTGTGAAAGAAAATCATCAAAATGAAGGAATATATATTAAAATGAGGAGATCCTGTTACAGTGAACTATCTCCAAAAAAGGACAAGAGAGGTTAAAACAGCCAGAGAACCAGGACAAAGAATCATAGCCAGGCTGAGGAGTACCACGATATGGAAAAGATCTTACTTAATTATTCAGGAAGTTATACAACTGAGATGGAGTTACATGATTTTGCACCTTAGAAAACATATTTTCTCAGCTAAAACAAACCTGAGGTATCTTTATAAGGAAAACCTCCACTCCCTTCTCTTTTCTACTGCTTATAGTTCATCTTGCAAGTGTGGTTTCCAGATTTTTTTTATCAGCTGGGCTAGAAGGATATGTAACAGGAATTCTGTTCTTGTTCTTGCAATCTACAGCATACAACTTTAAATATCCTGCTTTACCAAATAAAGGAAGAAACTTTTCAGTGCATAGTACATAGGGCATTTAATCAAAGTCAGCTTTCAAAAGAAAGATATAGAGCCATTTTCAAATGCTGACAAAGTAGGAAAAGAAAAATGAACCCCATGTATCTTTAATGAAGCTTTCAGGGAAATATATCTATGCATATCTTGGGGGTTTCTGATTTCTTTAATATTTTCCCTCATTTGGTAAAGCAAAATGTTATACTGTCATTCCTCCCTCAACTGATTTCAATTTCAATCAAATACACTAATTACACATAAAGCTTTTTTTTTAATGAAACTGAATTTATCAGGCAAGTCATAAAAAGTGGCAATGCTGACTATGTACTTGCAGTGCATTACTTTAGGTTTTTCTGGGGAAATATGTAGACCACTGAATCCTAGGCACGAAGATTTAGCAGAAATAATTTTATCAACAATTCCTCATAAAGATGAAGGCTATCTGATCAATTCCCAAACACATTCATAGAGAAACTGTTTCCTGGGAGAGAAGGGGGAGAGATTTCCTCTAAAATGCTTAAGGAAATAGCAGCCCTTTCAGGTCTGACTCTGGTAAACGGTAGGATTGTGGTGAGCATTTCTGGTATATTTTTAAATCGATCCACTATGGCTACAATTGTATTTGGAAGGTTAGGTTCTACTTCCATGGATATTATAGATTATACCAAAAAAGAATGTATGTTTACAGTGAAGTCATTTAACACAAACAAGAAATTTCTAGCTTTATACAAAAAAGAGATTTTGCAGAATTACACTAAAATTGTATCAAATATCTTACTTAGAGAAATCAACTGTGCTAAATATTTTATGAATATTATATTATGCATAAAAAAATTTGTTATAGCATAGCCTTTTTGGGGTGTGGCAAACCTGGATTCTAGAGCTTGCCGTTCATTCACTATCTCTTTACTTTAGGTTTTCTAAGCCCCAGACCTGTCATTTGTAAAAGAAAGCAAATAGCAATTTCCTGCTTTACAGGATAATCACCACTAATGAAGAGAGACAAAATATATAAGCACTTTGCCCAATAACTGGTACAAAATTAGTACTTAAAAAACTGCAGCTAATACTACTAAATAAATAGAGTCAATAAATAGCATCATTCCTCTTGTTAATAAAGAAACACTAAGTTGGTATTAATTTTCTATTTGATGGATGCTATAGAGAATAGCTCCATTTTTCAAATGGCAGTAAAGTTTCAGTGGGGATGAAGTTTTCCTAAAATGTTATAAAATGAGTCACCCTTCATATTTATATTTAATGGAATACCAGCCTGAAACAAATACACAATTTGAAATATCAGTCTCTAAATTATTTTCAGATAGAATTGTTAACCAGGAAAGAAGTTACACACAAATTAACAATTCTGTTATTGCCTACCTTAGAGCCATTAGCTCCACTTTATAGTCAAAAGATAAATTTAATCAAATTACCATAAAATGTGGTTGTATCTATGTTAACTTCCATTATCTCCGTGACTACAGAAAAAAGAAAGGTAGTTACTAATACAAGAGCATGGGAAATTAATAGAATTAGATGAAATTATTAATACAACAAAGGGAATTTTTTTCTAAAACTTGGATCCTGCAAGATGTCTGACCTAGCCTCACCTTTATAATGGCAATATGTCTCCAGCTTCATGACTGGTGCAGAGAGCTCAACTGAATTGCTTGATTTTCCTTGGAAGAAAATCCCCAAAGGTAAAAGCATGTTACAAAGTAATTACAAAATAAGCATACTGTATTAACTCAACTGCAAACAGGGGCAAACCACCATCAGAGAACTAAGTCATGCTGATTTAGATGAGTAAAGTCTCTCAATTTGGGAGAATGAGGATGCTTACATTCAGGACCTGGGACAGAGAAAGACAGACTAAAACTACCTAAAATGCTATCATTCTTAAATGTAGTCTTTTTGAATAAATAATCTTTTACATTTGGGCCATGTACATTTAGCACAAATGTTTGTAGAAAAAAAAACGAGTCTCATCAATCTTTTGTAACTGAGTGCTGAAAAATCTGTTTTAAAAGATACTTTAAACATCCATTCAGCCATTCCCATAAAATTTTCTAAAGTAATTGATAGGCTAAACGTGTATAATTTCTCAGTGTAAGTGTTCTCCACTATCACTTAACTGCTATGATTATTTATATCTCTATCTGTCATTATACATTTATCTGTGCTCCCAACGATCAAAATTACAGAAAATCCATTTATCACTAAGGAATGTCTCCCACCTGTAAGCCTCCCTCAAAATTTCATAATGTACATTTTAAAAAGTACTGAGGGCATACCTTAATGGGAAAGTTCTTTTTAAACATCTATTTATATGAAGATGTATTGAACACTGCAAGATATTTGTGATAAATCACACATATTAATGGACCAAAATCATTTTTAGATAATTATATAGTTAATAGCTACTCTATTTTTTCAAAAGGAAACATGCAGTATTGGGAAAATAAAAATAAATATAGAATAAAAATAGATAACAATTACTAATTACTCTTACAATTATTAATGTAAGAAGTATACATTAAAATAAAACTCCCCAAAATGTTTAATTTTCACTTCACCTACCCTATAGTTCATGGGATGCAGGTGAACATTTAACCCAAACTGAAAACGCCATCTTGCTATCCATGTGCAAAACAATACATTGCATATGTAGGTTCTATTTTTCTCTAAAGGGTTTATTTTCAATGTGGAATAATTAAGAAAAGTGGCTTTCATGTTTATGAAAAGGAAATGTTCTTCTACTCTCTACTGATGATTAACTCCATGCTGCACATTTCCATAAAAAAGCCTTGCTTTAGATAACTAATATGATAGATTTATTTAATTAAAGTACACATTTAAAGAGGCAGCTTCCTCAGATGTTCAGAAGTTCCACTGAGGCACCAATTTTATCCACATGTTGTCTCTTAATTATCTTTCATTAACTGTAGTGCTCTGTTCTTGTACTGATGACCAGAATTAAATTAAGTGCTTTTGTTATTGCTTGAGATAATAAATGGAAATAGTTGCAGGGGCAATGGTCTACTCTCCGAAAAACCTTCAGAAATCACCCCCAGGTAATGTAAAATGAACACTGACTCTCCTGTCAGATGAATAAAGGTTTAGTTGTAAAAGAGGACAAAGTACTTTCTCTAGGTCAGCCATTGTTGATGAAATACTGTAATTATAAGGCATGTTTAGACTTGTTTGCACAGGTACATAATATCCTCTGTTGATGACATTTCTCTGCAAATCAGACAATATACAAATTTCAGAATACAACTAGCCTTGATTTATCTACATGTAATTAGACAAGTATCTTGTAATTCTATTTAAATAGGAAACTTCCAATGAGAAATTCTATAGGAAATATAGACTTTTATTACAAAAAAGTAGAGCCCATATACAGGGAAGGAACATAGGAAGGGAGGGAGGGAAGGCGGGAGGAAAAGAAGAGTCTGGCTCTCAATAGAATGAAGCCTGGCTAATAAACATGGGGTAAATGCTAGAATTGGAAAATGAACATTTTTTTAATCATCATAGTAAAGACTGTATCAGAAATGAATTATTCATTTATACTAAATCTAGAGGGATCCTGAAGTTACCCACACAGAGTGCTTTACTGGATGCAAGAGCAAAAAAATATTAATCATATCATAAATATGGAAGGTTCCATTTTAAAAAGTGTATGGGGAAGACAGTGGTACTGTATTCTTCAAAATGTCAGTCAAAAGCAAAGACAGATTATGGAAATGTTCTAGATAAAAAAGGCTAAAGATACGTAATTGTTCAATGGAGTACAGGATCCCAAGTTTGATCCTGCATTGGAGAAAGAAATGCTATAAAGGACATTTTTGTGTTATCTGATACAAGTGCCCTAAGAAAGGTAGGTTACATAAATGTATTGCATCCAAGTTAAATTATTAAGGCTGACAACTGAAGTATAACTATGGAAGAGAATATCCCAAATCTTAGATAATACCCAGTATACTGCTTAGGGACGAAGAGACATGATGCATGTTAAAAACATTTGAATTTGGATAAAGGATATACCCGGTATTCTCTGCACTATTTTCATTTTTACAACATCTCTGTGAATTTTTAATTATTTTACAATAAAATGTTGAAAAGAATGCCATGTCAGGTGGACTGACACTTTTGGTAGCTTTGTGCATTTTTTTTTTCAATTTAACAAAAGAAGCATTTACCAGGTGGTATGTGAGTTACTTTATAACGCTTTGCTCATTGAATTCTTAAGACCTGTTCTTGAGATATATACCCTATTTTTTACAAATAAGGAAACTAAAGCACACCTCGCCTCAAATCATATAGCTTATAATGGACAGAACCAAGATTAAAACCTAGAGAGTCTGAGGACAAAGTTCCTACTCTAACAATTCTGTTTCATTAAATAAATAGAATATCATGTTGGTAAAAATAGCCAAGGAAGCTTCATCTTAATAAATGAAGAAGGCCGTGAAGTAGTACAATTCTCCTTACCGATGGGTTAGAGGAAGCCTACTCAGTAACCCAAGGTACTAAACTCTTACCCACACAGACACCTAACTCTTTACATTTGATGTAATCATACATTATGGAAATCATTTTCATAACAAAAAACAGATGATGATTTTTGAACCCATGCATGGTGCCTTTTTTACTTCAATGTCACAATTGTTAAGAAATAAAGCAGTAAATGTAGTTTTAAAGATAAGGGAATAAACAATATTTAAAGTTGTGAGATGAATAGGAATCCTACAGAATACTAAAATGCTCAAAGTAATTTAAAATCCAATCCCATTGTCATTTATAATATATCAAAGGGGGACATTTGTGAACATGAATGAATAGCTTACCTATTACCAAGGAGGAGAACATTCTTCGCAGAGCACCTCACATAATAGTATTTATTGACTGAATTTATAAGAGGAAAGGGGTAATAAATTTCATAGAAATGTGTTCTTTCCCTCAGGTTTTTATATTTTTAATAGGCTTTGACAAACAATAAAGATAATATTCATTGCTTGATGATACCACTCAATATTATAAGTGCTAGATTTACTCTAGGAGGAACATTTCACGGTCAGTGAGTTTGCAGCAATACTTTGTACTCTCAGGGTCTCTCTGCTTTCATCCAGCCAGAATAACATCACTGTTCTTTTCTATGCATCCATTAATAATAATTTTAACTCACCTCTTTGAATAAAACTTTTCCTATATCAGACTCAAGTGTTTTCATTCATTAAGCAATAAATATCAACTTCTAGTATATGTATTCTCATTCCTTTGAATAGCTTATTAACATTTCATTGTAGAAATTGGCTTTTGTTTTTTACCAGTTCTGTCCTTTTCAATCAAATTGATTATAAACTCCTTGAGACAAAGGACCATAAATCTCTGCATTCCTCATAATGTCTAACAGTCTCTCAATGAATCAATTCAATATTTAATTATGATTTGATTTTTAATTTGTTCCAAAGTTTCATAAAGAAAGTTAAAGTGACTTTAAACCTTGTTTGGCAGTCCTTTTGATGACTTAAAAGAAAATAAAACAAATAGCAAGAATATCCTTCCTCTTCTCTCTAGTTAAAATACTCAATTTCTTTAAAATCCAGTTCAAAAAGAGCATTCTTGCTATTTGCTTTATTTTCTTTTAATAATTTGTGTGTAACATACATAATGTGTATAATATGTATAATGTGTGTATATACATATATACTACGTATATACACACACACATTAACATAAGATCATATATGACATTATACTCTATTAAGAAAATCATTCTGGCTTTGTAATTGTTGTTTTATGCATCCCGAATTTCATTACGAGATTTTGAGGCCAATGAACATCTTCTTCTTTTATTTCCCTGACACCATTTCTAGGATTGTGTTTGGCACACAGTAATGCTTTCAGGTTTCAAGGTTATCTTCACATTTTAATCAAGGGAGGTTTCTCGCCTTGTGTGTGTTTACATGTGAATTATAAGTAATTTACTCACACTGACACAAAATTACAGACATCCATGGGATATTTATCTTGTTCTCCTCTTGACCATGCCCAGGAAAGAGCTGGTTGAGCTGAAGCTGGGTCAGTGAGACGCCTCTCTGGGACTCTTTGCTTTGAGAATTAGAAAAGCCATTAAGGCAACCCCCCTCTCTCTCCCTGTCACTCCCCTCTCTCCCTTTACCTCTCTCTGCATTTCATTCTCTTTCCCAAATAAAAATGCAAAATATACAATCTGAAAGCTGTTTGGCATTCAGGGTCCCTTTCTAAAAAAAATGATCTATTATATGAATAAATAAAGTTGACACACAGAAGAAGAAGGGACAGGAAGAGGAGAAAGAATAAAAGAAAAATAATCCTGTTATCACTGTAATAGATTTGTAGTAATTCTTATAAATAAAAGTATTTTATAATAATTGGTTATTGTAATAATTTGTGCAGAATATGTATAATGTGTATAATATGTATAATAATTATACATAATAGTTTGTGTCCCTGCAGTCTATATTTTCAAGGGACCCTGACACCCAAATGCTCTTCCACCTATCTTTAAATGATTTTAAATGACTGGGACATTGGGCTTACAAACTACTAAAATTAGCATTATTTTTCTGAAATAATAAAACTTCGCTATTTCTGGTATAACTGTGGGGATTTTTGTTCCTGCACACACATAGACTTGGGGACCAGAAGCCAGAGTTCTTGCATTTGGGGAATTCTCTCATTAGTCAGCAGATGTGCAGAATAGCACAGGCAAGAATTCCAACTTTTAACAGAGACTGAAATGACTGACCTAGAACATCACTGTTAGCAAAAACTCAGATGCATGGGAAGTAAAACATGATATTTCTTCCTTACAAAAGGTTGACAAAATAAAACAAGTGTTCAAAAGCTGTTATATAGCTTTTATAGTTTTAGGTTGCTCCTAATGCATTTTTCATGCCCAACTACCTGAGAGAGCAGGAAGCTTACATTCAGATATACTGAGTTCTGTCACTTCACTAGCTCCAACATGAAAGACACACTTTAACCTTTCTCAACTGTGGTCAATTGCTCATTCCACAAACATTCGAATGCTTAACATATTCTAAGTGCTTTTCTAGGTACAGTGAACCAAAGGGATGAAGGATTCTATGGTCAGGGACTTCACAGAGTCCAAAAGGAGACACAGCCAATAAGGATGTACATAAATTAATCAAGTCAGTGACAAATGTTTTCAATAAAAGAAAAGATGACAATGAGATGACAATGGATGACAATGACCACTTGATGAACTGGCCACAGAAGGCCGCTCGGAGCTGAGGTAAGAATGATGAGAGGGAATGGGCCATTCAAAGTTCTGGGGGTGATGGTTTCCCAGAAAAGTAAACAGTTTAATACAAAGGCCCTAACACAAGAAAGAGCCAACAAGAAAGCCGGAACAAAATGGGCAAGTGGAACAAAAGTAGTGTGAAATTAGATCAGAAAGACAGACAAGGCCAGACAAGGGCACCAGAGCAGGCCACGGTTTAGACGCTGCATTTCATTCTAACTGCAATGGGTGGTTAGGGTTTGGAGAAGGTAAACAATATGCTCTGAAACCTCTGAGTGCAGCTGAAGGAATGGATTATGGAGGGATATAAAAGGATAAAAATACTGTCATAAGGTTATTGTTAAACTGATAATGCATGGCACATCGTAAGGCCTAAAAAATGTTAGTGATGAGTGAAAGACCTATACCCTGAAAACTATAAGACATACTTAAGAGAAATTAAAGAGGACACTAACAAATGGAAACTCATCCCATGCTCTTGGCTAGGAAGAATTAATATAGTCAAAATGGCCATTCTGCCCAAAGCAATATACAGATTCAATGCAATCCCTATCAAACTACCAACAGCATTCTTCAATGAACTGGAACAAATAGTTCAAAAATTCATATGGAAACACCAAAGACCCCGAATAGCTAAAGCAATCCTGAGAAGGAAGAATAAAGTGGGGGGGATCTCACTCCCCAACTTCAAGCTCTACTACAAAGCCACAGTAATCAAGACAATTTGGTACTGGCATAAGAAGAGAGCTACAGACCAATGGAACAGAAGAGAGACTCCAAACATAACCCAAACATATATGGTCAACTAATATTCGATAAAGGGGCCGTGGACATACAATGGGGAAATGACAGTCTCTTCAACAGATGGTGCTGGCAAAACTGGACAGCTACATGTAAGAGAATGAAACTGGATCACTGTCTAACCCCATACACAAAAGTAAATTCGAAATGGATCAAAGACCTGAATGTAAGTCATGAAACCATAAAACTCTTAGAAAAAAACAGGCAAAAATCTCTTGAACATAAACATGAGTGACTTCTTCATGAACATATCTCCCTGGGCAAGGGAAACAAAAGCAAAAATGAACAAGTGGGACTATATCAAGCTGAAAAGCTTCTGTACAGCAAAGGACACCATCAGTAGAACAAAAAGGTACCCTACAGTATGGTAGAATATATTCATAAATGACAGATCCGATACAGGGTTGACATCCAAAATATATAAAGAGTTCATGCACCTCAACAAACAAAAAGCAAATAATCCAATTAAAAAATGGGCAGAGGAGCTGAATAGACAGTTCTCCAAAGAAGAAATTCAGATGGCCAACAGACACATGAAAAGATGCTCACATCACTAGACATTAAAGAAATGCAAATTAAAACCACAATGAGATATCACCTCACACCAGTAAGGATGGCTGCCATCCACAAGACAAACAACAACAACTGTTGGCGAGGTTGTGGAGAAAGGGGAACCCTCCTACACTGCTGGTGGGAATGTAAATTAGTTCAATCATTTTGGAAAACAGTATGGAGGTTCCTCAAAAGATCAAAATAGAAATACCATTTGACCCAGGAATTCCACTTCTAGGAATTTACCCTAAGAATGCAGCAGCCCAGTTTGAAAAAGACAGATGCACCCCTATGTTTATCGCAGCACTATTTACAATAGCCAAGAATTGGAAGCAACCTAAGTGTCCATCAGTAGATGAATGGATAAAGAAGATGTGGTACATATACACAATGGAGTATTATTCAGCCATAAGAAGAAAACAGATCCTCCCATTTGCAACAACATGGATGGAGCTAGAGGGTATGATGCGCAGTGAAATAAGCCAGGTGGAGAAAGACAAGTACCAAATGATTTCACTCATATGTGGAGTATAAGAACAAAGAAAAACCAAAAGAACAAAACAGCAGCAGAATCACAGAATTCAAGAATGGACTAACAGTTACCAAAGGGAAAGGGACTGGGAAGGAAGGGTGGGAAGGGAGGGATAAGGGTGGGGAGAAAGAAAGGGGGCCTTATGATTAGCATATAAAATGTGGGGGTGGCATAGGGAAGGATGTGCAATACAGAGAAGACAAGTAGTGATTCTACGCATCGTATTACACTGATAGACAGTGACTGTAATGGGGTTTGTGGGGGGAACTTGTTGAAGGGGAGAGTCTAGTAAACATAATGTTCTTCATGTAATTGTAGATTAATGATAACAAAATGAATAAAAAATATGTTAGTAATGATAATTTATCATTATTATTGTCCCCATGAGTTCTGATATCTGAGTAGTGAGTCATGACCTAATCCTGAGATTCAAGCAAAGGTAAACTCCACTCAGGGCCATGCAAACATAATCACTGTACATGGTGGCACTTTAGAAATAGAGAAAAATAAACAGGCATTTCTCAATTGACAAATGGATCATCTTCTAAAAGTCCCCTCATACCTCTGTAATTGGAAATCTAGAGCACACACTTTCACAGACACAATGAATGTCAGCTATTTTCCCAGGGTACCCCAGAGAGTTCTTTGTAATCGATTAACATGCTAATAATACTAGTCTGCAGTTTTGGTTTGATTCAGAGATCCATATGATATGTAAGAGGACAATAAATGCAACTACCCCCATTGAATTAAATGATATTCAATGATATTTCATATCAATTAAATTGATTTTAAATGAGTACAAACATTATTTTAATCTCTAATTAATATCAGCCTGTTGCAATATCATGAAGTAGACATTGTTGTTATGCCCATTTTACAGACAAGACACTAAGAAACACAGGTTCACCAGCCTATGCATCCAGTAGTAGTTGCAGAGAAAGGAGTTAAGCCCTGGCTGTTCCAGCCAAGCCTGCTCTCTTTTAAACCCTCTTAACAACTATGCAGTACCACATTTATTCTTATTTCTCATGCTTTAAAAAAATCCTATAGAAATAGTCATTGTTTGCCTGTGAATCTTTATGAAGCCCTTCTTGGAATTTATTCCTATATCATAGTGCTCCCTCTGAGAACACACGGTATCCTTCTCTACTATCCCAAGTAAAACCATCCTGTGCACTTAAAAATGAGATGACAAGTTGGTAAACTAAATCTTTAGTAAAATACTGCACTGACACAAATTTAAAAGACCAACCCGAAGCAAAAACCTTCATCTCAGGGCTAAGGAAGAATTTGAGACTTTTAAGCAGCCCCTACAGGGTACCGGAACCCAGGTACCTGACTCCAGGCTGGGTCATCTCAGGGAACCTAGTCACCTGGTACTGTCTGGCCCAGTTTCTTGCCTGCATCTACTTTTGAAGAATTTATTTTTTCCTCCCGAAACTGCCAGATGGGCAACAATGATAATCCAGAAGTCAGGGGAAGGGGACCAGTACAGTCATTTCTGTTCATTCAGAATACGTGGGAGGAGAAAAAATATGGAATATGGGGACAGAAAACCTGGGGTTCATATAAGCTCTGACTTTGGGCTAGTTATGTCTGTTCTCTAATTCTCCGTGCCCTCAAATGGGGCTGACATAGTATCTTCTGCCTGAGGTGGCAGTGCAGATGAATAATTATAAGGTAGTGGGGGAGGAGAGGGCAGCTGCAGCTATTTCACTAAGCACTTCCTACATGCCATGCACTTTATCAGTTATTCATACGGATCTATTCTCAAAACTACCATAAAGTTTAGGTCAAATGTCATTTCCATTTTGCAGAAGAGAAAATGAAATGTGCAGAATGCTAAAACTTTTTCCAAAGTAACACAATGTGAGTACTGGGATTTGAACACTAGCAGTCTATCTGGATCCCCAATCCCAATCTTAACCACTCCAGGTTAGCATTCTTCTAGACACACAGTAAGCAATAAAACCCCAATTATGGTTAGTATTGCTATGTCACTTATCAACCCCATCACTGGGTTATTAGATGGGTTCAAGGGAATGTAAAGCACTAGAGCATTGATGAGCACATAACTGATGCTTCACACACTAATTGCCTTTTCTGTTCTACAAGTGGTGTATTATCTGTTTGGATTTATTAAAACTATCAAAGATGAGAATATTTGAAATAAATATGAAAGCAGATTAATTTTATACAAACATGAAGCAATTAACCCTGCTACAGTAGACATTTGAATCATGTATTACTAAATCTGATTTGTCCCTTAATAACTCATACTTATTCTGAAAACTCACTTCGAATACTTAGTGTCAGAAAATCTTTAGGCAGTTTATAGTCCTCAATCCTTGGCTGCCTTTCTCCACTAAATAAGAGCAGGTTCACATCTTTTTATGCTAATGAGTTGAACAGCTACCTTCAGCCACTTATTTCTCTCTTGCCCTGAACTACCTTGAGAGTTTCAAACCTCTCACTCAAATGCTTTCTGTTGTTGTTGTGGTTAGTTTTGGGGGGCTTTTCTAAAACACAAAAGCCCTGGAGGGAGCACCTTGCTTTTTACCTGGAAGCATAAACTCACATCTATTTTCTAGTTTTTACCTAATAACAAGACATGTTTTACCTTGTAAAACCCTGGGGAGACTGGCTTGGCCTCAGACCTGAAGCAGGTCTAACTAGTTGACTGTATCGAGTAGTGTACCTACCAGTGTCCCTTAGCAGGTGGCTCCGCTCTGCTCAAGTTCCCATTAGGGTGACTTCTCTGGTAAGATTGCGTTCTGGAGAGTGCCCAGTGCTAGTACAGAATATATCTCACATGACCAGGTGCAAATGCCTTCACTTCACATAGGAAAAAATGAGGAATGGGGAAATGCGTCCTTCTTTAGGGTCCCAGAGCACAGCCAGGAGAGAAACCAGTTTTGTGCTCTAACAGATGAAGGCAAATGGGTTTCAACAGACCCTGGATTACCAATTTACAGCAGAGCACAGTTTTCTTTTAGGAATAGTTTTCTGATTCTAAAGGAAATAAGTGATGATTGTAAAGAATTTGAGAATGACTAAAAATATAATTCAAATAATAATGGCTAATTCCAGAATTTAGAAAAAACTTCCAGTGTATATATTCCAATATTTATGTCAGGATTATGTTACATATGAAGTTTAATTCTCGAAGCAGTTGTTAGCGGTCAGCATTATTCAGGGTGCACTTTGTCACCTGCTCTCACTGTCAGGAAGGCCTTGTTATGCTGTACATGGAATCCCTAGGCTTCACTGAAATTAAGGTCTGGGGTTCAAGCCCAGCTTGGCCAGTCCCCAGCCTCATGGACCTTGGCTGCCTAACGGGAAGATGCAAACACTGCTATGTATCATATAAAGCTCTGTTTGAGGCTCAAGAAATGACATGAACTTTAATCTTATAAAAACTCAGATTTATATACATTGTATTTCTACATAAAAGGTAAAAATGATTTTCTCATCAAATACAACCCTTGATCCCATTACCGAAACCTGATTATCAGAGAAGTGTGAGCTAAGCTGTATGTATTTCCATCCAATGGAACACAGCGGCAGCTGCCTTCTGACCCTTCCTAAACCACACCGATTGTGGGCCACTCCTTAGTGCTTCGAAGAAAATAAAAATTCCGCACAATTCTCCAGCAGTCCTTGATCTTTGCTTATCTTCTCCGGTCCAGAGAAATCAGTCTAGCCTTTTTACCTGAAATGCTTAGGGACCTCTTTTATGACACTGTGGATAAACATATCAAGTTTTGAAGCTACATTCTACGGGAAAATCACTTTAAGAACAATTTCAATCTCTCTGTGGAGGATTTAACCAAAACTGATTATGGGAAGCTCCAGGTCTGAGCTTTTCCATTTCTACTGCTTTATCCCCTTTACTTTAATTATGATGGGTAAGCAAAATAGCTAAATAAATGTTTAAGAACCAGGCAAAATTAAGAAATACTGTTTTTATGAGAAGAAAGTAATTTAGTAACAATTCACAACAGAGTTAGAGTAGCCTCTGTTTTCCATATTCTATTTTAAGAACTTTATTTTCTTTTCTCACAACCAGAATTCTTTCCTCCTGAAATCTAGTTACTTGCAATATATCTAATTCTAGTCTACTGAAAAGATATACTCATTTTATTAATCCACAATTTCTTGTTTTTAATACAAAAAATAGAAGAGATTCCAAATGAATGGGCTAAACTTATTTATTTAAGTAGCAGTGGTTGAGTAGATTTAAGCAAGTATTATTTTACTTATAATTGCTCCTTTTTACCAAAAGAATAAATTATTAAGGCATAGATTTCTCCTTGACTTTTTCCTTATAACTTCTCCAGTCTCAACTGTTTCACATTTCAACTTCTCTACAGTTTTTTGTTTATTCTATCAAGAAGTGGCAGGAGATATTCCCCAGTATTCAGATGCAAATATCTGAATACCTCTGGAAATAGAGTACTCTTTCAGTACAAGACTCCAGAAATGAAGACTCAAGGGCCTACTCTGCATTTCCAGTAATCAATCACATTATAATCCTCACCAACCACATTATAAAAAGAATTCCAATTTTGTATATACCAGGTGCAATTCATTTCAAGTGAACTTACGTTATAACACATCTGTCGGCCATACCATTTGAGGTTATGTCACTGTTAGTCATTTCTATCACTATCAGCAAAATCAAGCATTTTATGTTCATCTACATAGTTAAGTAATAAAAGTAGATATAAAGTTAAAAACTGAATAAGTATCTGTAGAATTTGAAATACAGGCTTTGACACAGATCTATCGAAATTCATGAAACTTCAACTGGAATCTAACCTAATGCACTAAGTGAAACTCTGAAATTCTGAATTCATGGGGGTTTAAGAGCTTACTTTTAGTGAGCATTGCTTTTATCATCTTTGTTTATTAACATCTCACACAGTGCTTGAATCATAGTCATACTCAGTGGACATCTGCTAAGTTGAATTTTAGAATATGTTTAATATACAAAAGTACCTATAAGCATATGCACATCCCTGTTAAAATGAACTAACCTTAGTAGAAAAATAAACTACAAATACATAGAAAAACATTTTAAAATTTTCTCTAGAAAGAAAACATTTTGTCTAAAATCAAATACACATACCACTGGTGCCTTCATCAGCTTTCCCTAAGTCACACTGACAGACCATCATACCTACATTTAAAACTTGCTGCCAAGCAAAAAAGCATGAGATCAAGTGTGAAGATGAATATAAACAAAAATTATATGATATAAACCTGGCGTTCACACACTGCCGTACAATGTTTTGCTAAGAACATTCAAAGAAAGAGCTCATTAGTAACTTATAATTTTATATTTTCATATTCTACACGACTTGTAGTATATTTTGTTCAACCTAATTTTAAAAAGCACATCAAGTGCTATGCAATTTCCATAGGAAAAAAAAAAAGTCCCATTTTCTTTCTAGAGTAATTTTACAAATTATTTCTCATAAAAGTAAAATTCGGCACAAGATGTGGAATATTTTTCATGCTTAAACATCCAGCACCTCTTCTAGATTTTTTTAGAATCTAGCAAGCTACTGCTATATCAACTCATTTTTTTCCCATTACACAAATTATCAACTATATGTTTTGAAATTATTTTTAAAACTAAGATGTGCTGCCTGTTGTCTCACCCAAATATTACTTGCACATGATTAAGGTCAAATGCAATGAAAATGACACATTATTTTTGTTTAGCAGAGTGATGATATCTTAATTCCAATGACACTCATTAATACCAAGTTTTTTTCACATTTTACCATTTTAAAATATTACTGCAGCTCAGCTCTCAAATCACTGCAAATATACATATTTTTCTGAACCACACTCAGTACCACAAAACTGTGAACATCTCTTTACAAGTTACATAATTAATGATTTCTTTTACTTAAGAAATAGGGTTTCTTTAAATAATATCTATATATTAAGTTCTCTTAATTACTACTTCATATAGAATGACTTAAACAATTGTGCACCAAGCCTTGAGGTGAACTGGCCTTTACTCACTCGTTTGATATCTGTACCCACAGAGTTGCATTTAATTAATCCATGCACTACAATGAGTTGTTCACAAATGTGCAAGTCGGAAATTGCTTTAATTCAGTAATATGATCTGAACCCTCTAGAAAGAAAACGTTCTCTCTAAAGTCAAATATACATAAAACTGGTGCCTTGATCAGCTTTCTCTAAGCCACACTGACAGTCCATCATGTCTACATTTAAACTTGCTGGCAAGTGAAAAGCAAGAGATCAAGTGTGACGAAGAGTATAAACATAAAAATTACGAAACAAAGTTGATGTTCATACACTGCACTACTCTGTGTGCTAAGAACATTCAAAGAAAGAGCTCATTAGTAACTTAGAATTGTATGTTTTCATTTTCTACACTAGTTGATGTAGTAAGTATATAAGTAACGATGTAGTAAGTACGTAAGGATGGAAACCAAAGACATCACTGTCCCTCCTATTTCCAAATGAAAGTACCACAGGAAGCTGTTCTCTCAAAAAAACACAATCAGATACATAGTTGCATACACAATGCAATCAGAAAACATCAATAAGAAGTTACTTCTCTTTTAAAGTAAATCTGACTTAATATGACAACTAAATTGGGCATCCAGTGGAAGAAATAGATGTTAACAATACATACTCTTTATAATTACCTAAAATCAGGTAGTAAAAAAGAAAATCAGTGACTATAAGGGATTGAATCATATGTTTCATAAAATACTGGGTTGTAACTTTACTATTCCCTTTATGTCCTGCATTTTAATGCCAGTTTTAAAAATAATAACAATGATCAGTATTTCAAGAACACACATTATCAACTATATTTTGTTGATACACAGTTCATTTTCTGTCTAGATAATGTTTTAATATATGTTACAGGATCTCTCTATAGGGACACGTCATACCAAAAATGCTCATTACTTATCCCCTTCACCAAAAGCTCTAAGATCAAAACAAATATATCCATAAACTCTTTTTGATTCTGTATATTCTAATATAGCTCTGACAGTCATTCAGAAGAAAGACTTTGCATAAAGATCTTCAAATTCAACTTGGTGGCATTTTGAAGCAACACTCAGAGCACTGATATTACAAAAGGGCATAGCTTAGCTATGCCCTCTTCCTTTACTGAAGCCTGCCTCCTCTCATAACCCTACAGATCCCTCTTCTTGCACGAACTCACACAGAACTGTTAACAGTTTCAAGTTATCTCCTTCACATTGTGAAATGTAATAGCAGATTGACTTTGCAATTATTAAGAGTTATTCTAGAGGTTTATAAGCACGTAATTCCAACTTCACTGATCAGTCATCTTGCCTTTTCCTCAACCCTTTTCTTTTTGAAATCTAACTTTTTAGCTCATTATTTCCTTTATCATCCCATTTACTGAATCTACGTGTTTCTTATTCTGTATTAGAATAATAGAATCTACTAGTTGAAAAGGTGCTCAAAGATAGTCATTCAAGGCTGTGCTGTCTTCCAGAAATCCCACAAATGTTAGATATCTCACTTCTAACAATTAAATAGGAAGTATTTCAGGTCCCCACTCCTACACTGTGGCTCATCAGACCAAGAATTCCAACTATACAATATGAAAATAAATTCTAAAATACAATAGAGCCAGAGGAATAACATAAAATGTGTACTTTGGCAGTATCAATAAAGAGAAGGATCTTTTTTAGTAAGCTTTCAAGCTCAAAGTTTTACTTAAAACATTGTGCAGTAAACTAAGTAAGACAATAGGGATCCCTGAAAGCATCTGTGGTGTAATATATATATTAAAACATTATCTAGACAGAAAATGAACTTCTTTGATTTTGCCCATAGGATGTCATCAAATGATAAGCAATAGATAAACCATACGACTGAAAACAGTCTCCTTCCTGCCGCCTTTGCTGAACAAGTGACTGTCCCTCTCAACTCCAATTCAATTTTTCCAGTTAGCTTCCACCTTGATAAGCGAAAATGATGGGATTACTGTAAAAAATGTGCATGTGTGTGTAAGCCTGTGTGTGTATATGTGCGTGACCATGTATTACCTCTCCTATATGCCATGTATGCATGTACATGTGTGTGTATTTTTTTGAGACATATCATCAGTAGTTAAACAAACATTTCCAGAGTTAGCACATAAAAAAGGATTTCAAAGTATGGGGTATAGTTTTAAAAACACACCTAACTGAAGAAGGATTAAGAAAATGAATTAGCTGAATGTTGTATTTTCAATTAAATTCAGTTTAACCAACCAGAAAGTCTATAAATATCACAACAGTACAACAAGAGACCTTGTGACTGTTTCACAAAAATTCTTTTCTTATTTCTTTTTCTCTTTAGGAATATCTTCTATTCACCCCTTCGCCACAGGCTCTCAGCTTCTAGCAGCAAAGGGAAAGTCAGGGCATGGCAACAGGCCTTTTGAAACCAAACGAAGACTGTCACTCCCAAACTACCAGCTATTTCCCTTCTGAATACAAACACACTATTTGAAGTAATTCATTTAGCTTTTTCTAAAGGCACCTTCTGTAACCTTGCAAGTGGTGATTTGTAATGTGGAGGGCTGTTATCAGGCAGCTACAATATTTTGCCTCAGTTCAATAAAGAGCAGCATTATTCTGAAGTTCAATCATATAGAAACATTTCAGGGAGGTACTCTGAAACAAGTTCTTGTTATCCACGTGTTGTTTGAGGGGGCTGGAGGGGTGGGGTAAACTAAACACCCCCATCCCTATCTAGCTGACTCTCTTCTAACTCACAAGGGACACTTGCATGCTGTCTGTCCTGGGCAGCCAAACAAGGCATTGGAGCAATCCTACAGCACCGTGTCCTATGCATCCCGGGGTCTGTGCTTGCCTCTCTCTCCCCATCCTTTCCACTTCAGGACACACTGGCCCAAATCCCAGCAGCCTAAGGGTTGTCACCAGCTGTCAGAGCAGGCTTTTTTGCCCCCAAATGATGAGCATGACATGTGGAGGAAATAATGCTCGCTAATTGCTACTATCAAACAATAGGAAATAGAATTGGGGGTAAATACTCCAGCTCCCTCATCCCTCAGCTTGAACACGCTTTACACTGGCTCCCAAAACTACTCAAGGTGCTTCAGCATCAGTTGCCTATGCCAGTAATTCATTTGAAAAAAGAAAACCAAAATCTCCTTTGTTGGCTGCCTTTCCTTCATGTCTAACTTCCCCATTTATTGAGATCACCTCCAAAATAAATTACTTGGGCTCCAATATTTGTTTCAGGGTCTACTTCTAGAAAACTGTCCAGACATTATGTGCTTCTTGCTAAGTAAGTTTGGATTTAATTTCACCCAAAATGAATAGAGACCAAACCTGAAATACATGCTTATCCGAACACACCACAAGCAATGAGGATGCCGACACAGAAGAGGGCAGCCAAAGAGCTGCATTCTTTGTCCTTCTGTCTCCTAGGAGTAATAGACTTTGAAAGGGAGACATTTTAAATAACAGTGCATACTATAAGTATTTTTAATGCATACATAATTATAGTTATACTTACTAGCATGCAAACAAAGAAAAATGCCAACTCTTAAGAGATTAATACAGTTGCTTAGGCATTTTTAGTTCATTTCAGTGCTAGCAATTATCGCTAGTGCAAATAAATTTCTACATTCAAATCCTCATCTTGGGTCTGCTTTTAGAAGAACCAAAATTGAAACACTACAAGAGATTGCTATTTTCCTAGGACCAGATCTAATGTTTTCTCTTAGTGAACGATATTGTGGTGGCAAATTGCATAAATCGATTGGAGTCATCTTAAGTAATTATCAGAAAGGCGCATATCTGTGAAAACTCTGGGGTGTCTCAAGGAACTAAAGTCAGCTGGGTCCCCTGAAAGACTGCCTTAGGAAGGAAATTCAGGAAATGTTCTCTCATAATTGGCCTCACTCTGTGCATATGTTTTGCTCTGTCTAAAGATTAGACCTACACTCCAGAGTTTACACTTTTTAGGAATCAGCCCAACCTGGTTGGCTTCTTCTCAGTTTTAATGCCAATTTCTCACCAGAGAGAGTCAGGTGGCTGCTCTGGTTCATCTGACAATAGCCAGGTGAACAAGAGTTGGTAATGCAGTGCTCCAAGAAAGGAATTGGTGACCCAAGAGAATAGGGGTCAGAACAAACGTAGAGAATCCTCTAAAACATCCATTATACAACAGCAGTTATTAGGGACTAGAAAGTGAGTTGCATCTAAAGAAAAAAGTTAAAATTATGTTTGCATTTCTAATAGGGAGTGGTCAAAATGAGCTACTAATGGTAAGTATTAGATGAATGAAGAACTTAATTCTCTCCTGTTCACCCAACGTGAATCTCAAAGTGACTAAAAAGATTGAAACATATGTAAAAACATATTTTCTTCCAGGGATTTATATATGTCTATGGTCTACTTTCTAATATAAGGCACACATCCTAACAGTTCATGTTCATACAAATTTCAAAAACAGTTTTCCTTCATAATAACATAAAGAATTATTGTTCAATAGTATGAAGTTTTTAAAATTGGAGATAAAATGGCTCTCATATCTGGAGCATGCCCACTCTCCCACCTTGAATGTAAAAAGAAAAAGGAAAAGGAAAGATATAAGATAAAATGGATAATCATAGGTCGTTTAATCAAAACTTCCATTTCCAAGAAAGTATCAATAAATATCTTTTGAGGAAAACAAAATGTTTATTGTTTCCTCATAACTTTCTATAGAAGGTTCTAAATACCCCCACAGGAACACATTTCAGAACTTCATAACACTGTATCACTCGATGGCATCGAAAGCCATTTTTCTTCCTGTCCAAATGCAGACAGACATCGTCTACCACATCCCTCTTTCTAAACCCCACAACACGGTACTTTTCCTTCAGGGAGCAGCCTTCCAGCTCGTATTAACACACTCCCCCAAGAACTTCCTTGTCTGATGCCAGCACTGATGTATGCTGTCAGTCTGGATCATTGCTAAATCTTCTTTTTGGTTATTAGTGTTGACATGATGAGTACCTGCGTGCTTACTAAGTGACGGCACTTTGGTCCCTGTGTAAACTCACCAGTCTCTTATGCCCTTGGGCAGTTCCAAAAACTTTATGTCACCTTTCCGGGTGACAGCAATGCTGCCAGTGAACATGCCACTGAAGATCGTAGACATAAGTGAGCCATCACTGTGGGCGCAGAGGCAGGTCTTTGTTCATCTGCAGGCATATCTATTTTACCCAGGAGAGGGTTGTCAATGTGGTACAATATATTGGTTTCTGTATATTTTTTCTTGAAGAAACAGGAAAATCATATAAAGGACTATCTAAAATGATATGGTCTTATTTAATGAAATATTTAATGTGTCTACTATTCCCTACTATTTTGTGATACTAGAACCTACTTTGCTATTCAGTACAGTGCAAGTGCCCAGGATTTTCTAGCTTTCGTTGTTACTCAATAGCAGCAAATACCTTACTTCTTTATTGGTGGAATGTTTTACTTGTCAGATTCAGTAAAAACCAGGTCCTCTTGGATGGCTAGTCCCCTTGGTTACAAGAAGAATAGCATATCCACTTTTTCTCCAAAGATTATGCTCTAACTTCTGAGAAAAGAGCAAAAATTTAATACAGATCTAGGTAATTTTAAAGCACAGTATAAATAAGTCATGCTTGATAATTCTGATGCAGTCATTGTTTCCTTTTGTGTGGGAACAGACCCATGAAGGGTCAACATTTTAAGACAGTTCAGATACACCTAAACACTAATCTTCCCATTCCTATATTTTATCTGTTTGAACTCAATACGTTCATCATGTATACCCTGTACCCTTGAACACTTTAAACATGACAGTCAGCAAACAGAAACCATTTCAGCAAATGATGCTGGAACAACGGCATATTCAAATCCCAAAAAAAAGAAGAAAAGAAAAAAACTGTGACCCTATCTTAACACCATACACAAAAATTACTTCTAGATGGGTCATAAGCCTATACTAAAAGCTAAAATCATAGAGCTCCTAGAAGAAAATATTGAGAAGGACTTGGTGACCTTGAGGTAGGCAAAGACATCACAAATAGGACATAAACAACACTAAGTATAAAGAAAAAACTGACAAATGATAAATTAGACTTCAGAAAAAATTAATAGCTCTGTTCTTCAAAGGACACTTTAGAAAATTAAAAGGTAGACCACATATTGGGAGAAAATATTTGCAATACATACACTTAACAAAGGATGCAAGTTCAGATCATACAAATAACTGCTAGAACAATAAAAAACCAACAATCCAATTAAAAATTTGTCAACATTATAACCAAGTATTTCAAATAAGAGAGTATGTAAAAATGGTCAAAAAGCACATGAAAACACACTCAGTGTCATTAATCATCAAGGAAATGCAAATTAAAACCAAAGTAAGTTACCACTCGAAACCACGAGAAGACTGTTATTAAAAAGACAGAACTTCTAATGTTGGCAAAGAAATGGAACAACCAGAGTTTTCATGCTTCATTGGGAGGAGAAAAAAATAGTACAACGACTTCAGAAAACGATTTGGCATTCCCATATAATATAATGTTACCCATATATACTTTCTAAGACCCAGGAGTTCCACTCCAAGGAAAGAAAAATATGTCTGCAAATTGTACATGAATGATCATAGCGAAGTATTCATAATAAACTAACACTGAAAATTGCCCAAATGTCCACCCTCAAGAGATTGGCTAAGCCAATAGTGGCATATTTATACAATGGAACACTGCGACTCAGCAAGAAAAAAAAAGACTATTGATAAATGCAACAACATGATAACTTACAAAACATACTGAACTTAAGAAGGCAGAGTGCATACCCCACTATTCCATTTACATAAAGTTGAAGAACAGTCGAAGTAATCTGTGATGCTAGAAATCAGAATAGTGGTTGCCAAAGGAAATGGAGATTAATGCGAAGGGTGTATCAGGAGTCTCTGGGCCAACAGAAACGTTCTCTGTCTTGCCAAGAGTGCTGCTTACACAACATTATGCAATTATCAAAACTTATAAATTTGTATAACCTAAAAACTGCACTGCATTTTTCTTAAAATTTGCCTCAGTTTTTTAAAGTAAGAAAACCAGATAAAGTGGAGTGAAGAGAAGAATCTTTATTAATTTCTGCCATTGGATAAATACCACACATACACTTGCATAGGATTCACGAGATGATTGGTTGACCTCTGGTATACTTGCCAAAAACATATTTCACTGATGAGGAAACAGAGGCTCAAGAAGATTTAGAAATTTGCCCATAGTCACAAAGCAACCAAGAAGCAGATTGGGGATTCAAACACTGGCATTTGACTTCACCTATCATGTTCTTTCTACTCTAACAGTAGCTCTTGAACGTTTTTTACCTCATTCCAGAGTAAGAAACACCATACACACACACACACACAATAACAAATCTTTCATAAAATATTGTTTAATCTTAAAATATATAATTAAAATTTTGCACACGCACATGTCTACTTTCAGGTTCAACATAGTCCATATTTTCTCCAGTCCTGAAACAAACCTATAAAAGATAATACATATATCTTTTCACACTATAATGTCATTCAGTACAGAGAAATTACTATACTATAGTTGTAAGGATCTAAGCGTACAGCAGATTCTGGCACTCATCTCATGCTCACTGCGGATCACAGCTTCACAGAGGATCAGCATGCAGGCACTAAATTTCCATACTAACTGCAGAATCACAAATTTGAGGGGAAAATGCATCAAGAAGATGGCATGATCAACAAAGCCACATGTACCATCATGTCAGTAAGGCCTGGCAAAGAAATAGATGCATAAAAGGTGGAATTGGGGTAAGAAAGACTCAGAAGTTCAAAGACAGTCTTAGGAGTCAGGGATAATATTACAATTTTATGATATAAGATGTACTTTTGTATAAGGTTGCTCCATGTTCCACTAAGTTACCATGGTGGAGGCAGAGGGAATGGAGAGCAGAGATGATAGCAGTCTAGGAACTGCACTGTGATTTGAAGTGAGAAAAAGAAACAATATGTAGCTGTCTTCATCTTGTTAATTTAGAGCTAACAGTGTCCTCATTTTACACAGGAGGAAAAGAGGAATATAGAGGGTAAAGTAACTCACCCAAAATAACACAGACCTTTAATAATAGGAACAAAATTGAAACCTAGAGAGTCCATTTCCAGCATCTATGCTGTTAACCAACTACATCTAAATGCCTTTTTCATTCTACTGTCCCCTTCCATAGGTAAAGACTGCTGTTTTTGTAGGTCAAAGTGATTAAATATCATTTCCTATGGTTCAACAAAGTGATTGCTTTTATAATATAATCATTTCACGCACTTCAATCAATTAATTCTCTCCTCTATGAACTCCAAGTTCTTGGAGGAGTTTTACAACCTCCTTCTCTTCATAGTCTCACTACTACCTCCTCAACCTGAAGAAATTTGGGATTTTCTCCAACTCCTCCCTCAATTTGTTCTTTGTTGCCAAATCCATTTGAAATTTTAATTGTCTGTCTTGGCCTGTCTGCAGCACCTGAAAACATTAACCGAATATTTCATTTTCAAATACTCTATTTACCTGACACTGAACTCACTTGACTTTTCCTACTTACATTCTAGGAAGCTCCTCTTGGTCAGCTTTGTGGATCACTTTTCTTCTGTCTTTCCTTAAATGCTGATGTTCCTCGGGGTTTTATCCTAAGACCCCTTTCCTGTTGCGCGCCGTACACTCTTCCTGGGTAAACTCTTCTACTCAGGAGGTCAACTACTGTGCACATGCTAATGAAACCTAAGCCATTACATGCAGCACATATCTTTCTCCAGACACAACTTTCCACCTGCATTTTTACTTTAACACCACACACACCTTCCAACGCAAATCCAGCTAAACTCAGCATTAACCTCCTTTTAATTCCTATCTCAGAAACAGGTACCACCCTTAAGCCAATTACCAAGGAACAACCTAGAAAGCAGCCTTGACCAACCTTTATTTTTCATCACCTCTATCCAAGCTGATTCTTTATATTTTACTTGCTAAATTTACTTTAGCTGTGTCCCCTTCTTCACTCCTAAGTTGAATTCAGGTCACCACAACTTCTCTCCTGGACGGCTGCTCTAGCTACCTAATGGCCTATGTCTTACTTCTGTTGAACCCATTCTTTAATAGAGCAGCCACATTATACTTTCAATGAAATTCTGATATCACACATGCAGGCTTTTAAAACCTTTAAATGCTTTACCGTTGATTTTAGTATAAAGTCTGCACATTGTAACATTGCTTACAAGATATGTGTGGTGAGCCTCTACCATTCTCTTTAGACCCACTGTTCTTGATGCTTTCTCTTTTACTGTGTTTTCCAAGCATACTTAATCTTTTGGGTTCCTGGACCCAAATCCAACGTTGTGGGGTGGAGGGGTGCAGTCTCCCCAAAGAACACCAGCAGGGTGTCTGAGATTTCAGCTCAATTCTAACACTAACCAGAATCATATCAGATTTTACAGATTAAGAGGTTTGATCCTCCAAAACTGTGCTCTTCCAACTTCAGATGCCAGTTGCCAGCCCAGGTTGTTACTTGTACTTCTAACCAACTGGTTATAAACCAGAGGTTTCCACTGCCTCCTGAGGTTCAATTAATTTGCTAGAGTGGCTCACAGAACTCCCAGAAACATCTTACTTATTAGTTTATTATACACATCTACTTATTAGGTATATTGCCAAGGATATAACTCAGGAACAGCCAGACGAAAGAGATGTAGGACAAGGCGAGGGAAAAGGAGCTCAGAGCTTCCACCCTCTGAGCTCACCACTCTCCCCAAATCTCCATGTGTTCATGAACCCAGGAGCTCTTCAAGCCCAGTCCTTATAGGTTTTCTTGGAGGCTTCATTACATAGGCATGATTGATTCAATCATTGGCCATTAGCTACTGATTCAGCCTCAAGCCCCTTTCCCCTCCCTGGAGGTAGTGATTAAAAGGTTGTTTCTCCTGGCTCCCACCATACAAAAGTCCCCTAATTAAAACCTTTACTACTTTCATCCTTCAGGAAACTCCAAAGGTTTTAGGAGCTCTGTGTCAGAAATAGTGAGGAAGACCAAATATATATTTATTATTCTAAATCACAATATCAAACTTAATTTCTATCTATTCAAATAAGTGTTCTCTGTCTTTGCAGGCTTTGGAGATGCTGCTTGCTGTATTAATGTATAATTCTCTCTGAATGCAGCCCTTTTTTCACTGAATCCTGTCCATATCCTACTTGTTTGTTAGATATCAACTAACAAGTGCCTTCCTATGGAAGCCTTCCATTATGTCTGTACACTTCTTTAAGTGACCTGCTTGGGATTCCTAAATTATCAAGTTTTCCTTACCATTGCATTTAGCAGATCCTATGTAAATTGCTTATTTAATTGCCTTTAACTCTTGTGCCCTCCCTCAACCTAAACATAGGTCTCAGATAGTAATACTGAGCACAGATAACCACAACCACCTGCACCAAGTCTGTACTGTTTCTCATTGAGTACTATGGCTAGTATATACTTAATATGTACACACACACACACACATACACACACACATATACTCTACTCATTTTATTTAAAGAGACACTTTGGTTTAATTGTAACTCATTCTGAATACTTACTATTTCATCTAATGCCATTAATAGCTTTTGATCACCATAATGTTTTAGTCCACCAAATATTCCTAATATGGATATGATATCATTTCCAATCTTTCACTAATTTCAGAATTCTAATTTAAGGCAATAAGTCATCTAGTCAATTAATATATGATAAAGGAGCCATGGACATACAATGGGGAAATGACAGCCTCTTCAACAGCTGGTGTTGGCAAAACTGGACAGCTACATGCAAGAAAATGAAACTGGATTATTGTTTACACAAAAGTACACTCAAAATGGATTAAAGACTTGAATGTAAGTCATGAAACCATAAAACTCTTAGAAGACAACATAGGCAAACATCTCCTGAATATAAGCATGAGCAACTTCTTCCTAAACCTATCTCCTCGAGAAAGGGAAACAAAAGCAAAAATGAACTCATGGGACTACATCAAACTAAAAAGGTTTTGTACGGCAAAGGACATCATCAACAAAACAAAAAGGCATCCTACAGTATGGGAGAATATATTTGTAAATGACATATCCGACAGGGGGTTAACATCCAAAATGTATAAAGAACTTAGATGCCTCAACACCCAAAAAGCAAATAACCCAATTAACAAATGGGCAGAGGATATGAAGAGATAGTTCTCCAAAGAAGAAATTCAGATGCCAACAGACACATGAAAAGATGCTCCACATCACTAGCCATCAGGGAAATGGAAATTAAAACCACAATGAGATACCACCTTACACAATTAAGGATGGCCAGCATCAAAAAGACTAAGAACAACAAATGCTGGTAAGGATGTGGAGAAAGGGGAACCCTCCTACACTGCTGTTGGGAATGTAAGCTAGTTCAACCATTGTGGAAAGCAAAATGGAGGTTCCTCAAAAAACTAAAAATAGAAATACCATTTGACCCCGGAGTCCCACTCGCTGGAATTTACCCAAAGAATACAACTTCTCAGATTCAAAAAGATATATCCCCTATGTGTATCACAGCAGTTTTTACAATAGCCAAGATATGGAAGCAACCTAAGTGTCCATCTGCAGGTGAATGGATAAAGAAGGTGTAGTACATATATACAGTGGAATACTATTTGGCCATAAGAAAGAAACAAATCCTACCATTTGCAAAAACATGGATGGAGCTGGAGGATATTATGCTCAGTGAAATAAGCCAGGCCAAGAAAGACAAATTCCAAATGATTTCCCTCATTTGTGGAGTATAACAATGAAGCAAAACTGAAGGACAAAATGGCAGCAGACTCAGAGACTCCAAGAATGAACTAATGGTTACCAAAGGGGAGGGGTGTGGGAGGGCAGGTGGGGAGGGAGGGAGAAGGGGATTGAGGGGTGTTATATTTAGTACACATGGTGTGGGGATCACGGGGAGAACAGTGTAGCACAGAGAAGGCACATAGTGGATCTGTGGCATCTTGCTGCACTAAAGGACAGTGACTTCATTGGGGTATGGATGGGACATGATAATATGGGTAAATGCAGTAACCACATTGTTTTTTCATGTGAAACCTTCATAAGAGTGTATATCAATCACACCTTAATAAAAAATTTTTTTTAAAAAGTCATCTAACCATCCTAAAGTCCATTCCAAAACAATATCATATGATAAAATGCCTCAGCCACCAACTGTTATTTCATCTTCACACAATTCCTTAAAGATCACTTCTTCCACCAGATCTTGGATGGATGAAAAGGCAGCTTCCAGTTTTTGCCTCCAAAAAGAAAAACTTAAGACTATCTGAAGACATGTATGATCCTTAATTCAATTTAACACCCACTTACATTTCCTCATTTATAACAGTTACCTACCTAAATGTCTAATAAAAAGTATATTCTATTAGGTATTCATTCATCTGCTTGCATTTTATAGTCTTCTCTTATACATGAGTGTTATTGCTGCATGTAAAGAAAATTTCCAAAAAATCAAATTCCTTAAGTTTCCTGGAGACAAGTATTTTAAAAGAAACAATAAATTCTACCATAACAGGTATTTAATGTTTCTCAAAGTTTTCCAAAGAAAGATCTTAGTATTTCCTTAAACAAGCAATATTCTTCAATAGTGTTTAATGTTTCAAGGTTTAATGGTTCCTTTCTGACACTCTTTCACAGTATAATTGGACATTTACTTAATTTCTGGTTCATTACTTACAAAATCCAAATTGATTTTGCTACCCTCCAGTCTGTCTCTATCTTTTCTCATAACACAGGGACGATATTACCTGCCTCTGTGGATATAACGTAAGGACCTGAGCCAGAGTGTATGCTCAGCCAAAGCAGCCACTACTTTAGTCACCCCTTCTCCTCAAAATTAACAAATTTCTTCTCCTCCAGCCTCTTCACTGAGCTTCTGTCACGGAAGCTCCCTCTCCTGAGTTGTAGTCAAAATGCGTCATTTTCTGACATACAATTCTATGAATCTGCTAAAAATAACCACGCTCTAGAGAAAACACATTCATTCTGTTTTCTGTGAGAAGAGTAAAATCTAATCTTTTTTAAAGGAAATGGGAATCAATTGATAACAGTGTAATACTACCAACCAATCTGTTTCAAAGTTATTACATCCTAAAACCTTAGAACCTACAGATAACATTTAAATCAAGCCACGTTACCACGTTATCTCTTTCTGACCACATGTGAAATCTGCTCACTTACAAATTTTAAATAAGACTAACCCTGCTTAAGATACAACACAGGACCTGTTTCTTCCTCCCTAGAAGAATTCAGGAAATGTAAGCAGTTCTTTAAAAAACATGGAAAGAAATTGCCTCAGCAAGCCGAACAAAGTCTTCCAATCCCTTTTGGATTAAAAAAAAAAGGCATGGAATGTTCTCCTGTCCTTACCAGACTTTATCACCAAACTCCCTCAGAAACAATAGTCAATATAAGACACTGAGATAATGTAGGCTGTTTTAATCATCCTCAACCTAATTCTGTACTTACATAAATTTCCCATTTGTAAATTTACTTGCCTTTTGTATACTATACTTATTTGGAATAATTCATCCAATACTTGCTGAGGAATGTACTTCAGAAGTTCATGGCAACAATCATGAACTCGTACACATACTTTGCGTATTAATATTTGACTTTCCTTCAAAGCCTGACTGAAATCCTGCCCCCTCCACAGGAGGCATCATGGTGATTTAATGGTTACACATGGCCTCTGGGCGAGAAAGTCTGGGCTTCAGCTTTGCAATTTATTTACTGTATGACCTGAGATAAATTAATTTCTCTAATTCTTCACCTTTTTTCATTAAACTGTAGCTAAACTGTAATTTTTTCTATAATAAATATCCTAAAAGATTGTCACTCAGGTGTTCTCGGGAGTTTATTCTCTCTACTGCAAATCTTTTTGGGAGTACCAAAACAAAGATAATGCTAATAGCTATCTCATAAGATGAATGCATGTAGATTAAGTGTGATAATGCATGCAAAGCATCTAGTACAGTGCCTGACAAAGAGTAACCTTCCAATAAGTGCTGAGAGCAATAACAATGCTGCTGCTGCTGCTGAATCTATGGTTACCATGACTCACAGTAGGCATGACCTCCTCTGAATCCCTATGTCATCACCTGTAAAACCCAGCAGATCTTCCCTTGCACTGTTCTTTATGTACTTTATGTATATGGTGAATCCCCCACAGATATTTAAAACCTAATAAATTAAACATCAGACTCTTCTCCATATATTGTAGCGCATACTGCAGAGAGGTATTAGCAACACACCTTCAAGGGCAAGCATGAGGATAGAGTCAAATGTAGGAGAGTGCTAGCCCAGTGAGATTCATTCCCCAAACTGCAGCTAAACTGTCAGCTTTAGCTATAGCACATGGCCTAAAACTCTGTCACTCAGGTGTTTATTATCTCTCTCTACTGCAAGTTTTTCTCGAAGTAGTGTCCACGACACAAATGTAAGCAACGGAGGTTATGCTACAGATGACTTGTTTCCCAAAATAGTTAATAATGACTGAGCAGCAGGTTGCTTGGCTATGACTTCTCAAGTTTTTAACAAATAAAACATGCAATCATTTCCGAGCTTGCCACTTAAGAAAACGAACAAGTCATATAACAAGGTTATTCACCAACATTCATTTGGGAGGTCTGCTACTAACCAGCATCCTTTTTGAAAAATCTGTTTCTATATCATGCTTATATTTTATGGAAATTCACCATTTTTTGTGAGAAAAGATATCATATTTCAATCAATGGGTATGTTAGATATTATATTGCTTATAACTTTAAAAAACAAGCCATTGTCAGAACATAATGGCAATTAATATACATTTCTTATAATATATATTCAGACCAAAAAAGGAGATCAAATAAGGTATCCAAATAAATAAGTACTTAATAAAAACTGGTGATACTATAAAGCTATTTCTAAGGATTTCTAAAAACCTCCTCTAAAACTTCCTTCCCTTCTAGAGCTGCTATGGGAACAAACAGCTTCAATCTAGATTGTTTACTTAGACACTAAGGACAATAATCAGTCCTTATTGTGTTCCCACTCTCAGGTACTGTGTCACCAAGTCTCTCTACAATAAATAGATAGAAAAATATGCTGCCCCTTATCCAGATGGATTTATCCTGGTCATGCTCATTTTAATAAAACGAGTTAATGAAATATGAATGTACAAGGCCTGACATTCATTCACAAGAAAATTTGAAAAGGAAATACATTAAAACACAAATGCACGGGGACTGGTATAGGTGTAAGAAATAGAGAAGACTTCGTGGAAGGTGAAAAGAAGAAGGCAGGCGGCTGGGCACCGCGAGATGCAGGAGCGACACAGCAGTGATCGCCCTAGTTTTCCTTGCGCCTCACATGTGCCAAAATGGGTACTGGAAAAGCTGGTAATCCAGAAACATCAACACAAGCAGACCCAAAACAGCCTTCAGAAAAAGCCAAAGGACTAGAAAGAGGGCAACCTAGCAAGACAGCAAACTTCTAGACAGCAAACATCCTCCTCTGGTCAAACAACACAGTAAACACAACAAAATAAAACCAGCGTCTCATCCTCACCTCCGCCAAGAAAGGTTAAACAGGGAGGCTAAACTTTCAATCTCATCCATCCCTAAAGAAGAATTCTTTTCCCCTCTGGGGGGAAACAGAGAAGACTGGAGGGGGAATAGTTCATTTCCACCCACAACAGGGAGCCTTCCCGGTGGCAGTGGAGGCCACGTGAAGATGCTGGACTTCCACCCTCATGAATAGCAATATATAAGTTATTATTACCTCCTAGTAATGTGTATACATCATAAATAGTGGTGGCAATGAGTGGGCACCCTTCTCCCTCCAAGCCAGGGTGGTGTCCGTGGTCTCCCCTGCGGGAACTTACACCATGCTCCGATAGGAGTGAGGCCTGCCTATGGTTCCTCGTGCCGCTGGAGGCCAGGGAGGCAGCAGTAAGAAGGTGCTCTTCGCCCTCCTGGCAAGAGTGGTGTTAATGGATGCCTAGTGGGGATCTTGTGCTTTCACCTCCACCCAGAAGATCAAGGGGGTATCCCCTCCCTCTGCCACCAGGGTGTCAGAGGAGCCTGCTCTAGAAGAACATTGTTTGAAGAGTGACATGGTCTGCCTCCGATTTTAAATGAGCCACTGTGACTGCACAGTGTGTGTGTGTTGGGGTGGGGAGCAGAGGTTGTAGGATGGTGAGGCTAAGATACAAAGAAGAGTAAAACCAATAGCTTGTTAGTGCTTGGAAGCCAATGGAGAAACCAAGAAATTGGAAAAAGATCAACAGCGGAAAGTGCAGCCAAGAGACCTGATGAGAGGTCAGAAAAATTTTACTGGACTTGGCAATTATGAGATGATTTGAGCTCGAGGGTTGCTGGTTTTAGGACCGTGATGAGGAAGAAGCCAGACTGAGAAGTTCTGAAGAGGTAAACTGAGAAAGCGAGGCAGCCAGGATGACCAAGATAATCACAAACTTGAAGGAAACAAGGGAAGATAAGTGTCAAGAGAGATTATTTTTATTACTTTTGACAGTGAAACAAGTATTCACTGGATCACGTTTACAGGCTGCCACGAAACAAGAGTGGACCAGGGGGAAGACATTGTAGGTAAAAGCATGTAACGACAGGAAGAGCATTAGGGTCAAGGATATGGATGAACAAGTCAGCCTTGAACAAAAGGAAGCATTTCATCTTTTGGAATGCAAGACAGTAAGGAGGAGTATGGGAGTTTTTAGGCGGTAAAAAGTTGAAGAATGTCAGAATTATATCCATCGTTCCCACTGAAGAAGAGGATGAGATCAGCTGCCACGAGTGAAGGACACATGGGTTAATGAGGAGGCTTAACAAGGTTTGGAATTGCCCTTGAAACAGGAAAAGGGCAAATGAAGTTCAAGTAAAACACTGATAAGTGACCATAGGGAATATGGTATTTTAAAAACCCTTGTTGAAATAGTTTTTCATAAGATAATTTATTTCATAATTTGATTTATGAATTCAAATTCTACTCAGCAGTGATTCAAAAAGTAAGGCAGTGCTACTTTTCTTAGAAAAATCAAGCTCCAAGTTGAGGTCAAGTCCACAATGCCATTAAAGTGTTAAGGAAAATTTTAAAAGCAAAATTTTACATTTATATAACTTCCATTTGTATTTTAAAAAATGACATAGTCTATATGTTACAGGAAGCAGAAATGTTAACATTCTGTCCCATGTGTTTTAATTGCAAAAGCATAATTTTTCTATTAAATCTTAACTGTGTTCTAATAGCAGATCAAAGATACATAATTTAGTTCTTTTGCCAATTTTTGTTTTTTATTTAAGAAACATAAGATTATCCCAAATTTATTGGGAGTAAAAAAGAGATTATATTAATAAAAGAAAAACTCACATAAGTTCTATTTTTTTCTCAGAAGCTGGTTTTAGAGATTACACCAACACCTTTCCTTAAGAACTCAGCATGCTTTATAGAAAATATTTTAAAGAACACAATCTAAACTTTCAAGTGATTCTAAATTTTAAAATGACCCTTACTGAGAACCTTCATGCAGTTAAATCACTACAAGTCAGCATTTGTGATCAATACAAAACCCTGTTTCTCTCATGGTTTTAAAAGTAATCCGTATGTGCAAACACGAAGGCCAATCCTAGATGGATGGCCAATCTTTTCACCAAAATTTGAAAACAGCACCTAGAGCTTTTAAGAAACCATTTGAAGTATTGGAATATTTGGCACTATATGACTTAATCATATATGAGCCAACCAAAGCAATGATGAATCTACCAATATTTGTGAAGAATTCAGTTGAGGAAATCTTGCCAACCAGAGGATTCTGTAAATCTAATGACATCTGGGACTACAAAGAAACATACAGATCATCTGGTCAAACTCCTTAATTTTGAGGGACAAGGAAACAGGGCCCAGGGAAGGGAAGTTTACCAAGACTCAGTTTAATCAAAAGTGGAACTAAACTCCAGGTATCTGGATTCACAGATATATGCACTTCCCAGAGTAACACAGATATAAATAACCTCATTTAATTTCATCTGGCAAACAACACAGAGGCCGAGTGGGACTTTAAGGATCATGCTGAGTCTGCTATTTTATCGTATCAGGAGTACCTTCCCTAACAAATGGGTAATTAAACAATATCATAATCACAGGAGAAATATTATTTTAATCAATCGAACATATTATACACATTCTTCAAACTATATTATTCAAGATCGCTTCTAAGTAACAATCAAATACATAAAATGTTTGGGCTCCTCCATTAGCTTTCACTACTGAAAATACAGCAAAAAACAAGTGAAATAAGACAAACTATAACGAAAAGAACAAAATAACCAACAAACTAGTACTCTAAACCCATGGCCCTCAATTCTAAGTGAAACAGTCACAACTGAGCATTGATTTGCATCTATCACCAATCAAGGAAGCAACATAAATCATCGTGCAAGTTCATTGTTTTACATCACTGCCCTTATATATATTAGCTTCCGGAAAATCATTCTGAAGAACTGAATCCTCTGGATCATTTTTATTACTCACTCAGTCTTGAGACTGTCTGCACATTACTGACTGAAATGTACTTCACTGTGCACCTTCTTTCCAAACGAATATCTATGTCAGGTTTATTTATAGCCACTGTCTTCAATCAGTCCAATCCAGGTATGAGAAATAAAATCATCTCAACACACTCTCCTATAGAGATCTGAAACAAAGCCTGAAAATCTTGGCAAATGACCTTTGAAAAGATTATGAAAGATATATAATGTAAAATGCACAAGAAGATTTATTGGAGATTCCAAAGTATACTCGCCTTATACTCTTCAATAAGCACATGTAAGGAGCCTCAGGTACAATCTGGGAATTTAAGCCTCATGCATCTTTTTTTTGCATATCCCTTTGTATACTCCAAGATTATTACGACCTCTTCCATTCTCTTTTCCCCATTATGAATTTCCCTGAAATTTGGAGACCTCTTTGTTTCTTACTGAGATGCTTTTCTCTTTTTTTAGGGGCTTTTTCCTTCCATTTCTTTACAAAAGTAGGACATGCTTCCCCCTACTGGGAAAAAACTAAATTACAAGGTATGTCAGAACATGTTCCTAAGTATCAAGAAACCAAGTTCCTGGGAAAGGTAAAATGTTAGGGAACCAGGTGCACAGCCTTGTGTGTCTGTTTTTTGCTTCACATAAATACTTACCCACTCTATTAAGAATTTCTTTAGTTTGGCAGTTTTCAAAAGTATACTAACTTTTATTAATGATTGATGAATTAATCATTGAGACTGCTGTCCTAAGTAGTCCAATTAGCAAGTCAGAGAATATGATCAATTTGTAACTTTGTTTTCATTTTAAAGACTTTATCAGTTAAATGAAGACCTATCTGGAAAATAATATTTAAGTAAATTATTTGAGAAGGCTTAATTGCATTTTTAATCATTTTGAGCAATCTTAAGCATGTATTAACTCATTGATTTTCAATACTGTTATGAAGTTATTATTATGAAGTTACTTTTATTTTTGTAATAAAGTGAGGGAGAGTTTAATTTTTTTAATTGACTTTACTTTTCAACTTTAACTCTTTTTTTTATTCAGGAACCAAGAAAGTAGTAAGCATAATTGCACTGTACCTTCCTAAATCTACAGAACCAACTTTTCCTTGCAAAACAGTTGTTGTTTGACACATTCAGTATTTTGACAATAAATCTTTTCTTAATTCCTCAGTACACAAAAACAGAAAAACACATTACACTTTATTGTGGTTGCAAATAATAATCGATCAATAAAATATTTAAACTTAGTGGTCCATTTGAATCATACATGAAAGATTACATTTTTTTCCTTCCATGTGCAACTATGTCTCAAAAAAAGAAAATATTTCTTTTGATGCTGAAGGACTATAAAAGAGAAGTTACCACTTTTAGTTTTGCTCCAAGTCAGTCCATAACCACCTCAGCTGCAAAACTGCACGGTAGTCAATTTGATGATGAAGCAATTCATTACTAATGAAGCATTCATAAAAAAAAAAATCTGAAGTTGTTTTTAAAAAGGCATGTACACGGCATTATTTCAAGACAAATGGAGAAATTTAGTTAATGTTTCTCTCACACAGAAGTTTGTGGTGTGTGTGTGTGTGTGTGTGTGTGTGTGTGTGTGTGTGTGTGTGTGTGTTTCTAAACAGCCTTTCCAAGCAACGCAAAAACCTAGACATACATGTTTCTCTGGGAATTAAATCTCCTTTAACATTTCAGGTACACAAAAGAAAATGCACAGTTGGTAAAACAGTTGATCAATTGTGGAGTGTTCCCGGGGACCAATATCTCACGGTGTACCCAATCATCACACTTCAAATAAATTGATAAGCACTTCAGCCTCTGCCACATTTACAAACGGAGACGAAAAGGCATAGTTTTATCTAGGTTAATTCTAACATTTTGCATAGGAAAGACAGTAATGAGACAAAAGGGTATCAAAATCACTTCCCAAATGTAGACCAAAAAAAAAAAAGAAGAAAATGCTGATTTGTAGTTAAGCTCTTAGAACACTACATTGATCACCATTCACTTCCAAATTGATTTCTCTTCCCTCAGCGAAGTGAAAATATCCCCGCAGACCGCGTTACACTTTACGGTTTCTCTGCCAATGGTCCTCACAGGTCACATCACCACTGCCATCAGATCTCATAGCTTTGGTCTTCCCCAAATTCAGACGTAGAGGGGGGGACCCCTGCTGCCGGCCCCAGGGACGGGCTCTGTCCTCCCAGTTCCCCTGCAAGGGAGACCGGCGTCCCCGCCTAACTTCACTCCCCTGGCCGAGCCGCGGGGGACACGGGCGGCGTGTGCCCGTCCGTGGGGGCAAGTCCTACCTTCCGCCAAAAGGCGCGATGCGTGCACAAAGGATGGATCCAGGCTATCTTTCTCGGCCATCAGCTCAGGCAAGTATTTCTCCTCTTCCATAGCGCGGACTTCGCACCGGCCCCGGGCGAAGCGCAAGGTGCCGCTCGCTCGGACGCAGGGTCGCCGGGCAGCGCCGGGCTCCCGCGCGGCTCCGCCTCCGCCGCGGCGAGGGGGCCTCCGCGCGTCCTCACTGGCCCATGCGGCGCGCGTCTGCGACTCCCGCCGTCGGGCTGCGCGGCCCCGCGCCCAGGCGGCCGGTCCCTTCCGTCGTCCCTCACTCGCGCGGGGCCCCGGCTCCCACCAGCGGCCTTAACTGGGGAGGCGGAACCGGCGTGCGTCCCACCTCCGCCATCCCCTCATTGGTGAGGGTGCCACGGGAGGCGGGGCCTCCTCGAAGGCCGCGGGCCCTCATTGGGCCTCGCCGCACGTCGGGTCGCCTGACTGGCAGGAGGCAGCTGCAGCGGGGAGGGGAGCGCAGACGGTGCAAATGCTTGCTTCTTGCAGCCCGAGCCTTCCCAGCGTATTAGGCATGCCCAGTTGTGCGGAGCACTGTGTCTCAGCTGAGGTGCGGAGCGGGGAGAGAGCGGGAAAAGCACCGGTTAAACAGAGAAGCTCGGGTCCCAGACGTCAGGAGAGATGAGGATGAGGCGTAAGCGGTTGAGGGATGGGAAAGCCCCGGGGAAAAGTCTCAGGAAGGTTGATGGGACTTCACCTGCGTCCCTCAGGCACAGGTGTCTCCTCTCGCTCCTGCAGCTCAGACGCACTCCAGGGTGCAGAAATCAGCAGGGCTCCCGGTCTGGGTACGCCGCGAAGACTGCCTGTGATCCGCGGCTGACCTACATCTCGGGGACGCAGTAGGATGTTCATTGATAAACAAATAAAGCAGCTTCTGGGCGATGTCGTACAGCAACACGCTTCCAGTGTACAATCATTGCCGTATTGACTTAGTGATTTCCCTCCCATCCATCCATCCTCCCCCAATCCCTATCTATCGGAAAGGTTCAGGAAGGGAGCTGAATTTTAAAACTGGAAATCAACATAATCAATTGACCACCGTTTGTGAAGGAATTGGGAAGACACGTGAAAAAGGAAGAGACTAGAAAATAGGGAACCGCAGCGGCTCCAATTTCCCTCTTTCCCCTTATTGTAGATGTGGGTCTCTTTCACCGATGCTGTCGCTCAACCACTTGCATCTCTCCCGCCTCTACTTAAGGAGAGTTAAACCCTCCAGGTGTCAGCAATGCTGGAAAGGCAGTACCCGTCCTTCTCTCACCAATGGGCCTGAAAATGCAGCTTGCATGCTTCAGATGTTACAAAACAATCTTTCCACCGTATCTTTTCATAAAAAACCATTTTCCAATTCACCTCTCCTCCGCTATTTTCGGTGCGGAAGAAGCAAAGCAACGCTAACTTTCCTACAAATAGAGCCTGCTGAAACTTTTCCAAGTTCTCTGACTGTATTCAAATCTTTATTTTTCATGACAAAGTGGGGAGATTATCTTTTGCTTACATAATGTTTTTAAATTTTCATGTGCCCTCAATTCCATTTTCTCGATTTGTCCTCACAGAAGCACTCTGAAAAAGGTGGTGCAAGCATTGAGTTCTCTGTGGCATAGGTGCAGAAACCAAGACAGAGGCCGAGGAGTCCAGTGACCCAGAAGGAACAAATCTGACCTCATGTGACACTAGCCATGTTCATGCCACCCACAAGCGGAGTCTACGCTACGGTGGTACCAATGGTGAGGGCATATGTGGCTGACAAATGTGGTAGAACATTCAAAGTTCCTAAGTAAGCTGTGAGACAACCGCTCATTGATAATTTTGTTATTTGACAGTTGGGGGGGAAAAAATCACTTTTCTTCAGGGCTTTTTTAATCAAGAGTTTTCTTATGTAAAAATCTAACACTTTAAAATGGTCTGCTCCCTGTAATGTTATCACTCATGGCCTATAAAAATATCCCATAATAGGGATATGGGCAAAATGTGTGAAGGTGGTCAAAATTTACAAACTTCCAGTTATAAAATACATGAGTCCTGGGGATGTAATGTACTACATGGTGACTTATAATTAACTATATGTATCATATACTTAAAAGTTACTAATAGAATAAATCTTAAAAGTTCTCATCACACACACACACACACACACACAAAGTTCTCACCACACGAAAACAAATTTTTAAGCTCATAGCTAGTTTACACTAAAGCTGAGATTAAAACTCAAGTCTATTTAGTACCATTTAGCTCCAGATTGTACTGTTAGCCTATCTTTTTGTACATTAAATATTTAATTCATTTATGCTTGTATGCATTCAATAAATGTTTATTCAATATTGAAAATAACCTAAGGACCGTGCTAGAAACTGGAGAAACATTGGTGAACGAGATAACAGGCATTCATTCCCTATCATCACAAAGACATTTTCTAATGGGGAGAGACAAGCCAAATACATGAGAGAACTGGTAATTGCTGGCTGCAATAAAGGCCAAAAGGGAATGAAGCGAGGAGTGAAGAAAGAGAATATAAGGGAAGAGCCATTTTTTTTTTTTTTTTTTTGCCACACAGTCTTGCTAAACAGTTTACATTTAAAGCAAAATCTAATGGGAAAGAAGGAACATATGTGTAAAATGAACAGAGAAAAGCACTCCGGCCAGGTGAATTTGCCCCTGCAAAAGCTACCAGAAAGAACTTGGTCTGTTCTTGGAAATGACCCGAGTTCATGTGACTGCCGTGATCTGGGAGAGATGAGACAAACAAGGAGAGGGGATGGGATGGATGGGGACAAACTACCTAAGATTTGGTGGATGGAAAATAATTTGGATTCCATTCCAAGTTTAGGGAGATCATAGGGAATTGTCATCACTGTGGATGTGCTTCTCAAATGATCGATCTCTTCTGGCCCTTATCTGACTTTCAAAGAAGAAGTTTACAGTTTAGAATTAAGGATTCTATTTTAGTTGAGTGAGGGCAGGATGTTTAGTAAGTAGTAGAAGGGCCTTGCATTTAGCACCTGGGTTGTGAGAGAGGCAGGAAGGAAGAGCATGCTACCAGCGTTTGGAGCGTTGGCCAGGGCCTCCTAGCAGGGGAGGGTAGATAAGATGCCAGCCACAGCTAATAAACTGTAAACATTTTGAAATGAATATAAATTAGAAAAATTATTGCTCAGTAATAGCAATCACATTTTTCTCTCTAGCATACTAAGATATGAAAAGCATATGGTATTGATAGGGACATGCACAAACCCAGTTTCATGAATCGTAAAGATGCAGTAGCTCTTGATATGTCCAGCAACAGCAATTACATTATCCATTCGCAGTCCTCTTTTCCATGATTAAAGGTGCACTAAGAAGATATCTTGGAGAGCTATCCAAGGGCTGACTGTATCCTACAATGTCTCTGAATATCTAGGTCATTATAAATATGGGAAGCTAGCTAAATATTACTTTTCCTAGTTACTACCAAAAAAGATTTATAATTTTATTTTCTCAGGTAAACTCTCAACAAATGCTTAAAAGGCACTCTAGCAGAAAAATAAATGTATTTATGTAGCTTTCAAAAATTAAAAGAAAGGGACTCATAACCCAACCTTTAAGATAGTTTGTGTATTTAGCACATAACAGGCATTATAAAATAAAATAAAAACATATAAGCTACACTGACACTTAATAAATGATGTGCTTGGAATTGACTCACAAAATATTGTATATTTCCAAACAGCATATAGCTGAATAAAGGTAAACTCTCCAAGTATCCTACACATACATTGATCCAACATCAAACGCATGTGTTTTCAATAGATGACTATGTCACTGTGTGTTCTCCATTTATTTCACACATAAATATTTTATAGGTACCACAACTATTTAGTGGATATTCTCAGAGTAATCTTATTAATGCAAACATTTTATAAACATAAATGCAAACAGAGAGCCTTCTATGGATGATTGTTGGAGAGTATCATGTGCCTATATATAAATAGATTATAACAACTGGTAAGCTTTAACTCTTCTTCTAATGGCATTAATAACTAAAATCACCAATGAATTGATTTTTATATATTAGATAAATTTTTATCTCATTTTAAATATGAGTTTTAGCCCTGAAAGTTTTTTTAATCATATTCCATTTACTGCACTATTATTCCAACAGTGGGATATTGTGGAAAATTTTGCACCAGCAAATTTGGTTTTAAAGGATGAAAAATGCAGGCAGTAGAGAAAATGTCCTCTAGTTAATGCACAAACTGTATATTCAATACTTTCACAAACTCTTATAAGAAAGGCCAAGCTAAAGGGCATTTAATCAGGCTTATCTTTGCAGACTAATAAAAAATACCCAAACTATATTATTAAATAAAACATAGTTTCTATTTCAGAGTTCTCACCAACTTTAAGGATATCTTACTAGCCTGACTACTTACTCCAAGAACTCAGTGGAACCCATTCATAATAGAACCCTGGATTTATAAAACTATAGCAGTCCAATCATTCATGTCATGATGGTAGAATCTTAAAGTGTTAATATTTACTAAGCTTTCTAATGCCTAGGTGCCCAGGACAGAGTGTAATACAGGACTGATATAATGACTGCCTCATTTTCATCTCCTAAAGAGCCTATCAGAAGGTGCTGTTTTAATATTTCTATTTATTTTAGTTTCACTAATTAGATAAGTGAAGTCAGTTTCAGTTTCTTTTATTACTTCCATAGCGTATTTAAGGATTGAAAGAAAGGAGGAAGGGAATGGGGACTTGGCTCTGGTGACATCCAGAGTAGTAGCAGTGCAGTGAGAAATCCCCCATATGTTATGTTTTCAGAGCCAAAATGTATGCCGTATGCTGATACGCCACAGTGCCTGAAAATTCACCAATTCACCACTCAAAGCTGGAATATATACATGTACTTTTTTCCTATGTGTGTGTGTGTGTATCATGTGACACACACAGGAAAAAGTGTCTTCTGATTAGAAAGGTTTCAAAGTAGCATATTGAATTTAAGCTGATATAAATATAAATGTATAATTAAAAGGCAGCAGAAAGAGACAGAGAGAAACTGACTGATATTTGTTGACCTACAGTCAGTGTTTGAAACACTGCAAGTCTGAATCCTCACAAATGGAAGAAGGGAAGGCCAAGAATTGCAAAGGACGCCCAATATCTAAAACAATATTGAAATAGAAGAAAAGAATTGGAAGACTCAAACTCTTAATTTCAAAACTCACTACAAAGCTACAGTAATCAAAAGAGTATGGTACTAGGATAAGCATAGACATATAGATAGTGGAATAAAATTAAGAGTCCATAAAAAAAAACCATATATCTATGACCAATTGATTTTCAAAAAAAGAGTATCAAGAATATTTAAAGGGGAAAGAAGAGTATTTTCAACAAATGGTGCTGGGACCACTGGATATCTAAATGCAAAAGAATGAAGTTGGATGCCTGTCTTACATTGTATACAAAAATCATTTCCAAATGGATCAACAGTCTAAGATCTAAAGCCATAAAATTCTTAGAAGGAAACAGGAATAACTCTTCATGACCTTGGATTGACAATGGATTCTTAGTTATGACACCAAAAGCACATGCAACAAAAGAGAAGAATGGATGAATTAGATTTCATCCAAACTTAAAACTCCTGTGTCAAAGGAAATTATCAAAAAAGAAAAAATAGACAACTTATAGAATGGGAGGAAACATTTGCAAGCCAAATATCTGATATAGGCCTTGTATCTAGAATATATAAAGAACTCTTATGACTCAACAACATAAAGACAACCCAATTTCAAAACCTAGCAAAGGGCTTGAATAGACACATCTTTACAGAAGATACACAAATGGCTAACAAGCACAGGGAAAGATGCTCAACTTCACTAATCATTAGGAAAATAAAAATAAAAATTACAATGAGGTACAACTTCACATTCTTCTGAAGGGTATTGTTTTTTTTTTTAAAGGAAATAACAAATTTGACAATGATGTGGAGAAACTGGAATCCTCATACATTGTTGATGGGAGTGTAAAATGGTGCAGGAGCTAGGGGAACAAGTTTGACAGTTTCTCAAAAGTAAGCTTAAAATTACTATACAATCTAGCAATTCCACTCCTAGATATATTAGCAAAGGAATAGAAAATAGCAGATACTCAAGCAAATACTTGTTCTCATATATTCATTGCAGCACTACATACGATAGCCAAAAGCTGTAAATAGCAAAAATGGCCATCATCCATTGCATAGATAAATGAAATGTGATATATTCATGCAATGAAATATTATTCAGCCATAAAAAGTAGTAAGATACTGATATATGCTATGACTCAGACAGACATGGAAATATTATACTAAGTAAAAAAAGATGAAAAATTATGAATTATATGAAACAATTTATATGAAATAGACATATAAAACAGATAAATTCATAAAGACAGAATGCAGACTTGGAGGGGTAGGGGTTGCCCAGACTTGGAGGGAGGTGAGAATTGGGAGTCCTTTTGGAGTGAGAAAAATGTTTTGGAACTAAATAAAAGTGGTGGTTATACAACATTGTGAATCTACTAAATGTCACTGAATTGTTAACTACAAATTGGTTAATTTTATGTTACATAAGTTATGCCGAAATTAAATTTTTCAAATGCAATGATGTTTTTTAAAAAGTTTAATAGCAAAAATTGCTCCTGTAGGACCTCGAGGTTGAAAATATGTAATACATCTTTATTCCACTTACTGAAAGAGATTCTAGGGATAACAAGGCTGTTCAGTTTTTATCTAGTCAACTGCTGTTCTGTATATTTCATTCAACTCTTTTTTGAAAGTAAGCAATGATACAGCAAAATTGGAGTTTCACTTGGTTTAAAGGGTTTATGTTAGTGTGTGCATATGCACTCATTCACACACACAGGGGGAAAAAAGAATTTACCTTCATCCACATGTAATATCAAGTTATGCCTACTAATTACATGAGAGGGCTTGTAAAATTTCATGTATTTCTTAAAAAGTGTAATAGAGAAACAAGCAAGATAGAAGCATATGCTCCTCAATCTAACCAGGGAGTTGTAAATTTTAAAGGAATAAAAGTAATGTCATGTTTATCCTGTACTAGCAAACTTAAGACTTTAAGAGCAGCATTATTTAAATGAAAAATAAAATAAATAATTTTCAAATTTAACCCTGATTTGCTGTAAATTGAAAATAGACAAATACTTTAGACCATAGTATTTTCTAAATATTAGTTCCTTAGAAACCTAGCTTCACAAAAGTTACTTATTCAGCAAATCAACAACCAAGAATTTTTGAAAGGGATTTCACCACAATAGAGACTTAGTTTTGTTTGGACCTAAGCTTCTTTTCCTATTCAATTAATAGATTTTCAAATTATTTTGCCCTGAGTGTCAAGTAAAGCACTCTTTACAAAATGTTGAATCCTTAATGCACTCACTCACCACATTCACACGCACGCACACACAAACACTTTGTCCTTCTTACTTATTAATTTTTAGTTTCTCAGTGCAACTTTCTGTCAGCCTCATCTGTCCACTTTCTGGTGGGCTCAACCTAAACAATCATAATCTAACTCTGCAGGCAGAGGTCAGGGACTAGAAGTGTAATCCTAACACTTCTAAGTAGCAGACATGGGCAGAGCCCTAAGGAAATACCAGAGACACTAATGAGTCTGTGTGAACATGGAGACTCACCATACAGATTAAGTAGGTTCATCTCTTTTCTGACTTTAGGAATTCCCTTAGGTATGGGTAGATGAAATAAGGCACATATAATACATATATACATATATATCAGCCATTTATATAATTCTTGCTATATGCCAGACATACAAATTTTTGTATTAGTTATCTATTATACAACAAATTACCACTGAATTTAGCAGCTTATAAGAATAAATACCTACTACAATATACAATTTCTGAGACTCAGGAATCTGGGATCAATTTAGCTGGGTGGTGCTGGCTTACGATCTTTCATGAGGTTGCAGTAATGGTTTTGGCGAATGCTATGCCCACCTGAAGGCCTGACCAAGACATCGCTCTTCGCCAGAGGCCTCTGTCTGTCATGACTGAGAGCTCCGTGGAGCTGTCTTCAGGATGGCAGCTAATGTCTGGGACTATACAACGGTGTCAGTACCAGGAGTCAGAAATCGATCTTACAGGGACATATTTGAGGCTGGCTACCAGAATCCATTTAATTCTTTTTGAAGTGGGTACTATTGCCAGCCTCCCCTTTTTGCAATGAGAAAAAACTGAGGCATGAGAAATTTAAGTTGCCCCGAGTCTCAAAGTTAACACAGAGCAGAATTAATATTCAAACACAGGTAGTTGGGCCCAAGAGTCTGTGCACCTGAGAACCAAATGATGTTACAGATGACATAACTGTAGTCTGTAACACAGTTACACACAGAATTCCTAAACTTGTGGGAAACGTGAATAGCTCTTATGTTACCTATAATCAATGCTACTTTAAAAGCCATCTCTTCATGAATAACCTGTCTTCAAGATAAAACATACCACCCATGTCAGGAATTTTTGTTAAGTGCTAGTATTAGCTAAATACTACATAAGCCAAACACTATAAGGAGAATATTTAAAATATAGCATGTAACAAAATAAAGCATGTAAAGTCAATATATGTACTTTCATGGCTTACAGACTAGTGCTTGAACTGAATTTAGCTATTTCATAAAATAACTGTTTCATTGAATTACAAAAGTAGAAATTTTCTGATTGCCTGGAATTGTTGATAGCTATTCAAAGATTATGAACTTCTAGTTAAATATATCTGAAAAATATCAAACACATTGAATCTCACAGTAGTTGCTGTATTCTACCTGTGTTATTCAAAACAGGACAATAATTATAACACAAAACCATCAACTCAGGAAAATTCTTTTCAGATACCAGAGCTATCCAAGTGGTCCAAAGAATAAGTAAAGTACTAACATATTTTCACTATGACCTCATGGTAAGTTTATACCTGCCATGAGCCGATTTATTATTTGAAATGTATCATGAAGTACATGAAAAATGTTTTGAGATCATTTACCAGTTTTCTGTTTTAAAAAAATGTACATCTATTTTAGTTTTCTCTTGTTGCTGTTATAGACGACCACAACTTCAGTGGTTTAATACAGTAAAAAGTTATATTATAGCTCTATAGGTTAGAAGTTGCATATGGCTCTAAGTTAAACTCAATGTGTGGTCAGGGATGTTTTTGTACTGCCTAATGGGAGATCTGCCTTTTTCAGCTTCCAGAGAATGCATGCATTCCTTGTCTCATGGACCCCCTTCTTCATCTTAACAAGAGCAACAGCATACTGTGCCCTTATCACATTGCATCACACTGACCTGTTCTTCTATGACCCCATCTACTTTCAAGGGCTCTTATAATTTCATTGGGCTGATTTATATAATCCAGAACAACCTCCTTATGTTAAAGCCAGCTGATTAGCAACCTTAAGTCCATCTGCAACTGTGGTAGGCTAAGTAACCCCCTTACAAAATGTCCACATCCTCATCCCCAAAACATGTGAACATGTTACCTTACATGGCAAAAGAGACCTTGAAGAAGTGATTAAGTGTAGGACCTTGCAAAGGGAAGATTATCCTAGATTACTCAGGTAAAGGACCAATAAGGGTCCTTATAAAATTAAGGCAGGAGAGTGAGAGACAATTACACATACATACACAGAGAGAGACAGACAGACAGACAGACAGACATAGAAACAGAAAGAGAGCGAGAAAGAATAAGGAGTGGGGGAGGAAATGAATGAAGAGGAAGGTAGAGGAAAGGCAAAAAAGAGAGGGGAGAGAGAGAGAGAGAGAGAGACTGAAGCTGTGATTCTGCTGCCTTTGAAAATGAAGGAAGGAGCCATCAGCCAATGAATGAATGTGGCCTCTAGAAGCTAAAAAAGATAGGAAACAGGTTTTTCCCTAGAGCCTTCAGAAGTATCACAGCCCTACGCACCCACTTCATTCCTCTGACCTACAGAACTATAAAATAACAGAATTGTATTGGTTTGATCTAAGTTTGTGGTATATTGGTACAGCTTCTGTATGGCACTAACACAATGCAACCCTCACATATTCACAGGGCCCTGGGATTGGGATGTAGACATTTATTGGGAGGTATTATCCTGCCTAATACACATCTATATTTTTAGGCAAATGAATTACTAAGTATGCATTTTTGTGATTAGAGTCACTGAAGAATCACATTCTATTTAGGTAAAAATAATTTTCATATATGATGATGGCCATTCCATAAAAAATGTACTCACTTGCTGGTGTCAAGGCAATGGCTTTCAAAAGCTTTTTGCTTCCTTAAAATTCTCTGATAAATCCTTTATAAAAAGAAAAATCATTCCTACAAAGCAGCCAAATGGAAATGTGACTGAGCTCAAAATATATAATATTCTCCCATGAATACTAATACATCCTTTCATTAAAAATAAAAGAGTTCCACTAAATATATTGGCAGCGTACTATTTCACCAATGATTATGAAGTATTCTTTGGCATAAGGTCTGAAAAATGGACTAAGTCTCAAAGATGGCTTGTACAAAGTAAAATGAGGGGAAATTTAAATTTTCTACAAAGCAAACCAAGAAAACAAGTGAAACCAGATCAATGATTTAAAAAAAAGAAATAGAGAAAAATCCAAATGGTACAACATCATGTGACAGAAAAATCTTTAAATAAAACTAATCAATGCACAGCGTGGCATAGCTAAGAGCACCGAGAATAGTCTGATGTTATTCAAGATGAACACTGGTTTCAATTAGTTTTTTATATTCATTACTGAATGTAAAAGTGTCATTCAGGGAAAGGCAAAACAAGATATTACTATTGGCAATTGGACACAAAGCAAGTTTTAGAGAGATGTTTAGGATTGACAAACTTTCATAAGGTATTCAGGGACACAATCCAATTGGATTGATTTCTAGGGAAAATAAGTGATTGTATATTCAGCAGAACATAAATTCTGTCATACTCATTACTATATAGGCAAAAGGCCTTTTAATGTATTGTTACTTCCTTACAAACAATTACAGCAGCAGACGGGGCACTTTAGAAGGCATCCATGAATTTAATCTCTGCATTTTTGTGCCTGGTCTTGTAGAGAGGTCTGTTAATCTTTATCCATAAGCAGGATTCCAGAAGCTATTCAGAGTATTTTCTTGGGAGGCAATGTCTAAACCTGATTGAAAACTTCTGGATTCACTCTATTCCATACTCATTTTGAGAACTGAAACCAATGGATGTGGACTTCCAAACATTATTTCAGAAGAGAACATTTTAAGATCAATCTGATTGTTTCCACATTTAAGACAAAATTACTCAATTAATATTTGTTGAATTCAATGTATTTTTTCTGAACTATAACTGAGACAAGGAAAATGGAAACATGCCTAATAGGAAGATGACAGCTGAACACTAAAGATATTAGCATCACTGGGCTTTCCAAATCTTCTCTCCTTTATCCCTCCTTTCCTTCTTCCCTTCCTTTTTTTCTTTCTAATATTTATTGAGCATCTACTACATACCAGGCATTGTACACTGAGAAAACAGAAATATGGTTCCCACCCTCATAGAACTTTTAGGCTAGTATGTAAGGTAGACAGATTGAAATCAAATAAGGAGAACAAACAGATAAATAAGTGTCAGTGGTAATTAGTGCTATGAAGGGAATCTTTGAGTCCTCTGAAAGAATCTTTGAGACCTCTGAAAGAGAGGAACAGGGGGTTGATGGGTGAAGGTAATTTTGACTGGAACATCTATCCAGAGAAGAGATATTAAGATAAAACTTGAAAGATAAGGATTATCCAGGAGAAAGGATTAGATCCCTCTAAGCAGAGAATAAACAGTGTGCTAAGGCTATGGAGTGGGAGGCAGTTTACTATATACTTAGGTAACTGGAGGCATAATGGGAGCATACTGCAACATTATGCAGAGAGGTAGTCAAGAACCAGATAAAAAGAGAAGGGCAACTAATAGTTGTCACACTGACTAATTAAAGTTATTTTCCAGGGGCCCTTGTAACTGGTGAGCCATGGCATTAATTCCTGGCCAAAGTTACACAAATTGTGTACTTTAAGGCAGCCCCTTTAGGGAGAAGTAGCACACCCTTCCACCCTTTTTCCTCCATACTGCAGCCTGTGATGGCTGGAGCTCTTGCAGTTAGTTACCACAGACCGTGAGCTTGAGAATCATACCTACGTGGTGAGCAGAAGGAATATGGTTCTCTAACAGCTTCCTAGAACCATCTTGCCAGCTCTGGATTACTTAACTCTACATTTCTTTTATTTTAGGAAAGAAACGAGTAACTTTTTAAAGCAGTGGTGACTTTAGGTGTTCCTGTGATTGCAGCCAATGCCTGATACAGGAGACTGATGCAACAGTTCAGCTAAAAAAATGACAGCAGCTTGTATATAATGGCAGTGGGATAGGGAGAAAAGGATATATTCAAGATATGTTTTGGGGGTAGAGAACCAAGGACATAACAATAGATTGGATGTAGGAGGGTGAGGGAAATAGAAATGTCAAAAATTAATCCAAGTGGCTTGAGCAACCATTTAGTAGATGGTTGTCTTGCCTGAGGGTTTCAGCCCCAGGAAAGTTCACTCTTGATTTCATGAAACCAAAAAATGACAATGGAATGTTCTTGGGGTGAAAATGTTCATACCCAACTTTACTCCCACGGTGGCAGGTCAAGAGCTAGAATCCCATTCCCCTGAGAGCAAGTCTGCCTGCAGCCAGCCTGTCTCTGCCTCTGGGCCTCTCTGCCCCCGCAGCCTCTCAGTCTCTGTCCTTGGTGCTGCCACCACTCCAGCCTCTGCTCTTCTGCAGCCGTGCAGCCCAGAGCATGGGGCAGAGCTCTTTATTTGGAGTCAGTAGTAAATATTGCCCACACGTGTTCAGTGAGCAAGCCGCCCAGGGCCAGGAGAGAATCCTGGCCACAGGAACTTTCATTTTCTCTACAATGGCGTCATCACTATTGAATGGGGACAAGCAGAGGAGGCACTGATTTGAGGGAAAAGAAAGACTCCATTTGGATATACTTCAGAAACGCTAAGTTCGTCTATCATATTTGTTTTAAATCTATGTCAAATCCATCAAGCAATGCATATATACCTTCTGAAATGAATGTATTTGGCAAATTCACTATAAAAGTCAGAGTTAATTATAATTTTACCAGAAGATCTATAGCCAGTTTAGAAATTCTCACTGAAACCCGAGTTCTTTTTTTCTTTATGTTACTCATAAATAGATTAAGTTGCTGGACAAACATGCCATTTTCTTTTGATCATTATGTATTCTAGAGAGGGAGAAAAAAACCTGAACAGGACCTATTCTTAGACCAGTAGCTTCTGTCATTTTTCTCTAGGGGGAATACTAATGTTTTTGAAGTCTAGTGATTCACAGTGTTATCTAATTCAGTCCTTACTCTCAGGATTTGTCATCATCATTTTCCAGATGGGTAACTCAGAGAAGTTAAGTAATGTCAACAAGGTTACACAGTTAGAAAAAAAACAGAACAAGAATTCCAAGCCAGATCTGTCAAACCCCAAGGCCTGTGTTCCTACTGTTAAAAATCACTTCTTTCTTGTCTGTTCATCCTATAAATAAAGCCAAACAAATTCCAAGATACTATCTTATTGCTAATTAGTTAAATGATGAAAATTACTTTTGCAAATATATTTACATATTTATCCACACATATTCATGTATATATGCTCTGTAAAACTTCCAATAAAGAATACAGAGAGAGTCCAACTAGAGCAGAACTTTTCATGAGAAGTCCGGTATCTCTGGGTAGCCTCTGGCATTGATTAAATTGAAGTTTAAAAAAATTATAATTTAGCTTCATTTTCAAACAGCCCATTATCAAAGCATAATGCCTTTTAAATGGGTTGAAAAAAAAGCCCACAGGCAGTAAAAAGTAGTAAAATCAGGAATGATAGTCTAGTGCATGATATTTAAATGAGAAGTAAGAGGAGTAAATAAAAGGACATTGCCAATTCTAGCAAGGAGAAATTACAACGCATCCACTGGGAGAAGGCTAGAATACTTTCTTATAGAAAAAATAATAGTTTAGTGATATAAAGAGTTCTTTCCCCCAGATTCCTTCTTTTTAAAAAGCCCTGCTTTTCTTTAGTAAATCAATTGCTCAATATCCTAGAGTTCAGTTATTTCACTATCTATATAGTACAAAACCATGCGTATTGCTCATCCTAGTTATTGGATTCAAATGTAAAGAGATTATATAAAAACATAAACTATGTTGTGCTTACAATCATTGGGAGCTCATTATATGAGAGCACTAAGTGGTAAGTGGATACAAAAGAGATATTTACAGCTTCTTACCTCAAGGAGGTCCCATACCCTGTGAAAGTAACACACAGACACATACACAAATAACTGGTTTCAAGTGCAGGCTGTCATTATGTGTGGGCTCTAGTTCTAAATCGATAAAAACAAGCTTCTCTGCTCATGAACTTCCTTGGTATATGGTTTGTCGCGCGCCCCGTCCTCGCCGGCAAGAACAGCACGCAACAACAGCAGGATTCTTCTGCAGAAAGCTTTATTCTTCAGCTCTTTGTGAAACAAATGAGTTGGGCAGGACCCAGAGGGGAAGGAGAGGCTTGCTTATATAGTTCTCATGCTCTGACCTGGTTGGTGCGGCTCCATATGCCTTATTAGCATAACCATTTGGTGGGTCTCATTGGTCCTTATGCCAAGGCGCAATTAGCATGTAGTTTAGTGGTGTGGGATGATTTGTCATTAGGAAGTTCGGGGCCTTCCGGCTGCCCTGCATGGGGCGCTATTTTCTGAGCACGGCTGCCAACATCTCCCCCTTTTTTGTCTAACAGAAGCTCAAGGCGGAACTTGCCAGCAGAGGCGGAGACAGAGGCCTGACCTCCATCATACTTCCTGATGCCCCCTTTTTGGAGAGGGGTTCTGGGCATCTACCCCTATGCAGTCAGGCATGCCTCTCAGAGGGGTCCAAGACCTCTTGCAGTGCTTTGCCTCGCATCCTCTGGCTGGCGTTGGGACCGCTTGGTACAAAGGGTTTGGACCCTTTTTCTCAACCCTCTTGCACCATGAGCTTCTTAAAGAAAGCTGTGATTAAGCATTGAGGTACTCGGGCCTGGTGCAGTGCCACATGGGCTCAGGGTGCAAGAGCTACCTCAAGCTAAAGCTGAGCTTCCTTCTTAAGCATATTGAGCCACACTTGGGGAGAGGCGCCAATGTCTATCGCCATTAGGGCTTGAGCAAGGATCACCTTGTCCTTATGTTGATTGCGGAGTCTGCATAACAACCAGAGTAGGAGCATGAGACCTCCAAGCATGAACACGCCCATCCCAGCCATGCCCGCCCACTCCTTGACGTGGGAGAGAGCTCTGAGGAACCAGGAAGAGAGTCCTTCTGCTACAGAGATATCTAGACGGGTGGAGTTGATGTGGATTATTTCTCGCCGCAGTTCTTCTAGTGCTCCATCAAAGTCCTGGGACCAGTTTCCTGAAAGATACTGGGACAGGCCTCGTGACAGATTAGTGAAAGCATTTAATACTTCTGTTAGTGATCCTGGCTTGTTTGTGGCTCTGTAATATGGCTGCGGCTAGGCCCGCGTTGGTGAGTGGCCCTCCTATTTCTCTACAGGCTTTCAACCAAGCGTGTATCCCTTTCTGTTTCCAGGGTGTTATCGCCTGTCTGCATTCCTTGGTACATTGTTCAAATACTAATTGCTCTACCAGGGGCATCGCTTGTTCCTGATCTCCAAATATTCTGCCTGCGGCCTCCATCATACGAGCGACAAAGTCAGAAAATGGCTCGCTCAGCCCCTGAATAATTTTTGTCAAATTGCCTGATACTTCTCCTTTGTTGGTGAGGGCTTTCCATGCCTTGGCGGCGCACGTGTTTATTTGTGCATATACCTGTAAGGGGAAGGCGGTCTGGTCGGCTACCCACTGTCCTTGGCCCGTCAGCATATCATATGACCATGCAGGCTGTCCTTCGGCCGCGTTTGCGCGTGCCTGGGTCATGCTGATATCATGCCACAATGCCTTCCATTCTATGTATTGCCCCATACTAGAAAGGCATGCCTTAGTTACATATTGCCAGTCTGCGGGTGTCATGGCTGTCTCTGTTAATCTCTCAACTTGTGCTATGGTATAGTTAGCACTGACTCCATAAGCCCGAACGGATTCTGCTAACTCCTTAACTTGTTTATGGCTCAGGGGCTGGTGAGAGCGTACACCGTTATCCTCAAATACAGGAAACATTTGTCTAATTGCCTGAAGAGTATCTGGGTGGCAAAAGGAGAGTGCGCCACTCACGTAAGGTGGCGGGGCAAAGGGCGTCGGGGGACACCCTGCTTTCATTTTTTCCTTGGTCCGCTTTTCAACTTTGCTGGTTCCCTTACTTCTACACTCTGCGGTTTTATTTTCTTCCCCTTCCTCTGCGGACGTTAATTCCTCCTCAGATTCCCTATTGGAGAGTTGGAGGTCCCTCAACTCTTTCCAGGGGTATTTACTATTTTCTCCGAGGCGATTGTCACTCGCTTCTCGGGGCTCTTTCGCTTTTGCCCTAGGCGGGCTTTCTCCCTCACTCTGAGGTTTCTTTACCTTCGTTTTTGTGGCCTTTTTTTGGCCGCGCGCGCTCTCTGTTTCCCGTTCCGTTTCTGACATGCTCTCTTGGATATCTGTCAATGCTCTCTGACCTTCTTTTATTACCTTTTCACATCTCTCATCTTGCAGACAAGCTCTAATCAGTTTCCAGAGGGGCCTGGTGCCTCCCCTCAGGCTACCCTCCTCCTCCTCTCTATCAAGATCTTTCCCCAGTTTGTCCCAGCTCGGGATTGAGAGGGACCCTGAACAAATGAACCAGGGGGCCACACGGTCTATCTCCTTCACAAAAGATCCTAAGACTTTGCTGGAGACCTTCAAGTTTCGCTCTTTGAGAGCTGTCTGCAGCGCCGTGACTAATGACGGTGCATTCCCCATGGTGCCTCCTTATTTACAGAGAACCATCAACCATCATCCTAAAAAGCAGGGGCCTCTCGGAACTTACCCCTCCGGGCTTTCTTCTGACCTGCAGTTCTGAATCCTCTCCAGATGTCTGAAGGGTCCTCCCTGTGCCGGTGATGTTCTGGTTCCCGGGTTTCGGCACCACTTGTCGCGCGCCCCGTCCTCGCCGGCAAGAACAGCACGCAACAACAGCAGGATTCTTCTGCAGAAAGCTTTATTCTTCAGCTCTTTGTGAAACAAATGAGTTGGGCAGGACCCAGAGGGGAAGGAGAGGCTTGCTTATATAGTTCTCATGCTCTGACCTGGTTGGTGCGGCTCCATATGCCTTATTAGCATAACCATTTGGTGGGTCTCATTGGTCCTTATGCCAAGGCGCAATTAGCATGTAGTTTAGTGGTGTGGGATGATTTGTCATTAGGAAGTTCGGGGCCTTCCGGCTGCCCTGCATGGGGCGCTATTTTCTGAGCACGGCTGCCAACATCTCCCCCTTTTTTGTCTAACAGAAGCTCAAGGCGGAACTTGCCAGCAGAGGCGGAGACAGAGGCCTGACCTCCATCATACTTCCTGATGCCCCCTTTTTGGAGAGGGGTTCTGGGCATCTACCCCTATGCAGTCAGGCATGCCTCTCAGAGGGGTCCAAGACCTCTTGCAGTGCTTTGCCTCGCATCCTCTGGCTGGCGTTGGGACCGCTTGGTACAAAGGGTTTGGACCCTTTTTCTCAACCCTCTTGCACCATGAGCTTCTTAAAGAAAGCTGTGATTAAGCATTGAGGTACTCGGGCCTGGTGCAGTGCCACATGGGCTCAGGGTGCAAGAGCTACCTCAAGCTAAAGCTGAGCTTCCTTCTTAAGCATATTGAGCCACACTTGGGGAGAGGCGCCAATGTCTATCGCCATTAGGGCTTGAGCAAGGATCACCTTGTCCTTATGTTGATTGCGGAGTCTGCATAACAACCAGAGTAGGAGCATGAGACCTCCAAGCATGAACACGCCCATCCCAGCCATGCCCGCCCACTCCTTGACGTGGGAGAGAGCTCTGAGGAACCAGGAAGAGAGTCCTTCTGCTACAGAGATATCTAGACGGGTGGAGTTGATGTGGATTATTTCTCGCCGCAGTTCTTCTAGTGCTCCATCAAAGTCCTGGGACCAGTTTCCTGAAAGATACTGGGACAGGCCTCGTGACAGATTAGTGAAAGCATTTAATACTTCTGTTAGTGATCCTGGCTTGTTTGTGGCTCTGTAATATGGCTGCGGCTAGGCCCGCGTTGGTGAGTGGCCCTCCTATTTCTCTACAGGCTTTCAACCAAGCGTGTATCCCTTTCTGTTTCCAGGGTGTTATCGCCTGTCTGCATTCCTTGGTACATTGTTCAAATACTAATTGCTCTACCAGGGGCATCGCTTGTTCCTGATCTCCAAATATTCTGCCTGCGGCCTCCATCATACGAGCGACAAAGTCAGAAAATGGCTCGCTCAGCCCCTGAATAATTTTTGTCAAATTGCCTGATACTTCTCCTTTGTTGGTGAGGGCTTTCCATGCCTTGGCGGCGCACGTGTTTATTTGTGCATATACCTGTAAGGGGAAGGCGGTCTGGTCGGCTACCCACTGTCCTTGGCCCGTCAGCATATCATATGACCATGCAGGCTGTCCTTCGGCCGCGTTTGCGCGTGCCTGGGTCATGCTGATATCATGCCACAATGCCTTCCATTCTATGTATTGCCCCATACTAGAAAGGCATGCCTTAGTTACATATTGCCAGTCTGCGGGTGTCATGGCTGTCTCTGTTAATCTCTCAACTTGTGCTATGGTATAGTTAGCACTGACTCCATAAGCCCGAACGGATTCTGCTAACTCCTTAACTTGTTTATGGCTCAGGGGCTGGTGAGAGCGTACACCGTTATCCTCAAATACAGGAAACATTTGTCTAATTGCCTGAAGAGTATCTGGGTGGCAAAAGGAGAGTGCGCCACTCACGTAAGGTGGCGGGGCAAAGGGCGTCGGGGGACACCCTGCTTTCATTTTTTCCTTGGTCCGCTTTTCAACTTTGCTGGTTCCCTTACTTCTACACTCTGCGGTTTTATTTTCTTCCCCTTCCTCTGCGGACGTTAATTCCTCCTCAGATTCCCTATTGGAGAGTTGGAGGTCCCTCAACTCTTTCCAGGGGTATTTACTATTTTCTCCGAGGCGATTGTCACTCGCTTCTCGGGGCTCTTTCGCTTTTGCCCTAGGCGGGCTTTCTCCCTCACTCTGAGGTTTCTTTACCTTCGTTTTTGTGGCCTTTTTTTGGCCGCGCGCGCTCTCTGTTTCCCGTTCCGTTTCTGACATGCTCTCTTGGATATCTGTCAATGCTCTCTGACCTTCTTTTATTACCTTTTCACATCTCTCATCTTGCAGACAAGCTCTAATCAGTTTCCAGAGGGGCCTGGTGCCTCCCCTCAGGCTACCCTCCTCCTCCTCTCTATCAAGATCTTTCCCCAGTTTGTCCCAGCTCGGGATTGAGAGGGACCCTGAACAAATGAACCAGGGGGCCACACGGTCTATCTCCTTCACAAAAGATCCTAAGACTTTGCTGGAGACCTTCAAGTTTCGCTCTTTGAGAGCTGTCTGCAGCGCCGTGACTAATGACGGTGCATTCCCCATGGTGCCTCCTTATTTACAGAGAACCATCAACCATCATCCTAAAAAGCAGGGGCCTCTCGGAACTTACCCCTCCGGGCTTTCTTCTGACCTGCAGTTCTGAATCCTCTCCAGATGTCTGAAGGGTCCTCCCTGTGCCGGTGATGTTCTGGTTCCCGGGTTTCGGCACCACTTGTCGCGCGCCCCGTCCTCGCCGGCAAGAACAGCACGCAACAACAGCAGGATTCTTCTGCAGAAAGCTTTATTCTTCAGCTCTTTGTGAAACAAATGAGTTGGGCAGGACCCAGAGGGGAAGGAGAGGCTTGCTTATATAGTTCTCATGCTCTGACCTGGTTGGTGCGGCTCCATATGCCTTATTAGCATAACCATTTGGTGGGTCTCATTGGTCCTTATGCCAAGGCGCAATTAGCATGTAGTTTAGTGGTGTGGGATGATTTGTCATTAGGAAGTTCGGGGCCTTCCGGCTGCCCTGCATGGGGCGCTATTTTCTGAGCACGGCTGCCAACATCTCCCCCTTTTTTGTCTAACAGAAGCTCAAGGCGGAACTTGCCAGCAGAGGCGGAGACAGAGGCCTGACCTCCATCATACTTCCTGATGCCCCCTTTTTGGAGAGGGGTTCTGGGCATCTACCCCTATGCAGTCAGGCATGCCTCTCAGAGGGGTCCAAGACCTCTTGCAGTGCTTTGCCTCGCATCCTCTGGCTGGCGTTGGGACCGCTTGGTACAAAGGGTTTGGACCCTTTTTCTCAACCCTCTTGCACCATGAGCTTCTTAAAGAAAGCTGTGATTAAGCATTGAGGTACTCGGGCCTGGTGCAGTGCCACATGGGCTCAGGGTGCAAGAGCTACCTCAAGCTAAAGCTGAGCTTCCTTCTTAAGCATATTGAGCCACACTTGGGGAGAGGCGCCAATGTCTATCGCCATTAGGGCTTGAGCAAGGATCACCTTGTCCTTATGTTGATTGCGGAGTCTGCATAACAACCAGAGTAGGAGCATGAGACCTCCAAGCATGAACACGCCCATCCCAGCCATGCCCGCCCACTCCTTGACGTGGGAGAGAGCTCTGAGGAACCAGGAAGAGAGTCCTTCTGCTACAGAGATATCTAGACGGGTGGAGTTGATGTGGATTATTTCTCGCCGCAGTTCTTCTAGTGCTCCATCAAAGTCCTGGGACCAGTTTCCTGAAAGATACTGGGACAGGCCTCGTGACAGATTAGTGAAAGCATTTAATACTTCTGTTAGTGATCCTGGCTTGTTTGTGGCTCTGTAATATGGCTGCGGCTAGGCCCGCGTTGGTGAGTGGCCCTCCTATTTCTCTACAGGCTTTCAACCAAGCGTGTATCCCTTTCTGTTTCCAGGGTGTTATCGCCTGTCTGCATTCCTTGGTACATTGTTCAAATACTAATTGCTCTACCAGGGGCATCGCTTGTTCCTGATCTCCAAATATTCTGCCTGCGGCCTCCATCATACGAGCGACAAAGTCAGAAAATGGCTCGCTCAGCCCCTGAATAATTTTTGTCAAATTGCCTGATACTTCTCCTTTGTTGGTGAGGGCTTTCCATGCCTTGGCGGCGCACGTGTTTATTTGTGCATATACCTGTAAGGGGAAGGCGGTCTGGTCGGCTACCCACTGTCCTTGGCCCGTCAGCATATCATATGACCATGCAGGCTGTCCTTCGGCCGCGTTTGCGCGTGCCTGGGTCATGCTGATATCATGCCACAATGCCTTCCATTCTATGTATTGCCCCATACTAGAAAGGCATGCCTTAGTTACATATTGCCAGTCTGCGGGTGTCATGGCTGTCTCTGTTAATCTCTCAACTTGTGCTATGGTATAGTTAGCACTGACTCCATAAGCCCGAACGGATTCTGCTAACTCCTTAACTTGTTTATGGCTCAGGGGCTGGTGAGAGCGTACACCGTTATCCTCAAATACAGGAAACATTTGTCTAATTGCCTGAAGAGTATCTGGGTGGCAAAAGGAGAGTGCGCCACTCACGTAAGGTGGCGGGGCAAAGGGCGTCGGGGGACACCCTGCTTTCATTTTTTCCTTGGTCCGCTTTTCAACTTTGCTGGTTCCCTTACTTCTACACTCTGCGGTTTTATTTTCTTCCCCTTCCTCTGCGGACGTTAATTCCTCCTCAGATTCCCTATTGGAGAGTTGGAGGTCCCTCAACTCTTTCCAGGGGTATTTACTATTTTCTCCGAGGCGATTGTCACTCGCTTCTCGGGGCTCTTTCGCTTTTGCCCTAGGCGGGCTTTCTCCCTCACTCTGAGGTTTCTTTACCTTCGTTTTTGTGGCCTTTTTTTGGCCGCGCGCGCTCTCTGTTTCCCGTTCCGTTTCTGACATGCTCTCTTGGATATCTGTCAATGCTCTCTGACCTTCTTTTATTACCTTTTCACATCTCTCATCTTGCAGACAAGCTCTAATCAGTTTCCAGAGGGGCCTGGTGCCTCCCCTCAGGCTACCCTCCTCCTCCTCTCTATCAAGATCTTTCCCCAGTTTGTCCCAGCTCGGGATTGAGAGGGACCCTGAACAAATGAACCAGGGGGCCACACGGTCTATCTCCTTCACAAAAGATCCTAAGACTTTGCTGGAGACCTTCAAGTTTCGCTCTTTGAGAGCTGTCTGCAGCGCCGTGACTAATGACGGTGCATTCCCCATGGTGCCTCCTTATTTACAGAGAACCATCAACCATCATCCTAAAAAGCAGGGGCCTCTCGGAACTTACCCCTCCGGGCTTTCTTCTGACCTGCAGTTCTGAATCCTCTCCAGATGTCTGAAGGGTCCTCCCTGTGCCGGTGATGTTCTGGTTCCCGGGTTTCGGCACCACTTGTCGCGCGCCCCGTCCTCGCCGGCAAGAACAGCACGCAACAACAGCAGGATTCTTCTGCAGAAAGCTTTATTCTTCAGCTCTTTGTGAAACAAATGAGTTGGGCAGGACCCAGAGGGGAAGGAGAGGCTTGCTTATATAGTTCTCATGCTCTGACCTGGTTGGTGCGGCTCCATATGCCTTATTAGCATAACCATTTGGTGGGTCTCATTGGTCCTTATGCCAAGGCGCAATTAGCATGTAGTTTAGTGGTGTGGGATGATTTGTCATTAGGAAGTTCGGGGCCTTCCGGCTGCCCTGCATGGGGCGCTATTTTCTGAGCACGGCTGCCAACAATGGTTCACTGCTAATGGTTGTGTGAGAAGAATAAACAATAATTTTGTCTACAAATAAATTCTTTGTCAGCCTAAGTGGGCTTCAATTTGCACTCAGTTTGCATATCTGAACACTGTGTATCGATCATCCAATCCTTCTTAAATCTAAATGAAGACTTTTCAGCTGATGACTGAACAATTTGAGTAACACAACCCCCTCCCCTTCTGTATTTTTTCTTCTCAGGGATGCTTCCTAACTTCGTTGGGGCTACATCAGGCCTCCCTAATCCTACTCTATCCTCGCTTTTGACTCAGGAAGCTATCTACTTTCAATGATGGACAGACACTTTCTCCATCTGTAGCCTACCTTGCTGTGTCCTATTGCCTGAGGGACAAGTTCCTTGCTTGGCTCCCTGTCAGGAGCTGAAGAAATAAATACCTGAGGCAGGCAGGCTAATGGCTTGTCACCTGGGAGTTGCTACATTTCCAGCTTGAGCAAGGGTTAGTAACCCTGACCCTCTCCCAAATTTAACCCCTGGTTTATGCAGTCTGGACCCCAAACTTCCAGACAGACATTTTTTCTTTGGTTAACTTGAAGTTATATCACTGTTTGACGGTAATTTTGCTTTAAAAAAACTGTAGCCCTCATAATATGTTTTTCTTAATAAAAACTTTTCTCCATGTTTCTGGGTTTTCTTCCATTAATTTATTTTATTAATACTTCTGTTTTTAAGCAGCCAACATTCACTACTCACAGTTCAAGAGACTGGAAATCTAAGATCGAGGAGGTGTGGGGGGAGGTCTGATGTCTGGTGAGGTACTTTTTCTTAAAATAAGTACAATTTTTGGAATTGATTATTTTGATCAAAACAGAAATTACAGTATTTTTTCAAGTAATCAGAATAGAGTTTATAAGTATTTTTTAGTATATTTTAATGCGTTGGAAAAAGAAACAAACTTTGAGAGACATCTATAAAAGTTAAATTAATATACATAAGCATTCCTTTTAAGTATCATAGATATTTAAGTTTGACAGACACTTAAGTTCTAAGTTTTAAATTAGAAATTTTAAAAAGAAAATTTTCTAATTGACATTTGGATATATTTTCTTTCTCATGCCAAGGAAAATATGCCAACTTGCAATATAAAAATGCATTTTTAAAACTCAATAAAAAGTATTTTTTAGTTTAAAATTGAATATTATTTTACATGTAACATACAGTTTTAAAGTTAAAAATTTAATACAGTGAAAAACAGTAATATGTCCTTATGTGTTAATATAGAACATGAAGAGCAATTATTCTGGGAGGCTTAAATATATAAATTATCTTTACCCTATGAAGGCAGATGAAAGATTTCTTAACACCGAAAATTCTACTTTCACACTGGATACTGTTTCAAATAAGTAAAGGTCAAATTACAGGTCAGATAAAAAAAGTTTTTTTCTCACTTCACAGAGAAAGCTTCTAGAATATCAGCAAACAAATTCTACTTTTTCTAGTTATAAGACTATAGGATCAGAATAATTCTATGGGAAAATGTATTTTACCAAACGTGGCACAAGAAAATTTCACAATCTGAGTAGGCGATAATTAGGGAAAAGAATGAAAAGGATTGAAAGAATTGCCTCCTGAAATTGCCAGTCTGAGTGTCCTGAAGACAAGTTCAGCCCAACTTTCTGGAGCAGCTTTATTCATACCCCATAGCATGTATTTCAGCAAAGAATAAGGCATTGCTATCATTTGAGAAGTTAAGGTAAGTGACCCAAAACTTTATTTTTAACATCCCAATTACAATTTTAGAAGATATGTAAAAATCATAGGTTTATAATATACAATATAAAATATAAAAATATAAGCAAGTACACTAAGTATATTAAAATAGTTTCTGATCACCAAGTGAGATCAATTATTAGGAATGCAAAGGTAATTTAATAAGAGAATATAAGCCTGTGTTTAAGGGAGGGCTTGAGGACTAGCTCAGCTACTTACTGGATGTTTAACTCTGTCAAGTTAATGAAATTTAACATGCCTCACTTTTCTAATCTACAATGCAGGGCTAATATTATGTATCTTAGACACGTGTTGTGAAAATTTAGGTTAATTAATATATTGTTAAACAATTATGACAGTATCTGGAAAATTGTAAGAGTTCAATATTTGTTAGCTATTAGTAGTAGTTATTATATTTATTAGGAAAAGGACTAATAACAATGCAACACAATAAAACATTGAAAAAAATAAACATAAATGTAATCTGGAATAAGCATTAAATAAAATACAATACTGATTACTACAAACTTAAAAGACAGCAGGAAGGTAAGTATACTTATATCAAGAGAAAATATAAAGCTTAAACTAATGACTTATATAACATTATTGGCATAATAGTGTAGTCTTTTTTTTTTATTCCAACCCATTCATTCACCCAATTCCCCTGCACACAGGGCACTGTGAGTATAGATAGAAGAGGGGAGGATTTTGAGAGAGGCTTCAGGAATCAGGCACATCACCTTTGCCCACATTCCTTTGACCCCCAGAACTCAGCCACATGGTCTGACCTAATAATAGGGGAGAATAAAAATGTAGTGTCACCAAGAGAAAAATAAAATAATAATGGGTGAGCACACGAATGTTATATTATATATCTCAACAAAACCAGAAAAATCAAAAACCAAAAATTGAAACACAGTCTGAGTTAATCCAGTCCTGTGACATTTATTGCTGTTTTCCTTATCACTTAACTTACATTTTTTGGTAAGATTCCATATATACTTACAAAATTTGTGAATTCTCATTGTTGGCTTCAGTGTTTTGCTAATTATGCAAATAATATATTATAAATATTTTATTATGTCAAATTTGTTTCAATCATTTGTATTAACATTTTTCTTATCATTTCAGCTCTTGAGAGTTATGTTAAAATTTCACTAATATTGTAGATAACTACATTTATATTTCTAGTTCAATTTTTCCTTTATAATAATGTTTTGAATCATATCTTATTAAATTTACTGCAAGAATATAAATTTGGGATTATAATATCTATATCTTCCTGATCAATTGACATTATCAATCACATTTTTCAAAATTTTTGGATAGACCGATATTATTTCTAGCTGAAAAAACTCTCTCAGTATTTCTTATAATGCAAATTGGTTGTGTGTATTTATTACTTGACTTTATTTGTAAAAGATACTTTAGTGAATATGGTACTCAATAGTGGTAGGGTTTTTTTTTCCCCTCAGCATTTCAAATATGTAATTTTAATATTTTTATTGTTGTTTTAAATCAATGTTACTGAAATAAAATTTACATATAAGAAAATCCACTCATTATGAATGAATAGTTTAATGAATTTGTTGTCTTTTCTAAAATTTTATATATACTGAATTATATATTATATAATTTATATATTTAGTTTCTCCTGATCAACATAGAATTTTTTAGGTTCATTCATATGCTGGAGGTTTATGTAGTTCATTCCTTATTTTGCTCTTATTTCATTATACCACAAATTTGTTACCCATTCACCTGTTGCTGGGTGCTTGGAATATTTCCAATATTTTATTGTTGTGTATAAAGCTGGTATGAGATCCATGTACAAGTTTTGTGTGGACATATAGTTTCATTTCTACAAGATATATTCCCAAGAGTGGAATTTCTCAGTAACGTGGTAAGTAAATATTTAATTCTGTAGTAAAATGGCAAATAATTTTATAAATTACATTCCTGCCAGGTATATATAATTCTTATCAGCCCTTGATATTGTCATTCTTTTCAATCTTAGCCATTTAATAAAAGAGCCGTGTATCTTACATACTTAAATTTACATTTCTTGATGAAAAATGAGGTTGAACATTTTCATGTTTACCAGCTATGTGTGCACCTTCATTTGTGAAGTGTATGTTCAAAGTTTTTGTTCATTTTATTGATTTAAAAGCTTTGTTTTTTCTAATATAAACAGAAAAAAGCCATAAATCTTACTAAGCTATACCTTAACTATATCCTACTGAATATTATTTTTGTGAATTGTTTGTTGAATTGTCATTTTAATTTACTCCCAATCATTTGTAATTTACTTCAAAATTCTTCTACTCATAAATCTTATTTACATTCTAAATATTTGAAGACACTGTGATATTTTTCTTATGTTGATTTCTAATTTACTTATGTTGTGATAGGGAACATAGTATCATGTAAGTTCTATTAAATTTATTGAGACACCTCTTATTTCTAACTATAATATCCATCTCTGCTAATGTTCCCTGGGCTGTTATTGAACATTACTAAGTCTAAGACTACTCATTCTCCATTACTGGGGTGGGATTCCCTGAGAGGTCTACCCAATATTCTTTAAATCATGAGTTTGTTTTTTTTAATTGTTTTTTGGTTTGACTGAGTGAAACAGGCACTATTCCTGGCCCTCCTAAATAGTGAGCAATGTTTCCTTTAATACTTCCAGATGGTTCTTTCGCCACATGGGGTGTGATATGTATGTGATATTGGCGATGCATATGATTAATGTGAAGAAAAATGTGATATACATATATATTTCTAATATACATATGTATTATCTAACTGATGTTCTTTCTATTTCTTCTGTCAATTGTTGGTAGAAAAGAGTTGAAATTGTGTAATTTTCTGCTTATTCTTTAAGTTCAATAAAATTTTTTTCAGATCCTTTGAAGCTTAGTTGTTAAGTGTATCACATTTAAGATTTTAATAGCCTGTTGGTGTTGACTCCTTTATCATTATGAAATGATTCTCTTTATCTCTCCATACTTTTTCTCCATCTTATGTAATATTGCTACTATAAATTTCTAATGATGAGGTTTTCTTCTCCCAATCTTTCATTTTTGGCATTTTTTAAAGTTTAAAGTTGCTTTACTTACAGATAGCGTGAATGTGGGCCTTATTATTTTACTCTCTCTGACAAAATCTATATTCCAATTGGAATAATTACCATTTATATTTAATATAAACATGAATATATATGGGCTGATATCTACCTTCTTGCTGGTTCATTTCTGTTTTTCCATAGTCTTCCTCTTCTTTCCCTGCTTATTTTTTCTCTCTTTCTGTGACTTATTAGGTGATTCTGGAGCATTACTAAGTCTAAGACTGCTCATTCTCCATTACTGGGGTGGGATTCCCTGAGTGGTCTGCCCAATACTCTTTAAATCATGAGTTTTGTTGTTGTTGTTGTTGTTTGGTTTGGCTGAGTGAAGCAGGCACTATTCCTGGTCCTCCTAAAGAGTGAGCACTGTTTCCTTTACTACTTCCAGATGGTTCTTTCCCCAGGTCCCATGTAGTTTTCTCACACCTATGAACTAATCAGCTTTGTGTTGAATATTTAAAGGAGACCCTGTGTGTGCAGCTCTCTCCTCTTCGGCACCCTGCTTTGTGACCTGCAGTTTCCTGATCTCTCTGCACTGTCCGCTCCACCTCCAGCTGGGTGCTCTCATCGGCTTAGAAGCCCCCTCACAGCCATCAAAGTGATGGAGTAACCACAGCGCTCACCTTTGTTGTTTCCTACCTCTCAGGAATCACTGTCCATTATTATCTGGTGTCCACTATTTCTATTTTTTCAGTTGGAGGATAAATCTAGTTCTTGTTTCTCCATCTTGGTAGAATGCAGAATTCTACCATTAAAATTATAAAATAAAAAAAAATGAACACTCCTATTTCCATCAGGGTCCTAACAGAAGTGGATGGCAAATGAATTAGAAAAATGTTTTTAAAGTTTATATTCAAAGGGGTTATTCACAGAGGTTTGGTGGTATACAAGGAGGCCACAAAAAATAGTATAGCAATCCTAGGCTGATAGCAGCAGTGCTGTTACTAATTCTAGTCCCTTTGAGCCTGGGACAAAAAGTATTTTCTTTAACCCTGAGGTAGAGTATCCAGGTGAGAAGCCTTTCTTGAGAGGATGCATGACCTGAGGTGGCTCTGATGGGCGTGATCAGGGACACATACTGACCTCACTCTCTTCCATCCCTCTTTTTTTCTGTCTACAGGCTAAATCTACGCCAGAAGCCAAAGAGCATGGAACAGTTTGCATAGGTCAGCTTCTTAGAGCGCAGAGCAAAGTGGATCTGCAAAGGAAACAGAAGCTACCCGGCACAAGATACGCTTAGGCATTCCTCCACCTGTAGGCGTATAAACCAAGGTCCCTCACATCCTTGTTCCAACTGGCCACCGATTCTGTAGATTCTACTTTTCATATGTTACTGAGCTTTCGCCTCCTCCCCATTGGTCACTGTTTTAATCCATGTTGTCACCATGTTTCCTTGCCCTTTATTATAACCTCTTAAATACTTCCCTGGCCCTCCAGTTTTAGCACCTTCTTTAGAGATAATGGAATTTTTTTCTAATTCAAATCTGATTATTCCATTTCACACTTTATATTTTCTAATTTCAAGCTTTTCGATGTGGATTTCAAGATGATCCATTTCTGATTTCTACCACTGTCACCGTCTTAAGTAAGAGAATGTCATAATAAAATACAAATGTAAAGCTGGTTGGTTTTCATAAGTTTCTTCTGACAGCTTCTAATCCTTCAAATGTTATTTTATTAGGTAATCTTTTCTCCACAGTGTTGAACTAACTTCCGGTCTCAACCAATTGAGGCCACTTCAGCACTCATTAAGTTAAGAATTCCTTCTACTAATCTTTATATTATTTCTCTTAATAAAAGAATATTTTTTATGTAGGGTATACCTTGTGCCAAATTCAGATGTGAATTAGTCTCTCATTCTTAAAGTATTCAGAATCAATACTTAATTCACTTTATCGCTTAGTGAACCATTGACTAATTCAGGTTCTTATCCACTTTTTATTTTATACACACAATGAAACACTTTATATAGTATCTTAGCATTTAAAAATCTTGGTTGCATAGAATATATTTGAGCCTTTTTTTGTATCTCAAGTAAATACACAGAAATACTGTTCAACACACCCTTCATTTCTCTCCATCAGTCTACAGCTGTAGAAGTTGTTTGCTGTGTTAGAGGGGAACAGATAATTTGATGTGTACTTATAAGGCCTAGCCTTTCATTATCTCTTCCCACTGTAGTTCCTTCTTCACTAAAATTTTACCCCTCACAACATTACTGTCATCTTTATATTAGATTTCCTCAAAAGCTTAATCATTTCTGGAATGTCTAGGTTTTCACCTAATTTTACCACTTACTAGCTTGTGATCTTGGACAAGCTCATTTTGGGATCTCAGTTTCCTCAACCATAAAATGTGAATAACAACTCCTACATTAAGGCAATTTTGTGAGTAACTGAATTAATGTGTTGAAAAGCCTAGACAGTGTTTAGAATATAGGAAGCAGCCTACAAGTGTTACTAATATTATGAAATCAAATATAAATGCTTAATTGTCCCCTCCTTCTCTGAGGTCAGTGGCTTAACCTGATTTGCACTATGCATCACTTTACACCTTGTTGAGGACCTCACTCTCAATTACCTGACTTTTCCTGGATCTTTCATTTTTCTCTAGGCACTGACTCTTTCTTATCAGAAATATTTGTTCAACAGTAAACAGGTCTCAATATGACTCATGCCCTCCTTTACTTTAGGTCTTGGTTAAAGTCACTTCATCAGTAGGGCTCCCCTGATTTGATTGCTCTGTTGAAAACTGCACAACCCCTCCCTACTTGCCATTTCCATTTCCTGCTTTATTTTTCTCCATGGCACTTATGAGCATCTGATGCTCTACTTACTTGTTTATTTTCTCTTCCCACTCAAAATAAATTCCATGAGGGCAAGTCCTCATGTCCATTTCTTTTTCATCATAATGTCTCAGTGCCTGATATGCAGTAGGCACTCAATAAATAGTAATTGAATTAAGGAATGGAAAAATCATAAAGGAATCATTTGAGGGCCTGAATCCTTGAGCTATTGACTTACCCCTTTCCTATGTTTCACAGACCAACATCTACAAAGAGTTATCTATATTGAATTCTTTTTATTTTCCACTAATTCCTCATTCCCCAGCAAGCTGACCCCTATTTCCTCTATTTCACTTAAATGGCTTACCAATTAAGTTAAAATATATGTTGCATTTAACTTATGCCATGGAAACAATGGTTATGCGTTTTGCTATTAGCTCAATTCCATGTAAGGCAAGTTCATCCTTTCTAGCAAGTTAAGTTCTACAATATCAAGAAGTTTTCACTGTAAGGCAGAAGTCATAGAAAATAATCAATAATATATTTTGGGAATTCAGGGCAAATAGGATCTGATTTTTAGACACCTAAGTAGGATAGGGAATGATAATGTGAGAAGAACCAAACAGTAGAGAAAGTGAATATCAAGACAAGATTTGTGCATTTACTGGGGGAAAAAAGGTAGGTAACATATAATGTCAGTGGTTCTGGCAACACGCAATAGAAAGTGATTCAGAAAGTTAGTATTTGGAAGAGGGAGTACCTCATTACCTGATAGGGGCAAGATCCTTGTGGGGAATATAATAAATGAGTAAAACCAACACCAGAAAAAAATGAGAACCACTTCCATTTATAGCTGTGACATGTTAAATAGTATTGAAACTAAATTCAATGCTAAATTCAAGCTATATATTGTACCTATGTATGACACTGTTTAAGATTTATCTAGTGGCCATTAGAGGTTCTCATCCTGATAGTAAAGGATAACACATGTTTAATGGTGCTTACTTCCTAGATTTCCTTGTGAGGATTTCTTACAAACTGTAGCTAAGGGAAATAGAACCTGAGAAATCAGCAATGTTCTCTGGGTGAAAAAGATGGAGATTGTGTTCAGGGATGCCAAGCGATTTAAGGGCAGGTATCAGGAGCCTCGGAAAGCTAGCCCTAAAAATCTCTGTAAAATGTCCTCCTCCCTTTTGTTCTTGGCTGGCATCTAAGCTGTGAATATGCAGGTGGATCTCTAGTAAAGAACAGCTACCAAAGACCAAGAAACAAGGAAGAGATTCCGAGCCTGCATAGTGGTGAAGAGCTACAGACTGGAGTTTAGGCCCTTCTGGAATGGGCAGACCTTGACAAACACCTAGGCTTTCAGCTGATACTGAAGAAGTTATGTACCATGCAAATGAGGACTATCCCGTAAGAGTAAGGCTCACGTTCTAGGAGTGTGTGCAAATCCAAACTCTCCCTCTTTCATAAAGCTTGAAATCAACCATTTGTCTGAATTGGTATGATCTGAAGGCAATGTAACTACATCCATGAAGAAAATTAATACTATGGAGTTGATATTAAAATAACCCCAAAACTCTTTAAGGTATTGCCCAAAACATCCAGCATAATAATAAAAATCACTTAGGTATTTGAAGAAGCAGGAAAAAATGTCCAATTATGAAGAGACAAAATAAACTTGAAGATAATCCAGATATTGGATTTAGCAAGTGGCATTTTCAAAGTAATTTATATGTTATAAATAGTGGAAATAAAAGAACAATTGAGGAAAATATGGACAAAACATATGAGATGCAAAAAGTTCAACAGAGCTGAGTAATAAAAATAAAATAGAAATTCTAGCACCAAAAATACAATATCAGAAATTCAGAAAATCATAGGGTGGGATACACTACAACCTTGATGTAGCAGAAGTCAGAATTAATATACATGAAGATAGGAACTATAGAAAAACACCAAAATGAAGCACAGAGAAAAAAATGCATGGAAAAAAAAAGACAAAGTAAAAAAGACACATGGGATATACTCATAAGAGAAAATGTTGGGCATACTCATAGGATCTGGGATATAGGTCATTGGAATCCCAAAGGGAAAAGTGGAAAAGGATTGGATGGAAGCCATACTTGAATAAATAATGGCAAGAGCATCCAATCTGAAGGGAGAAAGATATCAACGCACAGATTCAAGACATTTCACAAACCTGATCAGGTTAAGAGGCACATCGCCGCACACACGTGGGTATATTATATTCACATTGCTGAAAATCAAAGATGAGAGCATACTCTTGAAACAGCTAGAGAGAGAATGCTCAATATATTGAATAAGCAACCAAAGAAATAATGGATGCCAAAAGTTACCTTTAACATCTTTAAAGTGATGGAAGAAAAAAAATTTCAATCCAGTATGATATTATTTAGCAAAAATGAAGGAAGGTAAAATGAAATAAATGAAGGTAAAATTCAGATATTTTCAGAATGAAACAAACAAGCAAAGAAAAAAGTTTAACATTTTTATCGCTAGCAGATGCAAAGATGGTAGAGATTGTAGAGAATTGTAGATAGATAGGAAATTAATTGAGTGAGGAGGAGGAAATTGAGTTATGTAGGAGTAAGTTTTCTACATCTTACTATAACTAAATATAATTCTGATGAACATTCTGATAAGTTAAGAAGTATATTATAAGTCCTAGAGTAACTACTAAGAACAGTAACTCAAAAATATAACTAAAAAGTCATGAAAGGGAGGTGGAGCCAACATGACGGCATGAGTAGAGCAGCAAAAATCTCCTCCCAAAACCACATATATCTATGAAAATATAACAAAGACAACTCTTCCTAAAATAGAGACCAGAGGACACAGGACAACATCCAGACCACATCCACACCTGCGAGAAGCCAGCACCTCGCGAAGGGGGTAAGATACAAGAACTGGCCCGGCGGGACCCAAGCGACCCTCCCCCCAGCTCCCGGCGGGAGGAGAGGAGGTAGAGTGGGAGGGAGGAGCCCAGGACTGCTGAACACCCAGCCCCAGCCATCCAGACCAGAGTGCAGACACAGTGCATGCATGGGGTCCTGGATACTAGGGAAACAGGGTGGCAGGACTGGTGAGCGGGTGCCTGAGGCTGATGCCAGAGAACAAAGAAACAGGAGCGGCCATTTTTTTTTTTTTTTTGGCGAGTGCTTTGCAGAAGTCTTAAAGGGACAGGGACCCCAATACTAGGGAGACAGTGAAGCAAGACCGGTGAGCGGGTGCCTGAGACCAATGCCTGACAACAAAGAAAACTGTGAGTTATTATTTTTTTTCATTAATTAATTAATTATTTATTTTTGTTGCTATTGTTGTTTTGGTTTGGAGAGTACTTTTTGGAAGTCTTAAAGGGGCAGGGAAGGACACTTAGTCCAGAGGCAAGGAATCTGGGGATCTCTGCACTCTAACCCCCTGGGCAACAGGAAGCACAGAGGCCCATTACGGAGATAAATAGCCTCCCGGCTGCTTCCCCTCCAACGGGGCTACACCATTTCGGAGTAGCAGTCCGAGCCAGACAACGCCCACAGCAACAGCAGAGATAAACTCCATGGCAGCTGGGCAGGAAGAAGAAGCCCTGTCTGCGCACAGCTGCCCAGCACAAGCCACTAGAGGTTGCTTTTCTCCCAGGAGAGGAAGGCCACAAACCAACAAGAAGGAAAGCTCTTCCAGCCGTCACTCATACCAGCTCTACAAATTATCTCTATCACCATGAAAAGGAAAAACTACAGGCAAAGATCACAGAGTCAACACCTGAGAAGGAGACAGACCTAACCAGTCTTCCTGAAAAAGAACTCAAAATAAAAATCATGAACATGCTGACAGAGATGTAGAGAAAAATGCAAGAACAATGAGATGAAGTCCAGAGGGAGATCACAGATGTCAGGAAGGAGATCACAGAAGTGAATCAAACTCTGGAAGGATTTATAAGCAGAATGGATAAGATGCAAGAGGCCATTGAAGAAATTGAAACCAGAGAACAGGAATGTACAGAAGCTGACATAGAGAGAGATAAAAGGATCTCCAGGAATGAAACAATACTAAGAGAACTATGTGACCAATCCAAAAGGAACAATATCCGTGTTATAGGTGTACCAGAAGAAGAGAGAAGAAAAGGGATAGAAACTGTCTTTGTAGAAATAATTGCTGAAAACTTCCCCAAACTGGGGGAGGAAATAATTGAACAGACCACGGAAATACACAGAACCCCCAACAGAAAGGACCCAAGGAGGACAACACCAAGAACCATAATAATTAAAATGGCAAGGACCAAGGACAAGGAAAGAGTTTCAAAGGCAGCTAGAGAGAAAAAGGTCACCTATAAGGAAAACCCATCAGGCTATCATCAGACTTCGTGACAGAAACCCTATAGGCCAGAAGAGAATGGCAAGATATATTTAATGCAATGAAACAGAAGGGCCTGGAACCAAGGATACTGTATCCAGCATGATTTGATTATCATTTAAATATGATGGAGGGATTAAACAATTCCCAGACAAGCAAAAGCTGAAGAAATTTAAAGCCTGCAATGGCAATAAGTACATATTTCTCAATAGTCACCCTAAATGTAAATGGACTTAAAGCACCAATCAAGAGACACAGAGTAATAGAATGGATAAAAAAGCAAGACCCATCTATATGCTGCTTACAAGAAACTCATCTCAAACCTAAAGACATGTACAGACTAAAAGTCAAGGGATGGAAAAACATATTTCAGGCAAACAACAGTGAGAAGAAAGCAGGGGTTGCAGTACAAAAATCAGACAAAATAGACTTCAAAACAAAGAAAGTAACAAGAGATAAAGAAGGACACTACATAATGATAAAGGGCTCAGACCAATGAGAGGATATAACCATTCTAAATATATATGCCCCCAACACAGGAGCACGAGTATTTGTGAAACAAATACTAACAGAAATAAAGAGGGAAATAGACTGCAATGCATTCATTTTAGGAGACTTCAACACACCACTCACCCCAAAGAATAGATCCTCTGGGCAGAAAATAAGTAAGGACACACAGGCACTGAACAACACACTAGAACAGATGGACCTAATAGACATCTATAGAACTCTACATCCAAAAGCAACAGGATATGCATTCTTCTCAAGTGCACATGGAACATTCTCCAGAATAGACCACATTCTAGCCCACAAAAAGAGCCTCAGTAAATTCCAAAATATTGAAATTCTACCAACCAATTTTTCAACCATAAAGGTAAAAAACTAGAAATAAATTCTACAAAGAAAACAAAAAGGCTCACAAACACATGGAGGCTTAACAACATGCTTCTGAATAATCAATGGATCAACGAACAAATCAAAATAGAGATCAAGGAATATATAAAAAGAAATGACAATGACAACACAAAGCCCCAACTTCTGTGGGACACAGCAAAAGCAGTCTTAAGAACAAAGTATATAGCGATCTAGGCACACTTGAAGAAGGAAGAACAACCCTAAATGAATAATCTAACATCACAATTATCAAATCTGGAAAAAGAACAAATGAGGCCTAAAGTCAGCAGAAGGAGGGACATAATAAAGATCAGAGAAGAAATAAACAAAATTGAGAAGAAGAAAACAATAGCAAAAATCAACAAAACCAAGAGCTGGTTCTTTGAGAAAATAAACAAAATAGATAAGCCTCCAGCGAAAGTTATTAAGAGAAAAAGAGAATCAACACAAATCAACATAATCAGAAATGAGAATGGAAAAATCACGACAGACTCCACAGAAATACAAAGAATTATTAAAGACTACTATGAAAACCTATATGCCAACAAGCTGGAAAACCTAGAAGAAATGGACAACTTCCTAGAAAAATACAACCTCCCAAGACTGACCAAGGAAGAAACAAAAGTTAAACAAACCAATTACGAGCAAAGAAATTGAAACGGTAATCAAAAAACTACCCAAGAACAAAACCCCGGGGTCGGACGGATTTACCTCAGAATTTTATGAGACACACAGAGAAGACATAATACCCATTCTCCTTAAAGTGTTCCAAAAAATAGAAGAGGAGGGAATACTCCCAAACTCATTCTATGAGGCCAACATCACCCTAACACCAAAACCAGGCAAAGACCCCACCAAAAAAGAAAATTACAGACCAATATCCCTGATGAATGTAGATGCAAAAATACTCAATAAAATATTACCAAACAGAATTCAACAGCATATCAAAAGGATGATATAGCATGACCAAGTGGGATTCATCCCAGGGATGCAAGGATGGTACAACATTTGAAAATCCATCAACATCATCCACCATATCAACAAAAAGAAAGACAAAAACCACATGATCATCTCCATAGATGCTGAAAAAGCATTTGACAAAGTTCAACATCCATTCATGATAAAAACTCTCAGCAAAATAGGAATAGAGGGCAAGTACCTCTACATAATAAAGGCCACCTATGAAAAACCCACAGCCAACATTATATTCAACAGCAAGAAGCTGAAAGCTTTTCCTCTGAGATCGGGAACAAGACAGGGATGCCCACTCTCCCCACTGTTATTTAACATAGTACTGGAGGTCCTAGCCACGGCAATCAGACAAAACAAAGAAATACAAGGAATCCAGACTGGTAAAGAAGAAGTTAAACTGTCACTATTTGCAGATGACATGATATTGTACATAAAAAACCCTAAAGACTCCACCCCAAAACTACTAGTACTGATATCGGAATACAGCAAAGTTGCAGGATACAATATCAACACACAGAAATCTGTGGCTTTCCTATACACTAACAATGAACCAACAGAAAGACAAATCAGGAAAACAACTCCATTCACAATTGCATCAAAAAAAATAAAATACCTAGGAATAAATCTAACCAAAGAAGTGATAGACTTATACTCTGAAAACTACAAGTCACTCTTAAGAGAAATTAAAGGGGACACTAACAGATGGAAACGCATCCCATGCTCGTGGCTAGGAAGAATTAATATCGTCAAAATGGCCATCCTGTCCAAAGCAATATATAGATTTGATGCAATCCTTATCAAATTACCAGCAACATTCTTCAAAGAACTGGAACAAACAGTTCAAAAATTCATATGGAAACACCAAAGACCCCGAATAGCCAAAGCAATCCTGAGAAAGAAAAATAAAGTAGGGGGGATCTCACTCCCCAACTTCAAGCTCTATTGCAAAGCCATAGTAATCAAGACAATTTGGTACTGGCACAAGAACAGAGCCACAGACTGGTGGAACAGACTAGAGACTCCAGACTATCACCCAAACATATATGGTCAATTAATATTTGATAAAGGAGTCATGGACTTACAATGGCAAAATGACAGTCTCTTCAACAGATGGTGCTGGCAAAACTGGACAGCTACATGTAGGAGAATGAAACTGGCCCATTGTCTAACCACATATGCAAAAGTAAATTCAAAATGGATCAAAGACCTGAATGTAAGTCATGAAACCATAAAACTCTTAGAAAAAAACATAGGGAAAAACCTTTTAGACATAAACATGAGTGACTTCTTCTTGAACATATCTCCCCGGGCAAGGAAAACAACAGCAAAAATGAACAAGAGGGACTATACGAAGCTGAAAAGTTTCTGTACAGCAAAAGACACCATCAATAGAACAAAAGGGAACCCTATAGTATGGGAGAATATATTTGTAAATGACAGATCTGATAAAGGCTTGACGTCCAAAATATATAAAGAGCTCACATGCCTCAACAAACAAAAAGCAAATAATCCAATTAAAAAATGGGCAGAGGACCTGAACAGACAGTTCTCTAAAAAAGAAATACAGATGGCCAACAGACACATGAAAAGATGCTCCACATCACTAATTATCAGAGAAATGCAAATTAAAACTACAATGAGATATCACCTCACACCAGTAAGGATGGCTGCCATCCAAAAGACAAACAACAACAAATGTTGGTGAGGCTGTGGAGAAAGGGGAACCCTCCTACACTGCTGGTGGGAATGTAAATTAGTTCAACCATTGTGGAAAGCAGAATGGAGATTCCTCAAAATGCTCAAAACAGACCTGCCATTTGACCCAGGAATTCTACTCCTAGAAATTTACCCTAAGAACACAGCAATCAAATTTAAGAAAGACAGATGCACCCCTATGTTTATTGCAGTACTATTTACAATAGCCAAGAATTGGAAGCCACCTAAATGTCCCTTGGTAGATGAATGGATAAAGAAGATATGGTACATATACACAATGGAATACTGCTCAGCCATAAGAAGAGGGCAAATCCTACCATTTGCAGCAACATGGATGGAGCTGGAGGGTATTATGCTCAGTGAAATAAGCCAAGCGGAGAAAGAGAAATACCAGATGATTTCACTCATCTGTGGAGTATAAGAACAAAGGAAAATCTGAAGGAACAAAACAGCAGCAGAATTACAGAACCGAAAAATGGACTAACAAGTACCAAAGGGAAAGGGACTGGGGTGGATGGGTGGGTAGAGAGGGATAAGGAGGGGGGGAGAGGAAAGGGGGTATTGAGATTAGCATGCATGGAGGAAGGGAGAGAGGGGAGGGCTGTAGAACACAGAGAAGACAAGTAGTGATTGTACAACATTTTGCTATGCTGATGGACAGTGATTGTAAAGTGGTTTATAGGGGGGACCTGGTATAGGGGAAAGCCTAGTAAACATAATATTCTTCATGTAAGTGTTGATTAAAGAAAAAAAAAAGAAGGAAAGAAAGAAAAGGGGGATTACTCCTTGGTAGGATACTAACTGTAAATCAACGATTAATGCATGCTTTAAATATCCTTAATTTTGATCACTTAAATGGTGTCAGATGATCGGCTATGGAGGTACACTTTTCTGATTATATTCCTTTATCTTAAAAAAAAAAAATAAGCAGTTCCTGTGTGGTGATCTCCAATAAGTTCTACACAATGGTATAAAGGACATATCAAAGTGTTGGCAAAGGGTTTGTTTGTGTTTATACAGAGGATTAAAGCCTAATTTGGCTACCCAGAAAATGAACTAAGATACGATATGAAGAAGAACTTCCAACATCAGCACTCTCTGGAAGAGTCATACCAGAAGATGATCATCAAAAACCTCAACAAAGATCCAGGTGATGCTGCAGTTGTAGCTGCATCCATCCCACCGGTTCCTGGACTTGCCATTGGAATGAAGAAGGAGATATCTAAGCTGGTCTGTGTTTTCAGTAAAACAACAAATTTGACTGTATCTATACTTTTGGAACTCAACCAAGAATTAGGAGAAGTGCAAGTTGTAGCGCTCCAAAATCTTACAACTACAGACTATCTACTGGTAAAAGAACATATGGGATGTGAACAGTTCCCAGGAATGGGTTGTTTTAATTTGTCTGATTTCTCTCAGACTGTTCAAGTAGAGTTGCACAATATCCATCACATAATAGACAAATTTTCACAAATGCCTAGGGTGCCTAAATGGTTTTCTTGGCTTCACTGGAGATGGCTGGTAATTATAGATCTGCTTTGGTTATGTAACTGTATTCCTATTATGTTAATGTGTGTGCACAATTTAATTAGTAGTTTAAAACCTATACATGCTTAAGTTACTCTACAAGAAGATATGTCAAAGAAATAATCAATCCTCCCATGTTTTCTTCCATCTGCTACCTCTATAGGTTTTCTTCTTCCTTCCTAATTACAACCCTTAAATAGAATTTGTGCCTCATATCGAATTTACCGAGTATCATAATTCCTCCAAGTGGTGAAGATACCTCAAGACAAATGCTGGGCATAGAAGCCACAGGGCATAATTCTGCAAAGAAATAAAAAGCTAACCTTTTCAAACAATATGGCTTCTCTCTCACTTACCAACTTTACATCTCCCTGTATGGCTCTGGAAGATGACTGGTTAGCCAGAGTTGGGTAAGATTCCTCAAGGAAGGAACAACCTAAGACATGCCCAGTCGCAGGGGGGCCATCAGGTGAGAAATTGGGGATCAACAGTGGTGAAGCTTAGAACCTCACCCCCCTGTTTTGAGAGAAATCTTCTGCATCCGTGGATGTTTTAATGCCCTTGTCTAGCTTGGATTAATACTTAGTCTACAGGCACACACCTGATCATCTACAATTGCTCTCTTACAACACTAAACTATGTTTTCTACCTTTATCTTGCATCTACCTACCACTTCAGCATTTTATTAAAAATAAAAATAATAATAATAAAGGGAGAAATGTGGGATCCACATATAAATCAAGTATAAAAATCAAACAAATATTCATATTTGACCTGATTGTTTATAGTTCATAATGCGTGATCAAAACCGAAAGTTTCTGTGATGACTGCCCTTGTACTGTTCACCATGTAAGAACTTATTCACTATGTAAGAATGTGTTCACCATGTAAGAACTTGTTCATTATGCTTCAGAAGATTTGAGACTGACGAGAATTAGGCTTGGGGTGGATTAATGATTGTGCATTGAGCATCGACTCCCCTATACAGAATTTTATTGTTGTTAACAACCATTTGATCAATAAATATGAGAGATGCCCTCTCAAAAAAAAAAAAAGTCATGAAAGGAATGAAAATGTTCCACTAACAAAAGCTACTTTGTAGAAAAGAAGGGGTAAAAAAAGGAGAATCAGAGGAACAAAAATCATGATGCAGATGGAAATCCAAACACACCACTGATAACATTAAAGATAAATAGATTAAGCCTTTTGATTAAAAGGCACAGAATGTCAGATTGAATAAAAACAAAGAAAAATTCAATTACTCTCTGTAAGTAGAACAGTTTACATTCAAATAAATAAATAAGCTAATATTAAAAAGATTGAAAAGGATATGCCAGCCAATCATATCTAGAAAGATGGTCCCAAAAAAAATTGCTAGAATTATTGGATATTACTGGACAACTGCTGAGCTTTCGACCCCATGGGAACACAGAGGGCAAGACACTGACATCACTTGATGGTCAAGGATGACTATCTAGGATGAGGATTCCATTGAGGGCTCTAAAAGTATACTGCAGAAGCACGCTGAGGCCGACCAGTAGAGGGGTTATCTGATGGCAGGATTGCAGAACCTCAATTGGGAACTCAAGATCTCTCAAGATTTGAGGAGTATATGGAGCAAGCAAGTTTGTAACATGGAGGCAGGTATTGAGCCCTGAAAAAAACCTGAAAGATAGCCTCTCCTATTTGCTCCTCAGGGCAGGGGATAGCATAGAGCATTGTTTCCAGAGGGCTTAGTTCAGCAGCTGTTATAGGTTATGTGCCAATATATGATTGCAGGGTTGAAATATTAATAGAAGGCAATAAATTGGTCACAAGCAATTGCACAGCTGCTTAGTTAATAGAATTTGGGCCCAAAGTCAGAGTAGGATTAACATACTGCTGATTTTAGTTTTATATTCTGAGCTACAAAACTAGAACACCTCTTAATTTTTCTACTTAAAAATAGGATTGGGCAGAGGAATAAGGGGCATTACGATTAGCAAACATAATGTAGGGGAGTCACGAGGAAGACAGTACAGCACAGAGAAAACAAGTAGTGACTCTATAGCAACTTACTACACTGATGGACAGTGACTGTAATGGGGTATGTGGGGGGACTGGATGAGGGGAATCTAGTAACCACAGTGTTGCTCACGTAATTGTATATTAATGATACCAACATAAAAGAAAATTTTAAAAATGTTAAAACAGAAAACACTTTATATTGATTACATCTTGAAATTATAATAGGATATATTGGGTTTAATAAAATATATTATTGCAAAAAAAAAAATAGGATGGGGCAAAGTAGCAGTTTATCTGATGAGAGCCGTGAGAAGGAGGAAAGCAGGGACCGAGAGACAGCCTGGAGCACATTTCAAATATCAGTGGCCTTTATAAATGTTATAGTATAAAGATCTTGCTTATCTGATGATGAAGAGAAGTGCTTAATGGCACCTTTGAATCAGTGTTTGTTATATGTATGGACGAGTATTCCTTAGGAAAAAAGATGTAACCATATAACATAGAAAAAGTTTTTTCCAAAGTAAAACACATATAAATATCATACATTAAATTGAAAGCAGGGAACACTTTAGACAATAGAAAATGAACAAGGGATCCATATTCAGCTGGAATCTGCCATCATTAAGTAAGAAGATAGCTTTTTATTCTGGAAAAATTATAACATTTTGAGTAATTTGAATCATTATCTTCCTAGTCAAATATACTTATTTTTATTACATGCAGCTGCATTTGAATATTAATGTAATACATTATTAGAAGTGTCATTTTATTGGTTACTTTCTCCTCTCATCTGTAATTTGGCATTTAATTAATATGTATATGTGTATGTTATGTTTATAATATATAATTTAATTATATTATATATTTAATTCACATATCTATACATCTTACTTATATAAAATACACAATTTAAAAGAATTAACACAGAGTGCCAAATTGACTGTGTGTGAACACACATACACAACACACTATTTATTAAAAATCTGTATTCAACATTATCTGTTTCTATGTAATTTTTATAGTGTTATTTGATAACAAAGCTTCTTAATTGTCCAAACATCTAAGCATTGTGTATAAAAGTAAAGGAATCATGATTACTAGATTTACTAGAATATGGTACCTTCCTTTAGGTGGGTCTCATTGCTGCCAATCAATATTTTCATTCACTTCACTTTTCTTGGATTCTTATCTCCTTTTCCATAGGAGATACAGTGAAATTGTTCCCTTCTTTTTCAGTCAACTTACTCTTTCTTCTTCAACTCCAGAAGATGGCTTTGTTGGCAATTTATTTATAAAAGTAAGCCATCCAGTGTGAGTCTCCCCTATTTCTGTTTTTTCCTCAACACATCACTGTCCTAATTACTTTTGTACTGTCACAAATCATCCTGGTAACGTTCTCCATTAATTCCACTTTTCCTCCAGCCTACAATTGACATTGCCCACGACTCTGACCGGACAGGGCTCTGTCCCCGCTCTGCCCCTTCCTGCCTTGGAGGCCATGTGCCACTTATGACTCCCTCCTCCTGCAAACGCGACCATTTCCCTTGTTACTGCCTCTCTTCATCTCTGCTCAGTTATTTCCCACACCAAATACCTTTCCTTTACCCTTTGGTCAGCTCAGTTTAATTCAATATACAATTAATTAACTAAGTAATTAATCAATGTGTAAAATAAAAATGGGAATGACTAGTGAGGCCAAGTTCCAATGTTAGGGGAATTTACTGTCTGATAAATGGAATAGTACCTACACACAGGTGATCACCATGCACATAGCTAAGGGTTTTAGTGATATACAGACCAAATACTAGAGACCCATAGAGACATAATGGGTCCTAAGGGCCCAAGAGACACAATGCCCTCCTACAAAGCTTTTCTCAGGAATATATTAATCATTAAGACTTTATTTCAAAATATCTTTAAAGATTGAGTAGGAAATCAATACAGTGGCAATCAAGGTAGAAGGAACTATAAGGCACTGAGTTTTGATTTCAGAAAAATTACAGAAATTGCTTAGGAATTATTATACAGGAAAAATAGAAGGTAGTAAGGTGAAAACTCTAGATTATGGCTAAAACAAAGTTCTAGAGTTACAAACAGGTGAGTTTTATCTAATTGAGTTGGCAATGGGCAGCCATTGAGGGTTTTATGTGGGGCTGACATAATTGGAATTTCACATTATCACAAAATTTTTCTGGCAACAATGTTTAGGATAAATTCGTGTTGCGAGCAGCTGTTAGGGGACAGGATTCAGGCAGGAGTCTATTTAAATTGTTCTTTTAAAAAGTAACATGTGTCATGGAAAGCAGATAACCATGTTTAACATTCTGGGCTACAGAGCTCAGTTGTTGTGCCAGTGCCCCACCCCGTTGTTTAATAGTTTGGTGGCTTTAAGCAAATAATTAAATGTCTTTGAGGATAATTTTCCTTATCTGGAAAACAGAAACTACAGTAATACCTCCTTTTTAGATCTGTTGAGGATTGCATAAGGTAAGTCATGAATGGCCCATAGGGCACTGTTGACACCTAGTAAGTGAGCCCTCACTAAATAGTCACAGCTATTGTTATTATTGAGTATTCACTAAAAGGTGGTTGCAGAAGTGAAAACAGAAAGCGGAATATGAAAGTAAAAGAGGTTTTGGAGGTAACTGAGAAATTTTCAACTTATTAGGTGGATGTAGGAAGGAGTCAAAGATGCCTCAGAGGTTTCATTCTGGGTAAGTCAGAGATGGTGTGGTGCCATTAATCAGAACACGCAAATCACCAGGAGTTGCTGCTTTTGGAGCCGAAGTAATAAATTTGGGTTTGCTCATGCGAATTTCAAGGTACATGTAGGTCATACAGGTAGAGCAGTTATTATGCAGTTGAAAATGCATTTTACAGATGAGGGAGAGAAATATAAATCCTAGAATTGCATAGGCAGACTGAATTCTGGAGATGGAAGAAAATCCCTGGCAGAATAAATGATCTTTTCAGGAATGAAGGAAACACCACACCCCTCAGCCATCCCCCAAGGCTTCCTCCTGCACTGTGCTTCTGACAATAGGTTTCATTAAGTTAACCCTTTTGGTCTTCTTAGCCACCATTGTCAGCCATTTCTGCTTCAGTTTATTCACGCATAGCTCATTTTAGTCTTAATGTCGAGAAAGCCCAGCTTCGTGCATCTGTGGGATCGTGTTTACACAAAGCAAAGGAGGGAACTGAGGACACCTTTTCTCCTTGTGCTTGTGGATGTTCTGTCAGTGAACTGACTCTCCCAATGCGCTTCCCCTCACCCTGCCACTCAGACCAAGTCCTGAGTTAGACTGGAAAACTATTCACACAACTGTCACCGTGCTATATCCAAAGCTCTGATCTTACACTGAATATTTTCCTAGGGTATTCTATAACTTGTAATCATCCATCTAAATAAACCCCCTGGGCCCAGTGGAATTTCCCCATTTTTTTTCCCTGTTTCCTATTTCTTACTCTTCTTTCTAGGAATTAACTCCCAGATCACTTCCACACTTGACGATGATGTATTTTCGCATTTTAGCTGTCCAGGTCTAAAGGTTGTTCTTTTCTGTTCCCAGAGGTGTTTACTCAGGACTTCCAGCTACGTGGCTGTGCATCTTGTCCCGCCTCTGCCTGGGAAGCAGCCTCTGGAACAGGCGGACATAGTTTCTTAAACTGTATGCTGCAGAAAGCTATTCTGTCAACTGTATTTGGGACACTTTGAGAAATTGGCAACATGGAGACCAGCTGCAAATGATCTTAGCAACTTGGGTGAGAAGCAAAAGCACTAACAGGAGGGTGGATAGCTTAAAATTAAAAAAAGAAGACACAAGAAAATTATGAATATTCGGAGACTTTGTATTTCTAAGAGATTGATTTAGCCATTTTCAAGTCAAACTGACCAAAAACAGAGATGTTGACAAGTCCAGTGGGTATTTGCTTGAGATATTAAACAGTCATGGTTAAGAATTTTCCTTATATTTAATAAATTTGTTACTTTTGTTCTGCGCAATTGTAGTCAGCATTTGTGTGATATGGGGATGTAGGTACACCTAGAATTATGACTTTGTTTTTATGTTCCTCAATCCCTGTGTGATTCATTTTCTTCCTAGCCCCGAAGTGAGGTATTTAGTCAAAGAGTAGCATGGGGCCAGCTGTTGCGTTGCTCTGCCTGAGGTAGGCGGCAGCCCCTAGGCAGCGGACTCCCTACAGGTTTAGAGTCTGAAGCTGCCGTCCAGCTTCAACCACAGAAGGAAACACAAAAGGGGAGACCTAAATCACCATTTTGCTCAGTTCACTTTAAAAAAGTGAAACCCTTTGCCCTCATACGAGCTTTTCCTTATGCATACCGTCTGCTTCCTGAGATTTGAGAGGAAGGAAAAAAGGAATAAAAAGAACAAGAGAGAAGGGCTTCTGGATTCTGACTGAAGAATGCCTCAGAAGTAACAGTGTAAATCACACAGCATGCGACTGGGTATAAGCACAGATAGAGCCCTGGAACCCAAAAATTATTAATTTGGGTCTCTAAAAACCTTTTTTTCCTAGCCACTTCTGTTGCAGGTGGGTAAAACAAAAATAATCTATTTACATTCTGTAAGACTTTTAAGTAATTTCATGTGCTTTATTATAACATCATTGTAAAATATTTCTTTTGTCTCCAAGTGTGCAATTCGATTTTCTACACAGGATGATGGCTCAATAAATGTTCTAATTTAGGATTTATGTTTGATACTGCTATAGGAGATTATGTAAACTGCAAAATTATGTGTTAATACTTATAATTTTAAGATTCTGCAAATATTTATCGAATACCTATTATAAGCCAGGCCTGGGGGAAACAAAGCAAATATCATTCCCTGGCTTCTTTGATTTGTAACTTAATGTGCAATTCATATGTGAATTTATTTTATAGAGTGATCAGTGGATCACTTTCATACATTTTACTGTGGGATTTGAGCTCTGAAAAATCCGATCTGTATCCACAGATCCATCGCAGTTCTCAGTGTTAAGAAACACACCATCCACTGAGGAACACAATACATAATAAACGTTGAATGAAACCTAGCTTT